>NW_027069474.1:187364-291546 GCF_002906115.3 Quercus suber
TTAATAAACTCACGACCCCAGCAAGCCTGAACATAGTCACATTCCCACAGAGCATGCAAGACGGTTTCTCTGTTCATTCCACAGCTGCTGCACAGAGGAGAGGTTACAATATTACGCCGATGTAAATTCGCCAAAGTTGGAAGGGACTCGGTACAAGCTCGCCAACAGAAATTTTTTATTTTATTTGGAATCCGCATCTTCCAAATTCCTTTCCAAAAACTTCTTGTGTTGTTGCTGTTAGACCCCGAAGCTGCCTCTCTGTTTTCTAAGTCTCCCAGCAGCTGATAACCCGTCTTTACCGAGTAGTTGCCGTCCTTTGTACGTGGCCACACTATACAGTCCCTCATCCCCGATCTACACAGCGGAATGGCTTTTATTTTCTGAGCCAGAAATGGTGCAATTTTTTGATCAATCAATTGCCCATCCCATTCCCTTGTGGTCTGATTTATGAGTAAGGAAACAGTCGAATCATCCTCAGAGCCTGGCGTACGTGGTATAGCTCCTGCTGGGAAACCTCCAGGAATCCATTTATCATGGAACACCTGAATCTGTGTGCCATCTCCAACTCTCCATAGCATTCCATTTTCAATGACATGCCTAGCTTTTAGCAAGCTTTGCCAAGCAAACGACCCGGTGGAGCTTCTTGCTTCAAAAACCGATCCTGAAGGGAAATACTTGGTGCTGAAAACCTTATACAGTAGGGACTCCTTCTCAGTATGTAATCTCCAAATTTGTTTTGCCAACATAGCTTCATTAAACCTAACCAAATCCTTGAATCCCATTCCTCCCTCGGATTTCACTTTACATAGGATCTCCCAACTTTTCCAATGGATTTTCCTTTGGCCACCACGCTCACCCCACCAGAATTTTCTTATTAGCATTTCAATCTCTTTGCACAAACCCACCGGCAATTTAAAGCAACTCATCGCAAAAGTAGGAATTGCTTGAACCACCGCCTTTAGTAATACTTCTCTACCTGCTTGAGATAGCAGTTTTTCCTTCCAACCTTGAAGTTTGGCCCACACCCTCTCCTTGATGTAATTTAGGCTCGCCTTTTTATTTTTTCCCACCACAGCAGGCAACCCTAGGTACTTCTCATATCCTTGATTTCTGCAACCCCTAGGAGATCAATAATTTCTCTCTTCATATCATCTGACACAGCTTTACTAAAGAAAAGTGTTGTCTTCTCACGGTTTATTTTCTGACCGGATGCTTGCTCATAGCTGGCTAGGATTTTTTGGATGCCTTGTAAATCTTCCCTCCTTGCACGACAAAATAATAAGCTGTCATCTGCAAAAAATAGGTGAGTAATTTGGACCATTTTTGCATAATGAAAAACCTCTAATAATCTCCTCCCTTGCAGCCTTCTGAATCATTCTGTTCAAACCTTCTGAGCATAATAAGAACAAATATGGTGACAGTGGGTCCCCTTGGCGAATTCCCCTAGAAGGGAGATTTCACCCTTAGGTTCCCCATTTATCAGAATCGAGTAGGACACCGTGCTAATACACTCATGCATGAGATTCAGCCATCTATCACAGAACCCCCATCTTCCTCATAATTTCCACCAGAAAATGCCACTCCACCCTGAGCAATCAACGATTTTCTGAAAAGGGCCACCAGCAATGCCAACAAAGAAAGCTGATCTCTTGTCTGACTCTCACACTCTTCTTCCTCTTCTTCTTCTTCTTCTTCTTCCTCAAACACCGACACTATAGAATCTCCGTCCTCTGCTATATGCGAAGAGAATGACTCACATTCACAAAGGTTGTAGTTGTTGTTGTTGTTGTTGTTGTTGTCCTCATTCTGAGGTTGCTTTGCAAATGATAAAGGAGAAAAAGAAGAGGAAGAAGACGAAGAAGAAACTCTTGTAGGAGAAGAAGAAGAAGAAGAAGAGAAATGGGTTGGCGAAGGGTTGGGATTGAGGACCTCAGTCATGGTTGGCAATGAAAACAACCTTTTTCTTCAATTATAAAAAACACCCACTAATAAAAAAAAAAGCGCTTTCTTGCTTTGAGAAACAAGAAATAAAAAATTATTATACTAAAAAAAAATTTACAAAGATTCTGAGAGGTTTGAGAGAGACAGACAGATTGAAAAGAAAGAAGATTTTTTCAGAAGGAGATTTGGGTTGGAGTTGGACTAAAGCAAAAGGGTTTGAACAATGTGGGACGTGAGTATCATTATCTCTATATTTTTTTCAATTTTTTCTTTTTCTTTGTTTTGGGCTTTTGGGGGAGTTGAACAAGCAAAGACAGAGAGTCTCTGTGAAATTGAGAAAGAGAGATAGAAAGAGACGTATTTGGTGGGAAATTAATTAAGTAACAGTGTTAATGGAGTATTTACTACTATATATATGTATATGTTTATGTTTTTGCGTTGTCAGCTTCAGTTAGAAGGTTAGTACTATTTCATCCAAAAAGGGCATTAGTGCTATTATTCATTGCGTATTGGTTTTGGTAGGTTTTAAATACAGCTCACATCACAATGCACAATGCACAAGGACCTCTCTTTATCTTTGGAGCATTTTCAGGAGGAGGGGTTTTCTCTCTGGAACTGTAATTTACAGCTTTGGTTACTGCCTTACTGGTAAGTTCTATTAATTTTGACTCTCATAAATAGAAAGTTTAATTGTAGTTTTTTTTTTTTTTTTTAATGTGAGATAAATTTTTTATTTTAGTCTAATATAAATGTATGTCTATAAAGCTTTTTTTTTTTATTTAATTTTTATAGAGATTTAAATATCGGTTCTTACCTCACGTTCCACAAACATTTATATTTGTAAATTGACTATCATTCTAAAAGTGCACAAAGCTCAAAGTTCTAATAAATTTCATAATTATTGAGCAGATAAGTTATTATTGATTTTATCTCATTCCTCCCCTTTCTTCTCTCTATCTCTCTACACACACACATATATATATAGAATTGGTGTGCTAATATGGATTATGAAGAGGAATTATAACTGGCCTTTGATAGCGAATTTGAGGTCATGCTTGAACAAAGGGAAGGGAGTAAATTTCTGATAGAAACCTTTTCATAACTATTAAAGAGTAGTCCAAACAAATAGCACAACATAATAAGAAAAAGAATTGAAAACCAAGTTTAAACTCCCCGAACTTGATAGTAACATTTTCTGTACTTTAATAGCTAATAATTCAAGATACCTGACATTGTTTCAATTGATTGACAAGTGTACAATATTAGATGATAGCATGGTCTCTTGCTATTTATGACCCTTTTTAGAGTGGCATATTAGTAGTCAAATTAAATTTTTGCTAAAGAAAAAAAAAGTGTAGGGATGACCAGTTTGTAAAAGACCCCAAACACTTGCACATTGAAAAACCAATGCCTAAACTTAAACCAAGGATGAAGGGTTGCAGGCAAGATGAAACCTGAATTTTTTAGGAGGGTTGCAGGCAAGATGAAACCTAAATTTTTGATTGGGGCAAAGCATAAATAAATAAATAAAAATTAGAATTCAAGAATGAAACATATACTAATTCAAGACTAAATATAAAAATAAAACTAATATTCTTTCAAAGCTACCGCAATATAAACAAAAGAAAAGACAGAATAATAGTTCTCAATATATGTCAAAATCAATCATTTATCAAAATGAAAATTTGTATTCTTTTAAATTCCCAAAAATATTCTATAAATTGATTATGTACTAAATTTCACAATAATTTTACTTTCAATATACAAAATCAAATAGTACTTTTAGAAAATCATTTTAATTTTTTTTAATTGTTGTAGTTTTGACAAAAATTTTAAATTAAAATGCAAGTCTTGACCAAAAACTTTGTAGCTCAATTGACACTTATTGTTATTTCCAACCTAAACATCTAGTATTCGAATTCCCTCTTCCCCACTTATTAAATTATTAAAAAGTAAAATAAAATTGTGTTGTCTTGTAGTTATAGTTGAAACAAGACAAGTGTACAACTACAATAATTCTATAAATAAATTGGTAGGTTATTGATATTTTAATCTTTATGAACCACCTTGACACAATTAAGAAAGATATTAAGATAAAAAAAAAATGATATGTGTTTTTCACATCGATTTATTACCATTCTATCAACTTTTTTAAAATATTAATAAAAATATATTGATAAAAAATAAAATGCACGCGTGCATGAACATACATGTAAGAGCAATAAGCTACATTATTATAAAAATAAAAGAATAATATTACTTGAAAATCCTTAATCTCTTATTTCTTGTTTTGCTTTTAATTTTCTATTGATTAAGAAAATACTTATTTTGATTACTAGAGGATTTTATCAGCATAAAACATAAAAAAAACATAGATAAAGATTTTTTAAAGAATGTTTTGAGTAAAAAAGTTTTTATTATTTTAATTTTGTTATTTAAGTAGGGCCATAAGTTATAGACTAGCTAATCATTTTTTTTCTTTATTTCTTTTAATTTGTCCCAAGCCGCTTTGGCCCAATTGAATTTTTAGGACGACAAAATTTAATTATTTATTGTTAGAAAAAAAATTGGGGAGAATGGGGGTGTTGGGTGAGGGGGCCATTGGTCCCAACATGGGTCTGACTTTAGTTGCAGGCATAGCCAAATTAATTATTCTTACCACAACTCTGTACTTGGATGAGAAAATTGATATTTATTATGTAGAATATCTAAAATAATGGATAACAAAATTTTAAATCCCATTAATTATTTATTTTATTATTTGGATATAAAATACATAACAAGGGAAGTATCAATCCCACCGCTGGCACCAGCCTCACATTCAAAACCATACAATAAAAGTGTGGTGTTGGTATGAGTATGACTCTTGTTTTTTTGGGGGTGAGTGTGACCCCAATTGTTTTATTAGGATTAGTACTCCAATTGTCTCTTTGGGAGACTTTTAACAAATAATGTAATTTAAGATAAAATTAGTAAATAAAATTTTAATCACTCTAATAGGCAGAATTTTATCATAACATATTTCAAACAAGACATTTATAAAGAAAGAATTTAAAATTTGTTATGCACCTAAATTACATCTGTAATTTCTTCCTAAGTGATATAAATATTGAAAATTGGAAACTATTATTATATTTTTCAAGACAAATATTATTTTGATAATTATATATGTAGTGTTTTTTTTTTTCCTCTCTAAAATAATAAGGCGAATTAAAAAAATATTGATATTCTTCTCAATATAGGCGAACCTTACGGGCTCCTTGACTCTCCTAAAAATTTAAAACATTTCTATATCTGTCTACCATTAAAAAAAAAAGTGTTATAAAATTTGTTTGAAATTGAGTTTTAAGAAAATCGTTGGAGTTGATTGAAGAGCTACCGTCTTAAGGTTTTATTATTACTTTTTTCTAAATTTGTACTCAATATCATGATTATGAAATTCCTTTCCTATATTTTTTTCATATTTTTTTTTAATAATATTTCTATATCTGTTGTAAAAAAAAAAAAAAAAAAATCCAATTTTAGTAATTTGTAAAATAATCAGAATGAAATAGTTTCACTAAAAATGTGTTAATAAAGATGTTTATAGAAAATTATTATAAATTATGATATTTGAGCATGAGCTATTGTTTTACATTGACATTATTGTAGACACTTGCATTTGCCTTCCCTAAGAGTGAAGTCTTTCCTTCTCCATGTTTTTATGGTGATTTGTACACATACTTAACACCATCAAACTTGACAAATGTGAATTGTGATTACATTATATCATATATATATATATATATATACTCAAAAAAAGAAAATTTTATTGATTCAATGGACAACTCAAAGTGGAACATCTAATAATTTTTTTATTGAATTAATATTTTAAAAATCTCACTATTAGATTAAAATTTCTTTATATTTTTAATACACATGTCAAATTTTGTGCAAATATAATATTATTCACTATTTTCTACTATACAACTAGGGTAATACTAGAATTAGTTTTTATTTTGAAATCAACCAAAGCATATTATCACCTTACAAAAGTATCTAAACCTAATTATTAGGTTTCATCTTCATTTGTATATAGAACAATTGGGTCGATAAGCTTTAGGAGGACTAGCTTTTTTTATTTTATTTTGAGGCCGAAAAAGTAGTAACCTAACATAATAGTATAGAAGAGTCGAAAAATGGACTAAGTTTTGTTTTGGTACATGGTTTTTCAATATTAGAAATTGTAATAAAATGCTATTGTCAAACCTATTTCAATTAGCTTCTCAGCTACTGAAAATATTCAACAAAGTGGGTGTTTAATGTTTAGATAGGTTGTCACAACTCTCACAAAGTCTAATAATTGATTGTTAGAATCAAAACTATAAACACTAAATTAGCATTTATATGTCAAAGTCTAAGAGTGATAATTTATAAAAAACAAAGAAGTAGGAACAAATGTAAATCTTGAGCTGAATCATGAACCTGAGCAGCACTCCTTGGCACCTAAATCATTGTTGTCTTAACGCGTGATACAGAATTTTTTTGCACTAATTTGATGCTAATGATTCTAATCAAAATTTGATATAATTATATATTTTGCATTGCAATTTTTTCCCTTAGGATTGACTCTTTCTTTGCTTTAATGACAAAAAATTAATCCTTATGTTTTTGACATAATAGTGTACAGATGGAGCCCAATCAAATGAAATTGCCGTCTGATTAATTATTAGTCACAGCAATGATAAACCAATAGACTATATTTATGTTCAACGTCAACAAATTCTTTATACATATCCAACAGTTGCTTTAAAGTTGTGCACTTGGAGGAAACTTGGAAAATGAGACACTTAGAACTGAAAAAGGAAAAGAAAAAGACTCTCTCTCTTTCTATTTTGTTTTCTTCTCTTCGTTTCTTAGGTTGTAAATAATCAAGTACCTTCACTTTTCTTCTTTTCAATTCCTTTCTTTATGCTTTTTTATTTTTTATAATTTTTTTAAAGATAATTTCAACTTATATATGGGATTCATTTATGATAATTGTTATTTATTATTAGACTAAAATATCAATTAGTTTTTATTGTAAACGGAGATTGAACTCTATGGTTGTGTTTGACATTGGCTCAAAAAGTAAGCTTTTTTTACTATGCAGCTTATTTTTGGTACTATTTATAGGTCTCATTACACTTTTTGTTACTATTCATCAGTCACTGTACTATTTTAGTTACATTTTAGTTTTATCTACAGTACTTTTAGCAAAAAGTTTTCAATTTCAGCTAAATATGTTGTTTTCAAATGGACTCTATGTGTGCGTTTGGGTTGCACTTAAAAATTAAAATTATTTTACTATTCAGCTTATTTTTGCTATCATTCATAGATACTACTATATTTTTTGGTACTATTCATGAGCCTCATTGTACTATTTCAACTAATTTTTACATTTATCTATAGTACTTTCAGTAATAATTTTTTCAATTTCAGCAAAGTTAGCAGTATCCAAACACACCCTATATCTCATATTATTAAAAAAAAAAAAAAACCTTTATTTTTAAATTCTTTGGTTTTGCACCTTTTGCAATTTAGTATTTAATGGTTTTTTTTTTTTTTTTTTTTTGAGAAATTGATGGTATTGGGTTTGGATCTTATGGTAGGTGGCTACAATGCTACATTCCTACTGTACTATACCAAACTCTCAGTGTGGGCCCATCCCACCATTTTTTCAGCACATATAACTTGATCCTTTCTGGGTATAAAAGTAGGAGTGTTTGTTACACAAGGAGCCCAACAACTTTGCCGCCTTCTGTCTATTCCCAAAAAAAAAATTTACAATTTACAAAAATATGGAACCTTCTTTTTTTTTTTTTTTTTTTTTTTTTTTTTTTTTTTTGTGGTTAAACACCTTCATGAATCATGACCCAAAATAATTGGTGTTCATGGTGGTGCTTGGCTTGCTTAACCAAGACACATGACATTTATAGTTTAAAGAAACTTGACAAAGACAACTAAGAGCGTGAGAATGGTGGCGAGGGAATTGTTTTTTTTTTTGTTTTGGTTTTGGTTTTGGTTTTGTTTGTTTCATTAGTTACCCAAATGCAGGTTTACCCCTCCTTTTGTAACGTATTTTCAAATAACGCGTATTTTTGTAACATGGGGAATCAATTCAATTAAATAGGTTAGCGTGGCTGGTTGGATTATGCCTATTAATGGGCAATTCAATTGTCAGGCTTTGCCAAACTCTAGCAAGTAATTTTTTTTAGCTATGATATTAACTATGTATGGTATAAGAATAAGTAAAAAAAAAGTAGCTTGTTAATAAACATGAACTTGTAACTTAAATGGGGGTTTACACCTCTTTTTGTAACTCATTTCCAAGTAACGCGTATTTATGTTAGATGGGGAATTAATTCATTAAATAGGCTGGATTGGCTGGCTGGGTTATGCCTATGAATGGGCAATTCGATTGCCAGGCTTTGCCAAATTTTAACAAATAATTTGTTTTAGTTATGATTACTATATATGGTAAATGCTTAAGTAAAATAAGTAGTTTGTAAATAAACTTGAACTTGTTTGACAAGAAAATGAATTAAGCTTGTACATGTAATCTAATTTGTTGAGTGTACAAAATATATTTAATACTCATTTTAACTTGACTCCTTTATGACCCTAGATTTAATTGATGTAAATTGGAGAATTTAATACATTTAAGAAAATCACCCCTTTGATTAGCTTAAATTAGGTCCCAACTATGCTACATTTTTGGATTTTCACATTCAAAATGTTTGTCCTACACCAAACTGCATGTAGTTTGCAGGTCAAGGGCTAAGACAAGGGGCTCTACATAAATACTTGCTTCCTTTACCAATTACCTGTTATTAGACATCTCCCCTATCATCTCCTCAACCAAACACCACCACCACCCCCCCCCCCCAAAAAAAAATCCCTTCATCACTGATAATGCCTTTAATCAACGAAGCACAAGAATCTTGATCTAAAAATAGTTCCCATGCATTCTCTTGGTCCATGTCATCTTGTATATATTTGGACTTCCTTATGGTAATGAAGGCCTAAGTTTACACTACTCATAAGTGTGGAATGCACTCCATATGAGAAAGATATTATATGCAACCTTTATTATATAAAATATCACATTCACATTCTTCAAACGATTTACTTATTTTAAGCATGGAATCCATCCTCATGTAAAAGGAATATGGTATGTAACTGTCACACAAGATTCCACCCCACTTCAAAGTCCAGGCCCCCTTAAACCAATTTTCCCCTCCTTATAAAATCTCCTCTCTTCATGTTCCCTTCCCCCTATTATCCTCTCCTTGGGTCTATTCAATCAAATTGTAAGTAAGGTATACAGAGGTGATGACATTTTTTTTTTGGGTAATACAGTAAAAGAAGACTAACTCCAGATTATATGAATAAAGGTCTGAGCTGCTTCCTTTGCCAATATAGTAAAAGGTGATTAGTTTCATTGCATGTGCTTTGTGCGTGTGATAAGGCTTTTTTTGGATTTAGTATCATAATTTTCCATTCATCTTAATTTGAGACGTTTTTCTCTTCTATTTAATTAAACCACGCACATATTGATTTTTATTTTGGATATTGAAAATACATTCATTAAAATGAAAAAAAAAAAGGCAGTTCAAACAGGTGTGAAGAGAAAAAATTCAAACACCAACATAAATAAATAAATAAATAATATATTCTATATATAATTTTTATTTTGAGAATTTAATTTATAAGTGGATAAAGCAATTTGAAAATCAATAGGAAAGTGACCTTATTTTTTAGGCAATGAGAATTAGAGTTGTATTTTTACTAGATTGTCATTTAGTTTTATTTCTACTTAAACATAGGGGTGTAGGGACATTTTAAAAAAAAAAAAAAAATGAGGATCCTAAACAGGGAAAACCCCCTTAAATAGTAGTATAGATGGCATGATACATATAGACACTAACTTAATAGATCCAGGAAAAAAATTTATTTAACAAGTGGATAAGCAAAATCAAAACAATATAGAATGTTGGATAAATTACATTTTAAAACCTAAAATTAAAGGATGGTTCCAAACTTTCAAATCAAGCTTTTTACTCTACAAAATGTATCAATTTAAATCATAGACCGATTACAAATAATAACTTTAATAGCAAATATGTAAATAAAATGATTACGTAGTACTTAGGAATGAATATACATGACACATTGTTGAAATCACATACTTGAGAGTGAATATGCATGACACATTGTTGAAATCACACACCATCGTTTTGTTTGAGCATTTTTTTTTCATTAATAATGACCTTGTAGGTGGGCAAAAAGGCCGGCCCATTCCCAGACCAATTCAGGCCCATCTAGGGTTAGGTTGGCCCAAGACAGACCCACGCTAACTAGGTGAGTATTGAGATGTTTTAAGCGATGGATCCCACCTTGGTAGAGCACTCCAACAAATGTCCATTATAGTCGAGGACATAAATTAATGCCTTTAGGGAAATCCACTAGCCGAACATAAGATTTAGTGTCAAGCACAAGTTACTAGAAAATCATTTCATGTGCTTACTAGAAAATCATTTCAATAGTAGGGCAATGGTTCCCGTGTCTAATCGTGTAAGAACAATAACCAAGACTCAAGAAACCATCCAAACTCTATGAGTGAAGAGATCTATGTACATGCTTGATATTCTCTCATCATGACAAATCTATTAAGGCAAAGGTATAAAAAGGAAGGGAGGGTCAAGAAAAGGGGGTAGAACCTAATCTAGGGGAGGGAAACACGAGAGAAAAGAGTGAGGGTAGAACACAATCTAGGGGATAAGAAAGTCTAACTCGAATTTCAAAAAGGGTAACTTGGCTGCCTGATTGTATTCTTGGCTAGCCAAGTTTCCTAGCAGGTCATTATTAAAATACCACCTAAACTACTTCTTGGATCTTTCATTGTGGGCTGAACCTAATTTAGAATAAAAATTAATTGGGGTGTGGACCCAATTATTGCAACGTTGTTGGGAAACAATGACCATAGTCCTCATAAAATATAAATAGATGCATGGATTGAATCAAAACATTTTAAAAAGTGTAAGATTAATTTGAAATGTTTGGTAATGTTGTTCTAGTAATATTGTTTGTATTTTTTTAAAAAATACATATGAATAAAAAAGTGTATGAAAATACATGTAATGTTCTTTACAAACTGAAAACTGTTATTTAAGTACATGTACCAAACACCTCATTTAATTTCAAAAACCCCTAATACATCATCTAAAATGACAAAGCAAGTACTCTAGGAAATATTTAAAAAAAAAAAAATTCACCAAAAACATTTTTACATTTTAAAAAACATTACAAATATTTTCACACATTATTTTATTCACACATATTTTAAAAAATTACAAAAAAAAACTACAAAAATCTTATCTTAAACTGCTCTACCAATCACCTCCTAAAAAATATTATTATTCATTCATGTTTCGTTCTTTTCTTATATAATACAAAACGCGCGTTTCAGCTTTTTCAAGTAACAGAGACTTCCATCTCAGCCGTAGTTTTCTGATCATTCACATCAAGAAAAACAGGATCAACGGTGACCCGACTGTCCACGCGGACCATGAACTTGTGGTGCCACCACAACACCTTCGCGGTACCACCGATATCCACAGCCGCGTCCAGCACCATCTCGCGCCTCGCCACGTCAGTCAAGAACTTGACGGCGTGGTGAGCGAGCTGCACGCCGTCGAGCCGAGCCGGGAGGCGGAGCAGCTGGCAAGACTGCGGACCCTGGGAGCCGGCTTCGACCTCGGCGGAGCCGAGCAGGGAGCCGTCGTAGAAGATGGACATGGTGGTGGAGGAGTAGTGGATGGGCACGATGTTGGGGTTGGTGACGTGGACGGTGAGGATGAGCTCGATGTCGAGGACTGGGAGGTTGAGCTTGAATGAGGTGAGGCTGATTGATATCACGTGGAAAGTCGGGTCTTTCGGCTTTGCCGAAATCAGCGCCGACGCTGCCGCCGCAGACGCCGCTCCGATTATGGCTGAGCTCCAGCTCCATTTTACCTTTTTGCCCATCATTTTAACACCAAATTACTCTCCTTCTTTTTAGGCATAAACGGTGCTGCTGGTCGTTTCTTGGAGTTCAGAAATAAGGACAGAGAGAGCTGGGAGTAGACTCAGTAGAGTGGGGTGGATTGTTGTCATTGACAATAATGCCCTCGGTGTATTTTCGTAGGTTAGCTACATTAAAGGTTAGTGTTGGTCATTTGACTGGGATGAAAGATCAAAGCAATGTGGACAGGTGTCGGCAGTAGTTCAAGTACAGTTTAGTCGTCTGATATTACTCGCACGCAGGTTTCCCACTGGGATCTTAGAAAAAAAGGTTATTAAATCATCATTTGTTACGTGTTTAAGTTGTGTTAAATGTGTGGTCCTTAACTTTTTGGCTGCTAATTGGGGTTTGGATTTTGGATTGTATTTGGGGTCGAGGTAGGGTTTTCCCTATGCTACTACTGTGAGTCGATGTTTATGTCTAGTGTGATTTTTGTTGTTCGAACACTTGTCGTGCTTTGATTTGTTTTGAGCTAGAAAGATCTTGAGAGAGGAAGCCGAGTACAGTGCTCATACCAATGGGTCATTTATATGGACTGTTATTATTTTGCTTTCTCTTGAACAACAAAAAAAAAAATATAATTAATAAGTGAAGTAAGATAAAAGTCAGCAGCAGTATTATGTAGAGATTGTTATGTAGAGATTTATATCATTTACAAGTTAGATCATGTCAAAGGATTTGTGGAAAAACATAGATTCACTTCTAAGTTCTAACAATGCTAGAAAAATACGATCAGCGTGTTTAGTAAGATTGAGATTAAAAGTAATATGCTTTACAAATTTAAAATGACATATTTAATCACGTAAGTGCAATTCATCTAGCAAAGCTCTGAGAAACAAAGTAAACTTTAATTAAAATTAGAGCAAAGGCATCTAGTAATTATGGTCAAAATTTGTTTAATGAAATCCGAGTACGCATGTTCAGCAAGTAATAGAAAAAATCCATCATTGCTATCGAATAGATTTAGCAAAATAATATAAAGAGATTAGCAAAAGCTAACTCTAGATGTTCAACAATGACAAAATAAAATTTTCATCATAATTCAATAGGAAATTTCTATCAATGTCAAATAAGTGAGATTAACACTGCAACGTAAACATCTAACGGTAACATAAACTTCAACAGTAATTGTGACATTGACGGAAATTTAAATCAAATAAGTGTTTATGTAAACTGTTGAAAAATAAATGGGCTATAAATCCTTGTTTGGGCCCATTATTTTATGCCCAATAATTATTTAAATGTTTTCTAGCTAACTATGAAACAAGGCCGACAAATGACCATAGACGGGTATTTTATTGAGAAAGTTTCTCAAGTGGTCAATCTTTCGCGGGTGGATGAAAGAGAGCCACAACAGGCTTATAATACGAAAGAAAAATAAAAATATTGGCCAAGGAAAGTTGTAAACTTCTCTATTACATATCCTATCATTCTTTTCTTTCTTCCGAATTGACCTATTAGTAATTTAGTACTATTGGCTAAGCTTCTTTTTTCATTTGTTTTCAAAGAATCACTTTTTGATAACCGAAATCTATATTGATGTTAAAAGCTTGAGCTATTAGGATTTTAGAATATTATAAATTTAATTATCTAACCACATCATTTTAACAATTTTTTTTACATGTGGGTTTAAAATCTCTTGTAATAGGTAAGACTCAATATGTTTTAAATGTGAAGTAATATAATGGAGACATGTGATACCATGTTAAATTACAGATTGTCTAAAAAACTTAAGTTATTAGAAAATGGTAAATTTAATTATCTAATAACATAATTCTAACAATTAATAGCTCCAACTCCAACTAAGTCATTTTCCCATGAACCGGCATTGAGAACTCATCGAAAGGGGCAAAACCATCAACCTCGATACGCATACAATAAAAGAATAGCATTGAAAAGAGTAAGGTATACGGTTTCTAATTAAATTTCTAAGTGAAACACTAAAGAGTTCAAGGCGCGCGCGCAGTTGAATTCAATTCTGCACAAGTTGTATGAAAAATAGTTAGTTTTGTTAAACTGGCTTGGCCTGCACATTCATATCATCTTTGGATTGAAATAAAAAGAAGATTGCATAATATGAAAATTCTGTACATAAATAAGTATTAATTGTTGATATCAGAGATAGGTAGCTTCATTTGAGAATGTATATGGGTTCTTCACGTTGAATAAAAGATTTGCTAAGTCACGGAATTTTCTTTTAGCATAGTTGAAGTTAGGTGAAATTGTTTGTTACTGATTGTGGACCTGTGGTTGATCAGATTTTGCAGGTTTTGGGACTTAATACAAATTGAGTTCCTGATCTAATAATTAATTATTGCTGCCTGTTGAAAACGCGAGCTAAAACTAATATTATTAAAGTCAGATGATCTGAACTTTAAACTCATCCATGATTTTCTTTGATTTTATTGATTCTCATTCCAATATAGAAATATTAACCAAGTCGGCACCTCATACATATTTTACAATATATGACCCCATAATTGAATATTTCCTTATATGTACATGTTTTGTTACAACCTAGAACACCTTGTAATTGGAAAAAAAAAAACCCCACCTAAATGCAAGTCGTGCAAACCATCAAGTTTTTGTAGTAGGTTAATACTCCATAGTCCATATCTTCTTCCCTACAAATAGGAAAGAAAGATGTCCTTTATTTCATGCGCATTTTTTCTAGTTCTTCTTTAATTAAGTGAATGAAGATCATGAAAATGTCTAGCACATCTGCTACTGCACTATGCCTTGGGTTCATCTTGATGAGCTTCATAGGCCATAGTTATGGTCAACTTCAGGTAGGATTTTACGGGGGAAAATGTTTGGTAGATGTTGAGGCAATTGTAGCCCAAGTTGTCGCGGCAAAATTCGATGAGGACCCGACGATTGCGCCAGCTCTCATTCGCATGCAATTTCACGATTGCTTTGTTAAAGTGAGCTCTTTTAATTTCTTTACTTTTTATATCTAGGTACCACAAAATGGTTAACATGCTTGTACTCCAAAAAAAAAAAAATGGTGAGAAGTTCATGCTCCTTGTATGTATTCTAGATGTTAGGAAATACCATAAACCCAAAATAAAATGTTGCCAAAAATTTTGTTATTGTGGCGCTCTTCATAATAATATTGCAAAGGAAAATTATTAGTTTATATTACATATTCTATTTTATATAAGATTTACATTGTAGACTAAACAAATGTATACAACATTGTACACTTTCATGCAAATGTATATTGTATATATTTATTTAGTTTACAATGTAAATCTTATATAAATTAATAATTCTCCCATTGCAAATTCTTTTTTTGTTTACAATTATTATTAGCTTTTAAGGGTATTTGTTTTTGTTTGCACAACATGGGCTAACACTATATTTAACATGAAAAGGGATGTGATGCATCGATTCTACTAGATGGGAACGACACCGAGAAAACTGCTCCTCCAAATCTAAGTGTGAGGGGCTTTGAAGTTATCGACGCAGCAAAGGATGCCGTGGAGGCCGTCTGCCCAGGAGTTGTCTCTTGCGCTGATATTATTTCTATGGCTACCAGGGACGTTTTTGCTTTGGTAATGAATAGATATACTCTCATCAATATAATTTTATCATTGTCAGCTAGCTCCATTATCATAGTAAGAACTTAAATGCCAAGTATAAATTTCAACATATAATGGCCTCTACGTAGTCTGTAGATCAAATGGTTCCTTGTGATGATATGCAACTGTGTTGACAATAACACGTGGTAATTAGATGGATAACATAATTAAAAAAAGAAAAGAAAAAGAGTATGATAATATTTGATGATGCAGATTAACGAAGGAAGCCGATACGATGTACAAACGGGGAGAAGAGATGGCTTGGTATCCCTTGCCCAAAACGTTGATCTTCCAAGTCCTAGGATATCAGTGAATGACTCCATTGTTGCATTCGCTAGAAAAGGACTTAGTGCTACAGACATGGTTTATCTTCTTGGTACTAAACAATATATATCTTACTACTACTTGTCTTATTATATATATATATATATATATGTTCTTATTTGTGCATTGTAAAACCACTTAAGCTTTTTGTTAATATATGTGCCATGTTTCATGATGTATAGGTGGTCACACTGTTGGAGTTGCACATTGTTCCCTCTTCCAAGATCGCCTTTACAATTTCCAAAGCACTGGGAAACCTGACCCTACCATGAATCCATGGTTAGCCAGTCAGCTACGACCTATCTGTCCCCAAAACTCAGCAGGCAGCAACACCGTTAATCTTGACCAGAGTTCTCAAAGTTCGTTCATCTCCAAGTCATACTACTGGCAAATCTTAATGCGTAGAGGGATTCTCCAAATTGATCAAGAGCTAGCTTTGGACCCACTAACTAGGAGCACGGTTCAAGGGATAGCTTTATTTTCCGATTTTCGATCTAAATTTGGTCAGGCCATGGTTAAGTTGGGAGCAGTTGAAGTCCTTACTGGCACACAAGGGGAAATAAGGCAATCATGCCGAGCCATTAACGCAAATTAGTCGTAATGCAAAGTCATATATAAGTTCTAATATTGATTTTATGCCTTGGTTTGTTTTGTCTTAAATTGTGTTAAGTAACTGTCTCTGTTTTATTTCATTTCATTTGTTTTTTCTTTTCTCTTTGTTTCCCTGTAATTTTTTGTATGATGAGGATATTCACATGATTCTCCCGAGTCCTAATCAATAAAAAGAAGTTATTTCTTATCAGTTGTATTTCAAGGAGTCTCCATAATTATTGCAATTTAGAAAATTCAATCGCAATTTCTCCTAAAAATGGGTTTTGGCATTTATTTATGTTAGTACTTGGTAGTTGGTTGTACTTTAATTGAACTCAAATAATAGGAAAGGTCTTAATTTATGCACAATAAGCTATAGTATTTCATTTAGGCTAGTGCAAGCATTTATGTTGCTCGGTGGTTAGACAAATTTGGAAATAAAATGATAACGTAGTATTTGGGAGTGAATATGCATGACACATTGTTGAAATCGCCTACTTGAGGGTGAATATGCATGACACATTGTTGAAATCACACACCATTGTTTCATTTGAACATTTTTTTTTCATTAACAATGACCTGGTAGGTGGGCAAAAAGGCCAGCCTATTCCCAAACCAATTCAAGCCCATTAGGGTTAGGTTGGCACAAGACAGAACCACACGGGCAACACTACCTAGGTGAGTATTGAGATGTTTTAAGTGAAGGACCCCACCTTGGCAAAGCACTCCAACAAATATCCATTGTAGCTGAGGACATAAATTAATGCCTTGGGAGAATCCGCTGGCTGAACACAGGATTTGGCATCAAACACAGGTTACTAGAAAATCATTTCAACAGTAGGACAATGATTCCCATCTTTGGTATATGATTAGACACATTAAAATAATAATCAAGACTCAAGAAACCACCCAAACTCCATGAGTGGAGGGACCCATGTACATGCATGATATTCTCTAATCACGAAAAATCCACTAAGGCAAGGGTATAAATAGGGCTGTCCACGGGTCGGGCCGGGTCGGTTTTGGACCCAATCCGGACTCGACCCGCCGGCGTCGGGTGAAGAGTGGAGGAACCCGGACTCGACACAGCAAAGGAAACACCCTGCCCATTGCCAAGCTTGCTTTCAAGACCTTGAAGGCAGTGGGAGGGTCTGCCTTGACAAGGACACGCATGCCAGTAAATGTGAAGAAACTTCCATCAATTGTGTTGACATTAGCAGGAACGATGAAATCAGTGAGAATGTCTGGATCTCCGGCCTTTACCATATGGACAATGGCAAATGCAGAAATTAGTAGTGAGAAGAATTTCATGGTGGAAGTTTTAGAGGCCATGGAAGAGAACTCGAGGTATAGAGAGGAAAAGTTAATATGATACTTTGATGATGGTTATTGTGGGAAGAAACTTCCATCAATTGTGTTGACATTAGCAGGAACGATGATGTAATTACTTTTAATACTTTTTTAACATAGCTTAAACACGTAACAAATGAGTCTGAATCTTCTGTCTCATCAACTGTGCTCTACTTCATGTTCCACCAATAAAATTTAGACAACTAACCTTTTTCATTAAATGAGACATCTCATTAAATGAGACAACTAGTCTCTCTTATTAAAGTCAGAGTTATCTCATTTAATGAGACAAGCTAGTTATCCAAGTTTTATTAGTGGAACATGAAGTGGAGCACAATTTATGAGATAGAAGATTTGGACTCGTAACAAATGATGATTTAATTACTTTTTTTTTTCTAAGATCCAATGGTAAACCCTTGTGTGAGTAATATTATTAAATCACCCGTTAACAAATATGCAAATCATATTAATATCAAAATGTGTGTTTATAAAATAACCGAACTTAAAGACCTGTTAAACACATGTTTTTAATTTTTAAACAATATTATATGTATTTTTACATATTTTTTTATCTAAGTATAAAAAATATGAACAACGTTACAGGAACGTTAGAGCTCAAACAACAATTCACAAACAATACTTGAACGACTGCCGACACCAGTCCACATTGCTTTGATGTTTCATCCCAGTCAAATGACCAACGCTAACCTCTAATGTAGCCAACCTACAAAAAATACACCGAGGGCATTATTGTCAATTAAAACAATCCACCCCCTCTCTACTCCCAGCTCTCTCTGTCCTCATTTCTGAACTTCAAGAAACGAGCAGCAGCACCGTTCCTGCCTAAAAAGAAGGAGAGTAATTTGGTGTAAAAATGATGGGCAAAAGGGTAAAATGGAGCTGGAGCTCCGCTCTAATCGGAGCGGTGTCGGGTGCGGCAGCGTCGGCGCTGATTTCGGCAAAGCCGAAAGACCCGACTTTCCGCGTGATATCAATCAGCCTCACCTCATTCAAGCTCAACCTGTCAGTCCTCGACGTCGAGCTCACCTCACCGTCCACGTCACCAACCCCAACATCGTGCCCATCCACTACTCCGCCACCACCATGTCCATCTTCTACGACGGCTCCCTGCTCGGCTCCGCCGAGGTCCAGGCCGGCTCCCAGGGTCCGCAGTCTTGCCAGACGCTCCGCCTCCTGGCTCGGCTCGACGGCGTGCAGCTCGCTCACCACGCCGTCAAGTTCTTGGCTGACGTGGCGAGGCGCGAGATGGTTCTGGACGCGGCTGTGGATATCGGTGGTACCGCGAAGGTGTTGTGGTGGCACCACAAGTTCATGGTCCGCGTGGACAGTCGGGTCACCGTTGATCCTGTTTTTCTTGATGTGATTGATCAGGAAAATACGGCTGAGATGGAAGTCTCTCTTACTTGAAAAAGCTGAAACGCACGTTTTGCATTATGTGAGAAAAGAATGGAACATGAATGAATAATAATATTTTTTAATGTTTTTGCTGAACTTTTTTTTTTTTTTTTTAATATTTTCTAGAGTACTCGCTTTGTCATTTTAGACTATGATATTAGGGGTTTTGAAATTAAAATCTCACACTTTTAAAAGTTTCAAATTAATCTTACACTTTTTGAAATGTTTTAATTCAATCCATAAATCTATTTATATATATATATATTATATATATTTTTTTTTTTTTGATCAAGAGGCTGAATTATATTAAATTAAGTAGTCACAAAAGGTAACATATTGGCTGTGAGCTTTAATCTATTTATATTTTATAAGGCCTGTGGCAGTTGTTTCCCAACAATCTTGCCCTAATTGGGTCTGGACCCTTAATTAATTTGTATTATAAATTAGGTCTGGCTCATAATGAGAGATCCAAGAAGCAGTTCAGATGGTATTTTGATAATGAGCTACTTGGAAATTTGGCTAGCCAAGGATACTATCAGGTGGCCAAGTTACCATTTTTGAAATCCAAGCTGGACTTTCTTATCCTCTAGATTGTGTTCTACCCTCAGTCTTTTCTCTCGTGTTTCCTTCCCCTGGATTTGGTTCCACCCACTTTTTCTTAACCCTCCCTTCCTTTTATACCTAGGGGTGTCCAGACCCGACCCACACCCGCCGAACCGACCAAACCGCCCGATCTCCACCCGATTTCAGCCCGAACCGACGCTCCTGTCAGTCGGTTACGGGTTGCCGCGCCCAAGACCCGACGCCGGCGGGTCGAGTGGCGGTTTTCTTCTCCAAAACCCGAGCCACTCGACCCGACCGATGTTCTATACAAAAAATGCAGAATCCGGCGAGGTCGAGCTTAGATTCGAAGAGATCCGGCGAGGTCGAGCTTAGATTCGAGCAGATCCGGCGAGGTCGAGCTTAGATTCGAGGAGATCCGGCCAAGTCCCATCAATTTTTAGCCAAAAAATGCAGAATCCGGCGAGAAAATGCAGAATCCGGCGAATATTTCCAGAATCCGGTGAGATTTCCAGGTTCCGGCGACTTTTTTTTCCAGATTTTGATGCTTTCTTTATTCCGGTGACTCGCCCGACCCGACCGACGTTCACCCTCACCCGAAACCGACTCGAACGATGCTTCCGGCGGGTCGAGTCCGGGTTCCTCCACTCTTCACCCGACGCCGGCGGGTCGAGTCCGGATTGGGTCCAAAACCGACCCGGCCCGACCCGTGGACAGCCCTATTTATACCCTTGCCTTAGTGGATTTTTCGTGATTAGAGAATATCATGCATGTACATGGGTCCCTCCACTCATGGAGTTTGGGTGGTTTCTTGAGTCTTGATTATTATTTTAATGTGTCTAATCATATACCAAAGATGGGAATCATTGTCCTACTGTTGAAATGATTTTCTAGTAACCTGTGTTTGATGCCAAATCCTGTGTTCAGCCAGCGGATTCTCCCAAGGCATTAATTTATGTCCTCAGCTACAATGGATATTTGTTGGAGTGCTTTGCCAAGGTGGGGTCCTTCACTTAAAACATCTCAATACTCACCTAGGTAGTGTTGCCCGTGTGGTTCTGTCTTGTGCCAACCTAACCCTAATGGGCTTGAATTGGTTTGGGAATAGGCTGGCCTTTTTGCCCACCTACCAGGTCATTGTTAATGAAAAAAAAATGTTCAAATGAAACAATGGTGTGTGATTTCAACAATGTGTCATGCATATTCACCCTCAAGTAGGCGATTTCAACAATGTGTCATGCATATTCACTCCCAAATACTACGTTATCATTTTATTTCCAAATTTGTCTAACCACCGAGCAACATAAATGCTTGCACTAGCCTAAATGAAATACTATAGCTTATTGTGCATAAATTAAGACCTTTCCTATTATTTGAGTTCAATTAAAGTACAACCAACTACCAAGTACTAACATAAATAAATGCCAAAACCCATTTTTAGGAGAAATTGCGATTGAATTTTCTAAATTGCAATAATTATGGAGACTCCTTGAAATACAACTGATAAGAAATAACTTCTTTTTATTGATTAGGACTCGGGAGAATCATGTGAATATCCTCATCATACAAAAAATTACAGGGAAACAAAGAGAAAAGAAAAAACAAATGAAATGAAATAAAACAGAGACAGTTACTTAACACAATTTAAGACAAAACAAACCAAGGCATAAAATCAATATTAGAACTTATATATGACTTTGCATTACGACTAATTTGCGTTAATGGCTCGGCATGATTGCCTTATTTCCCCTTGTGTGCCAGTAAGGACTTCAACTGCTCCCAACTTAACCATGGCCTGACCAAATTTAGATCGAAAATCGGAAAATAAAGCTATCCCTTGAACCGTGCTCCTAGTTAGTGGGTCCAAAGCTAGCTCTTGATCAATTTGGAGAATCCCTCTACGCATTAAGATTTGCCAGTAGTATGACTTGGAGATGAACGAACTTTGAGAACTCTGGTCAAGATTAACGGTGTTGCTGCCTGCTGAGTTTTGGGGACAGATAGGTCGTAGCTGACTGGCTAACCATGGATTCATGGTAGGGTCAGGTTTCCCAGTGCTTTGGAAATTGTAAAGGCGATCTTGGAAGAGGGAACAATGTGCAACTCCAACAGTGTGACCACCTATACATCATGAAACATGGCACATATATTAACAAAAAGCTTAAGTGGTTTTACAATGCACAAATAAGAACATATATATATATATATATATAATAAGACAAGTAGTAGTAAGATATATATTGTTTAGTACCAAGAAGATAAACCATGTCTGTAGCACTAAGTCCTTTTCTAGCGAATGCAACAATGGAGTCATTCACTGATATCCTAGGACTTGGAAGATCAACGTTTTGGGCAAGGGATACCAAGCCATCTCTTCTCCCCGTTTGTACATCGTATCGGCTTCCTTCGTTAATCTGCATCATCAAATATTATCATACTCTTTTTCTTTTCTTTTTTTAATTATGTTATCCATCTAATTACCACGTGTTATTGTCAACACAGTTGCATATCATCACAAGGAACCATTTGATCTACAGACTACGTAGAGGCCATTATATGTTGAAATTTATACTTGGCATTTAAGTTCTTACTATGATAATGGAGCTAGCTGACAATGATAAAATTATATTGATGAGAGTATATCTATTCATTACCAAAGCAAAAACGTCCCTGGTAGCCATAGAAATAATATCAGCGCAAGAGACAACTCCTGGGCAGACGGCCTCCACGGCATCCTTTGCTGCGTCGATAACTTCAAAGCCCCTCACACTTAGATTTGGAGGAGCAGTTTTCTCGGTGTCGTTCCCATCTAGTAGAATCGATGCATCACATCCCTTTTCATGTTAAATATAGTGTTAGCCCATGTTGTGCAAACAAAAACAAATACCCTTAAAAGCTAATAATAATTGTAAACAAAAAAAGAATTTGCAATGGGAGAATTATTAATTTATATAAGATTTACATTGTAAACTAAATAAATATATACAATATACATTTGCATGAAAGTGTACAATGTTGTATACATTTGTTTAGTCTACAATGTAAATCTTATATAAAATAGAATATGTAATATAAACTAATAATTTTCCTTTGCAATATTATTATGAAGAGCGCCACAATAACAAAATTTTTGGCAACATTTTATTTTGGGTTTATGGTATTTCCTAACATCTAGAATACATACAAGGAGCATGAACTTCTCACCATTTTTTTTTTTTTGGAGTACAAGCATGTTAACCATTTTGTGGTACCTAGATATAAAAAGTAAAGAAATTAAAAGAGCTCACTTTAACAAAGCAATCGTGAAATTGCATGCGAATGAGAGCTGGCGCAATCGTCGGGTCCTCATCGAATTTTGCCGCGACAACTTGGGCTACAATTGCCTCAACATCTACCAAACATTTTCCCCCGTAAAATCCTACCTGAAGTTGACCATAACTATGGCCTATGAAGCTCATCAAGATGAACCCAAGGCATAGTGCAGTAGCAGATGTGCTAGACATTTTCATGATCTTCATTCACTTAATTAAAGAAGAACTAGAAAAAATGCGCATGAAATAAAGGNAAATCTTGCATACTTAATGTTTGTGTATATGGTGGATAGGTTAAACATGGAACATTGCCTTTGTTTTGTAGAACTATGACTGTGTTCTAGTTATGATATTGTAGAATTGTGAATGTGTTATGATATTGTAGAACCATGACTGTGTTATGATATTTGTACAACTGTTTGTGTTCTAGTTCTGATATTTGTAGAACTGTGGCTGTGTTCTGATATTTGGTGTGAGTCAAGTCTGACCGTGTAGTGTTGCTGGAAGTGTTTGTATTGTTTGATATAAAGTGAGTTATGACTCATTTTGTACTTTGACATTTGTATTGCAGAAAAGTTGTATTGCAGGAAATTTGTGTTGCAGACAATTGAATTGCAGAAAATTTGTATTGTAGAAAATTTGTATTGCATCAGAAATTTGCAAGCAGCAATTGTATTGTAGAAATCTGGATTGCAATAGAAATTTGCAAAAATTTGTATTGCAGCAGAAATGTGTATTCCAGCTGTGTGTTGATGTAGAGATTTGTATTGCAGCAGATGGTGTGCCTTTATCAATCTGTCAATCAAGCTCAAAAAAGTTTGGTTCAAATTTGGTTTTTTGTTGACTGGGATTTTGTGTCAATCTGTCAATATGCTGTAGATATTTCAAGTAGATCTTTTAAGTCATGCCAAATAGATATTTCAAGTAGATCTTTTAAGTAAACCTCAGTTACATGCAAAGTTGGACATGTTTAATAGATATTTTGGACAAGTTTAATAGATATTTTTTAAGATATGGCTGAACAACTTAAGTAGCCTGTCTGTGCCAACATGCCTTGAATTGTCATCATTTACTCTCTGACTTTGAAATTGAGACTTACTAACAAATTTCATATTCACATCTCTTTTTTCAAATTGGTTATTTAACTTTTTATTTTTTATTAAACTGAAACCAGTATGAATACAGTTCATAAACACATTTCAGCAGCCCACATTGAACAACACAGTTAGAAAACAGGGGTATTCATTTCATTCCAGGAATGGTACAAAAAAAAAACCAGCAGGTGTATCCATACTAACTGCTTAACCACAAAATGTACACACTGCCAGCCCTTTGCATTAACAATTACAGGATATTGAAACTCCCCCATCTATGAAACATGCTAACTAAACATACACTTCCACCACCCACCTAACCAAGCATAAGCACTTCCACACTTCCCAGCCTAATCAAACTTCCACTACCTGTCTAACTACCATACAATTAACGAGACAAATCCCACATATCACCATTAAGAATGCCAAAGCCACATTGTAAAACTTCTCTCTCCTGTGGCATCTTGCAACCTCAGCCTCTAGTCTGATAATCCGTTGCCTTTGCTCTGGGATGAGCACCTTACCACGATCACATATCTCATCATCACGCCATTGGAAGAATTTACACTTTCGCCAACCTGAAATGCAAACCAATTTCTTTATCCATCAAGCTACTTAATGACCAATAAGGACTGTATAATTAACATGAAATTGAAAAAACATTGTTGTTTATATATAACCACAGCAATCCAATTTTTAAGCAAACATTACCATTGAAGATCAATAAACTAACCTAACCAACAAAAGGAAAATATTCCCCAGTCAACAAATTGAGTTTAAACAATACCTTATATGCACAGTTGAACAATACCCTTATATGCACAAATCCTACCTCTTGAACAAGGTGTCAAAAAAAAAAAACCAAAATTATTGCTTCCAAACCCAGGAAAAGAACTAAATGCAGAAAGTCCCTCCTCCCTTAACCCCAATGAAATAAAAATAAAAACACGAAAACCCCATGATTCAAAATCAAAAGCTTGAACTACCCAGTAGAAACAACATGATTAATTAAAAAAACACTCAAATATTGAAATACCCAGTAGTTTGGACAGCCATAAAACCTTCTGCCAGGGTTGTCCGGTGTCCACGAAACGACTAACACTGGTTTTTCATCACAGTAGCACCTAAATGGAGCTCTCCTCCTCAAGCTTGAACTGGTTGAAGAGCTTGCTTCCATCTAATCAGGGGCTTCGAAATGGTTGAGGATCTTGAGATGTTGATGATGATGGTGGTGGTTAGAGAGAGAAGTGGGATTTTCTTTAGGTTGATGATGGTGGCTGTTGGTTGTGAGGCAGAGGAAGAGAGCTAGGGATTTCAGTCTGATTTGGGGAAGACCAGCGCGCCAAAGGTAGGTGGTAAGTGCATTAAAATGCTTCACGTGATTTATCACGTGAGCTTGAATCTGATTTCTTCCTTATTTTATTCACAAGGGTTAAAAAATAATAATATTTTATAGCTCCCGTCTGTTCCCCTGTTAATTGGTGACGGAATGGGGCTCGAAGGACTAAAATAAAAAGCGTAAATTGGTTTTAGGGACTAAATGTGGAAAAAATAAAATTTAGGGACTAAAATGGAAAAACTTCAAAATGTAGGGACTAAAAGTGCATTTACGCCATTATCAAAATATCCCATAAACCTAAAAAATTACTAAAATACCTTTGAAACTTAAAAAATGACCAAAATACTCCCTAAAACTAAAAAGTATTAAAATACTCTCTAAACCTAAAAAATAACCAAAATACTCCTGAAACCTTAAAAAATGACCAGAATACCGTCGAAACCTATAAAATAACTGAAATACCCCTGAAACCTAAAAAATGACAAAATACCCCCAAAACCTATAAAATGACAAAAATGCTCCTAAAACTTATAAGATGATAAAAATACACCCTAAATCTAAAAATGACTAAAATAGCCTCGAAACCTAAAAAAAATGACTGAAATACCCTCAAAGCTTAAAAAATAACTGAATACCCCCAAAACCTATAAAATGACCAAAATGCCCTGAAACCTAGAAAATTACCAAAATACCCCTGAAACCTTAAAATTACCAAAATATCTCTGAAACCTAGAAAATTAGCGAAATAGCCCAAAATCTAAAAATTACCGAAATATCTCTAAAACCTAAAAAAATGACAAAAATACCCCATAACCTAAATAAATGACTGAAATACCCTTAGAATCTAAAAAATGACCAAAATAACCTCAAAACCTAAAAAATTACCTAAATTTTCTCAAAACCTACAAAATGACTAAAATATTCTTAGAACCTTTAATTTGACCAAAAAAACCCTTGAAATGCCCAAAATACCCCAAGCCTCTATTTTGGTAATTTAAGAGGTTTCAAGTGTATTTTGGTCATCTTAGAGGTTTAGGAGTATTTTGGTCACTTTAAAGGTTTCAATGGTATTTTGGTCATTTTAGATATTTTGAGGGGGTATTTTGGTCATTTTAGAGGTTTAGGGCTATTTTGGTCGTTTTATAGGTTTTAGAGTATTTTTGGTAAATTTAGAGGTTTGGGGTTATTTTTTTATCATTAAAAAGGTTTTGGTGTTTTGGTCATTTTAGGTTTTGGGTGTATTTTTATCATCATATAGGTTTTAGGGGCATTTTTGTCATTTTATAGGTTTTAGGAGGTATTTTGGTCATTTTATATGTTTTGGGGGGTATTTCAGTCATTTTTTTAGGTTTCGAAGGCATTTAAGTCACTTTCTAACTTTAGGGAGTATTTTGGTAATTTTAAAGTTTTGAGGGTATTTTGGAAATTTTTGGGTTTATGGTATTTCAATCATTTTTTAGGTTTAGGATTTTGGTAAGTTTTAGTAGTATTTGAGTATATTTGGTGATTTCAGAGGTATTTTGGTCATTATAGAAGTTTCATTGGTATTTTGCTCATTTTAAAAATTATGGGATATTTTGGTCATTTTAGTGGTTTTTGAGCATAATTTGTGATTTTAGAGATATCAAGGGTATTTTGGTCATTTTAGAGATTTCATGTGTATTTTGCTCATTTTAGAGATTTTGAGGATATTTTGGTCATTTTAGTGGTTTTTAAGCATATTTGGTGATTTTATAGAAATTGGGTTTGGGTAGGGTATGGATATCCACGGGTAAACAAACCGAGTAACAACTGAGTATGGGTTCTAACTGGATAAGGTAATTGGGTATCCATGGATAAATTAATTGGGTTGGATATGGGTATACCCTAACCATACCCTACCCATGGCCAAAAATACTTGCTCAAAAAATTCTTCGAATTTACTATTGCACTCAATAATACTTGCTCAAAAAAATACAGAAAATGGAAGAAAGATCAAACACAGTAATAGTATAAATGAAGATGCTCCATTCAATATTAATTATAAAGAAATAACATAACCTCCATAAAGGAAACTATAAAGTATACGTGGATGTTTATACTTGATAAGAAGTGATAAAAAATAATAATAATAATAAGAGGCTAGCACTAAAACCAAAAGATTAAATATTTGTCATCATATCACTAATCTTCAATATGTAATATTGAGAATCCATGGCAGTGCGAACTCTTCTTTCCAACTTTCTGAAAGAGGCCTTCCATCGCCGACATTCCCATGATATATATAGTCTTTTTACATTAATTTTGATCTGCACAAAAAATGTATTCTTTATTAAAATGTGAGACATAAATGACTTTTGTATCAAATAAATAAAGGATTTTATAATATTAAACCAATTTTAGAAAAAGTTTATCGAAAATTGAAAAAGGTGGCCATAAATTGACAACTTTTTCAATTTTCAATAAAACTTTTCAAAAAATGAATTTGTTAGAGTACACATCAACCGAACCCATAAATAAATATAAAAACAAAAGAAGAAAGTGAGAGACAACGTAATAAATCAACTTCCCTTTAGTATGTATCACCATCCAGGAAATTAAACAAAGGTGGCCAAAAAAATTTCATTAATAAGAAATGATAGGATGGCACGACTAGCATGGATGATTACATAACAAGGCAACTAATAGAATACCAGTCTCGTTACACTCACCCAATGATTCTCTTGAACCCACGACCTTAGGTGCTAATTGAGCTAGAGCTCATTGGCCAATAGATATTTTCAAAAATTCAAAACTCCAAGATGAAGAATAATTGAAAATTGTTTAGCTTTAGAAAGTCTAGAAATCATAGTCCAAAGATATATAACTCACACCACTATTCGCAATCATATTCAAATCATAGCTCATAACTCCTTAATTCAGAAACAAACCTGTTAGAATTGGTGCGCACCAACTCTTACGAATGCACAGCTACAAGGACAATCTTCTTCAGAGCACTCCTTAAATGTTTCCCACTCTGGAGGAATAACATTATCAATCCAAATGCAGTCTATATTTGTATTTAGAGAACCAGCCAAGAGTGACCCTCGTCTTCCAATATTGTCAAATGAGGGATTGAATCTATAGCCATTTCGGTTACCGACTGCATATGCAAAATGTTCTCCTGCGTCAAACACTCTTTCCAAAATATATTCCCCATCCCTTTGTGTCAGCTCAAACCATTTTATACCCACTTCATCCATATCTTCCTCCAGCAAAATAATGACGTATACAGCTGCTACGTCCACAACCAAAGAAGCGAAATACAACTTCAGGTCATCTGGATCAAAATGATCAGGCAATAATGCAATTGAAGAAACATATTCTCCCAGTCTATCTAAATGAAAAATGTGAACTTGACCGCTAGTGTCTAGACACAACAGCTTTCCCTCATGTAATACCAAACCACAAACACATATATTAGTTGCCATATCCGCAGGTACAACATATCTCCTCCACCCCCGTTCTTCAGTGTGTAATAACACTTCCATCTCATCTTCGCTATGTTCAGCGAATATAGTTATATTGCCATATGCCAATGGGGAGCTGGAAAAAACTCCAATATGATCAGCAAGCTCCCATGGAACATCATGGAGACTATGATTTCTGCGGTTTACCACATCATAGTAGATGATGTGTTGTCTATAAGAAAATAGCAGCCATCCATCAATAGAATACCCTCTTAATTCAGCTTGATCTAATTCCAACCATGGTATGACAATGTCCATATGATCCCCTTGGTTTTGGATGTTGCAAACACGGAGAAAATTTGATTCGGGGTTGTGCACTATGAGGTAAGTGCCTGGAGTATTGACGGTCGTTATAAACATATTTGTGTTATAAAAAACCTGTAACATCATAAATTAGTCTTATCAAAATAATATACAGCATCTAATATATCAACCCAAATGCCAAACAATTACAAAGCTACCCAAATACCTGAATATGATGCTGAAAATCATTTGGATGCAGAAATTTTTTAGGATGCTCATCTTGCAACTTATGGATTATAGACAAATCTGCAACCAGTTCCTCAATGGAAATTTTGGGTCCCTATCAATTAAGAAACCATTTTCCAGTTAAGATTGTTAGATGATCATAAATACCAGTATCACCAACATCAATAATAGAGTAACGTATCAGCTAATAGACCCCAATGACGAGAACTAATAAAAGAAGGGAATACTAAAAAGGGTAAAACTCTATTCCTTAAGTTCCTCTCTTAAATTCATCCATTTGTCCAATTATAAAAATCAACAAACGCCTTAAAGCTATAAAAGACTAAATTTTATAGGAAAATTTTTAAGAGAAAGAAAGTTGTAGAGAGAGAGAGAGAAAGGCTGGTTAAGCCATGAAGAGAAGGAGCAGTTTCTGAAGGAGAACAAGACCAAAACAATATTATTAAAATAAAGTCCAATTGTAGCTTTTACTGAAGCTTTTCTGAGATTTTAGTGTTGGAGTAATTTGATTGAAGAAGATGTCTGGTTTCCCACATTGCAGATGGGATTATTAACGCTGCATGTGTTGATTTTTATAATTGGACAGATAGTTGAAATTTAAGAGGGAATCCCCATTAAAACTCCATTCTATTCCCTTTCACTTAAATTCTCAAGTAAGGAAATGAATTTTCTATTCCCTCCATTAAAACTCTCAAATAAAGGAAGGGAAGAATATTTTAAAATTATTTTTTTCATTATTTTTCATTCCATTCCCTCCTCCCAAACCGTAAAATATAGCAATTAAGGTAGTATCTAAGTTTTGCCTTAATAAAAATTATGAATTTTCCCTTCCCGACCAGAGTCTAGTGTGTGGTGTTTCCCTTGAGCACATCTATATTGGATTATTCAGAATGGACCAACATATACTAATGCATATCACAACATAATTTGTCCTAATATTGAATTAAAGTAATTTTTTTTCATAAATAGATCCTATACAGTATATATGTAAGTTGTTCAAATTTCAAAAAAATAAAACAGAGGAATATACAAATGAAACAAAAACAGAAGAATATCAAATATCTAAGCCTAACCTTAGTAATCTTTGACAAAGCATTTTTTTCTTCCTCTTCTTCTTTCTTGTTCATCTTTTCTTTCTTCTTCTCTTTGTTTTTTAAACTTTTTATTTTTTTTTCTTCTTGTGCCACAAGAAACTTGATTGAGTTTATCAAACAAGTAAGGCAAGGATATATAGTCAATTTGATTCCCTACATGAGACTACATGTGACTGCAAGTGAGAAAACATAAGCATGGCCAAATTTGGCTCAACTCAGCTTGGGGACCAAAATACCATGACCTAAAATGGCATGTACTTCTTTTTGAAGTTTCATGATTTTAATCGCATGCTTAGGTTCACAAATGATGTACAAGTCTGTAGATATGAAGCCACGACTACTCAGCTATTCAACTTGTTTTATCTAGTGTAGGAGTACCCATAAACTAAATAATCTCAGTTTTACACCAAAATTCGGTCCCATATTGACTTGGGATCCAACCTCAAATGCTTTTTTTATTGGAAAGTCACTTATGCACTTGGTGTGTATTGAATCAATACCTCATCCTCCACCTTGCTATTACAATGGAAGTTGGTGCCACTTTGAACGTGAGCTCATAGGGTGTATTAACTACTCTTCATCTGAAACTGATTTGACATTAACCTTTTTTGGAAATGATACAAGGGAATATGTCTCAAGAAAGGAATGCTTCTAGTTCAAGATATATAATGATTATTTGTCGTGCTAAATGAGAATGCTGAAGGGTCCAATGCATGTACTTCGGTGACACAAATCTTAAACTGTGAGTTTTCGTGTGCTTTGTTGTATAAATGGGGGAACCTATCTCTTATTTGTAAAATTATCAAATATTTTGAATTGTGATTAGAGTCTGTAAGATGTGGCTGTGTTTGTCTTTGCTTGGTGGTAGGGTGAGCTTTCTAAACTTAGTCAATGTGTTTTAATACCTCGTCTCTTTGGCTTGGTTATGAGTGAGTCTTTTTTGCAAAGAGTAATTATTAGTTGGAAAAGCATTTTGAGTAGGACAATATGAGAAATTGTAATGTTAGAACCTATTTTAGAAGAATGAGTATGGGAAGTTTGTATTCAAAACAAAATATTGTACTTGCACTAAGAGCAGAAATTACATTTTTATTGTTCTTTTTATTTGTTAGAATTTTTTTGCTCCTTACTAAACTTGCATTATTATTACAGATTTGGAATTTTTTAACATTTCATTGTGATATGTCTAGATATGTTTTGTAGAGGAGAAATTATGAGATTTAAAGAGATTCTCAAAGGCATGGTTACTGACAACATTGGACCTGTAGGAGTTTTAAAAACTGAAGCAAGGATACAACTATTTGAATTATGATTTTTTTTTTTGGGGTGGGGGGGAATTTTTAATTTATTTATTATTGTTGATACCATTTACTTTGATTAGTTTGTAGTATTAACCTTGCATCTTGGTCATATTATTTTGCTGTAAATAGATATTCCATATGAAAGTATCCATGCCAATTAATAGTTGTAAACAATATTATACAGTATTACTATCACATTTCTGTATAAAAAAAATGTATCTGTGCCAAATTTACTTATACACCTAATTGTATATCCATAAACTTGCATCTTATTTGCATACAACTCTAATAATGCAATAATAATTTATTATCTAATTAAGGACTACACATTGTCGTCATTTACAAATTTTTACTATAAGGTAATTAATTTGAATGGCTTGGAAACACTCTGCCATCTAAAATGATAAAATAATAGCTAATCTAGCTCTAAAAAAATAGCCATAGTGACATTCTAAACTAGCTATTTTTTTAGACCTAGATTAGCTATCATTTATTCTTTGTACACTGTGTAAATGATATAACAATATGTGCATAATGCGCTGGTATAAAGCTAGTTTAATTAAATTTGAAGCCATGCATTCCACAACAATCCTCTGGAGATTTGAATCCGCTGCAAACTCAATAGCTCTATATAAAGTCTGGGCATAGCTTTCTTCTAAGTCAGTTCTGGGTTCAAAGTGGTCACATGTCACACCAATGCAGAAACCTTCATAAAAAAAATGGGGTGCGAGTGTGACTATAAGGACTGGGAACCAGCGAGAGAGTAAGAGGAAACTACGGTTAAAGTAAGGATGACATTTCAGGAACATCAGGGTCCACCGTGGTTTTTCCTAATATGAAATGCTGTATTACCCATTGATGGAACATGAAACCAAAACCCAAACAATAGGTGCAGTGGTGCCCTGATCCGTCTCTGTGTTTCTCAATAGACCTCCATAGCCACTGCACACACAGAGAGATAACAGTGGGGATTGCAGAAAGACCAGAAGAAAAGGCAAGAGATTAAGGAGCTTCAAAAGGGAAATCCTAAGTTCCTAACATGCCCAAAAAGGATTTGTAGCATTTGTGATGTTTTTTCTTATTAATTTACACTTTTGAGCTTGATAACTTTTCACCTTTTTTTCCCCCACTCAATTCATTGAAATGGCTTTTGGGTCTGTGTGATAAGGCTTCTTTTTTTTTTCTTTTCTTTTTTTTTGAGAAACCAAACTATTTCATTAACTCAATAAAGGAAGATTAAGGTACAAGAAAATCAGAAACAATCAAACGAGATAAGTCCTCTTGATTGCAAAATATGAGTTTTTTTCCCTTGTTTTCTATAGTTTTATTGGCTGCAGCATCATAATTTTTAAAATTTTTGTGTTTGTTTGTTTTGTTTTTTTTTTATATTGGAAATTTTTAGCAATTGTCCAAAAATATGTAAACTTAAAAAGATGTGGTTTGCAATTTGCATTTTTGTATGGGATTGTGATTTCAAAATCTATTGGAGTCTTCAGCATGTTTTAGTTAATAAATCACAAATGTTTTAAAAATATATTACCTTGTATTTGTCCTTACCTTCACTACCTCATGAGTAATAAAGTAAGAAGGAGCACTTCAACATTTCCCACTTGCAATACACATTTGCACGATATCTATTGCTGGTGAAATACTAAAAGGTAGTTGTTTTTGTTGTTTCCATATGGAATTTTACTCTCTCTCTCTCTCTCACACACACACACACACACATATATAGTGGAAAGGGACAACAATGAACCTACAGGAAAGAAGAAGTGAAAAAGAGAAAAGCAAAATGATATTGACACTGGCAAAGCTGTTCCGAGCAATATCGGAGCTGAGCGTGGTTTTTACATGCTAATGGTATATTGGAAGAGCTTTACATCTAAAAGAATCTTTGCTTCTCTATATTGGTTTTTCTTTTCTTTATTATTATTATAATTACTATTACCATTAGTAGAAGAAATAAAAATGGACAAGTCAATTAAGTAAGTGATAGACAGTATGACTTCAGATAAAATAAAAATGAAAGAAAGAATACATATGTCCGACTAACTAATTTGTTGAGGATCCATAGCCAACCCTAAAAAATTTGGGACCTATGCTTTGTTGTTGTTGGATCAATCAAAGCAATCAGAGAAAGAAAAATAGAAATAATTCAGGAAAGAAACACGCTGACCAGAAAATGTGAGCAGCCCAATACAGTGGATGGAGTTGAATTTGATGACCAATACGGTGCTTTCATAAATTTTTAGGATTAGATGATAAATGCTATGCCTTAATCTTTTCAAAATGAAGCTAAGTCGTTGCAATATGCAATGATGATACATACAACTTCACGTCTTTGTGTTTCCCCTTATTATTTCCGTAGATCACCCTGTTGGGCTAGACTACCCGGTTGGGTTAATTTAAATTGAATAGCAGCATGACTATGATTGTTATTGGATTTGTTTGTGTTGTTTTACTTTTCTTCCTTAGAACATTCACACCAAACGTATGAAAATTGCTATATTGTCATTTTAGCATCAAAACCACACAAAAAAAAAAAGCTCCAAAGTTAATATATATATATATATATATATATATTAATGTGTTGGTAGTTGTAGTTGTTATTTATTGTGTTGGATATATTATTTTATTGTGTTATTTATATTATTTTAATGTGTTGAATGCTAAAATAAAACCTTTGATATTGGGTATTAAATAAAATAGTGTTTTGAGTTGCTAAAAGCTATATTTTTTAGCAATTTGTTGTGAATGCTCTTAAGACCCTTTTTTTGGGGGAAATGCTTAGACCCATTTTATTTCCATAGAGCACCTGATTGGGCTAATTTAAATTGACTAACATAGCATATGATTGTTATCCCTGATTTTTTTTTTTTTTTTTTTTGGGCAAAAACAATAGTAGACTTTATTAAAAATCAAGTTGTACAATGGGGAAGAAAAAATATGGGCATTCTTCTAACCAAGCAATGTCCTCTTTTCCTCTTTTGTAGCACTAGCCAAAACTAAGGTAGCACGATTACGTATACTGTTAAAATAATTTCAAAATTAAAAACAAAAAAACAAAAACAAAACTATCTCTAATTAAAACTCTATCCAAATTCAAGAGATCAACAAGTTCATGCAAAATTGCATTCCACTGTCAATCTGTCACCTTGAAAAAACTAATGCTCTGACAGAATAGTATAGCCAATCTCATCACCGAAGCTGATGAACCTCCTGAAAAAGCACCACAAATATACAAATCCCTTAATTCAACTGTAGACGACTAAATTTCTTAGTTCGAAATAAGACAAGCAAGTAAATTAGCTTCACAAATTTGAATTTGTATTGATGAATGTGTGGTACAATTCTCTATGATTACAAAAGAGTGACCCTCTGATTTGATCTTCTTAAAAGATTTGTTGATTGGAATTGTGGTAATGTACATTTTGATTCGTACACAAAATATTCTTCAATTTGGCTGAAGAATGGATGAGGACCCTTGAAACAGAATCACAATGAATCTCAAGCTATGAGCTTGTTAGAAATTCTTTGTTCTTCGTGTTCTTCGTGTTCTTGGTGTGTTCTTCATCTTCGAAGGTTTGTGGTGGAAGTTCTTCGGTGCTTTAGAGGCTTGGATTCGTAGAGTTTCGTTGATTTATGATTTGTTGAGGTTTCTAGAGGCTTTTGAACTTGATTCCGATGAACTTTGGGATCTAGGCAGATAGTTTGGATGATTCTGCTTCGAATGTTCTTCGATTTTGAGTTTGAAGTTCTTGAAGGCTTTGAGGCTCGATTCCTACAAAACTTCTGTACTTCTTAGTGCTTTTGAATCTTCTCTGATGCTGCTTGTGCTCCAGATGGCTTGGTGTCCTCAAATGCCTTAGGAAGGCTTTTATTTATAGGAGTTTGGGGGTGGGTGAGCGACATGTGGCGGAGTCTGATTAGTGACACATGTCACAGCCTGATTGCTCCGCTTATGTCATCGCTTACATGCACTGATACGTGATTGGTTTTTTGCATGACACTTGGAAAATTTATGTTGGTTTCTGAGTAGTGATAGCAAATCCTAGCAGCAATACGTAGCGCTTTGTAATTAGCTGTATTTTGTGAACTTGGTAGTGTAACGTGTCAGCTCGTGATAGGTCGAGAATTTTCCCTCTCTACATCAACTTCATTCAAACTTGGGATGGTAATATTCATCCCTGTTCGATTTTGGATGTCACAAACGTGAAGAACATCTAATTCAGGTTTGACCGCTAGATAAGTGCCGAAGTACTGATGTGTAGTATACAATGAGTAAAGTCATATAAAACCTACAACAACATAAATTAGTCTTATCAATATTATATATGACATCTAATATATTAACTAAATACCAAACCATTTAAAATCTACCCAAATACCTGATTATGAAGCTGAAAATCATTGGGACCCAAAATTTTTTTCGGATGATCATCTTGCGACTTATGGATACAAAACGACAACCAGTAACTCTAGTGAGTTTTTGGATCTCTAATCAAATTAAGAAAAAATTTTCAATTGACATGGTTAGATAGATAATAATAATAAAAAGAAGCAAAAATCATGTTTGTTAAAATTTAAATCAACAATTACTACATATCCTTAAATCTTACTATTTGTTTTCACCTTTAGAAAGCCTAGGGCTTGTTTGGTAAGAATTTTTTAAATGTATTTCCACCATTTAAAAAGCATGGTTAATGCAGGAAACTAAAAAGAAAAACAAGTTCAAGGTTATTTGAAGACTAAATTGAAGAAAGGGAAATGCTAACGAAGTGAAAGGTTTTCAATTCTTCAACTTTGCAACTTCCCATAGATTCCTTGATAAAATACTTAATAACAAATGATGAATCTCGAGTGTTAGGGCTTGGAGTTACCTTAACAGGCAACAAAGTTCCTCCCATCTTTAAGCAGCAAGCGTTAGAGCATCCACAGCAGTGGATCTATAATTTTAACTATTTAGCACCACAAAAAATTACTTTATCTATTTTACTTACACACATGTTGCAGCAGTGGATCTATTTTAGCTTTCAACACAATAAAATAATATATTTCCACAAACATCTATTTATTATTTTTTTCTCACTAGTCATCTTTATCTCTATCTTCTCCCTCTCTTCCCTCTCTTCAACCAACAAACCCTCACGACACCACCACCATCACCATCACTCACTGCTGTGTCAAGCCAACACAGCCACCAACTCACAACCAATCCATGGCAAAACCCACCATCGATCTGCCACCAGCCACGATCCACCACCACAAACCCACAAAACCCATGTTCTTCACCAATCAGCACACTGCCACTAACCACCAATCCAAACTGTCAAAAGCCAACACAAGCCAACTGCAAACTCATCCACACTTGAACCCACCACAAAATCTAGCAACCCATAACCATGATCCACCCAAAGAGGGGAGGCACAGTGGCGATCTACCCAGCGGCACGGCAGCAATCCATCCAGTGGCACGGCGGCAATCCATCTAGGCATAACGGTGACCCATCAGTGGCAAGACAGCGATCCATCCAGCGGCATGATGGCGATCCTTGGTGTGACAATGACCCATCAGCGACAAGATGACAACGATTTACTCAAAGAGGCACGAGAGAGAGAAGCTAAAGAAGCTCAATGAAGATCGGCGATGATGAAGATGATCGGCGAAGCAGAGAGTAAATGAGGGAGAGAAAGAAAAATGAGAAGGAAAGAGGAAGAAGGAAGAGAAGCTAGAGAGAGAGAGAGAGAGAGAGAGAGAGAGAGAGAGATTTTTTTTTTTTTTTTAATGGAAGAGGAAACTTAGGACAATATCTCTATCTCATTTTTAAAAATTATTCTACGTTACCTTGCCTTTCTTTTCTATTCTTTTTTTTAAAAAAAAATACAATATATCACGTTTAAACATTATAACACTAAAAAAAAAAAGCATTATTGCACACTCAAAGCACTGTGATGGTCTAATACTTATCATAGACTTATTACCTAAAACAGAAATTTGAATTTCTAATACTTATCAATTTATATAATAGACATTACTACCTTAAACAGAAATTTGAATATACCAATACTTATCAATTTAAAGAAGTTAATACCTAATAATAATTCAAAACTTAGGTTGTAATATTACAACCCCCCCCCCAAAAGAAATAAATTCTAAAATACATACCCTTTAGTTTTTTTTTTTTTTTTTCCTACAAAAAAAAAAAAGGTTAAAAGAGTAATACTATCTCAAGTACAAAAGAAAAAAAAATGTTATTCTCACCACCTATTTGTATTCAAATGTCTGATACCTATCTTATTTGTTATCTATTTGAATTCAAATACTTCATTATGTTTTAAAAAAAAATTACTTCTTCCAAAAAAAAAAAAAAACCACTACTCACTAAAACTCTCATTCTTATCCATATTCAAATGTCTAATTATCTATATTTGTATATTATTTGAATTCAAATACTTCAATTATCTTTATCAAAAAAAAAATACAAAATTACTCTTCCAAAAAATGTTAAAAGAGAATACTTCTTCTTACAAAAGAAAAAATAAAAAAACCTTAGTTTTTTTTTTCCCTAAAAAAAAAAAAAAATCGTACTCTAATTTTAAATGAAGATAAGAGCACCTCATTTTAGGAAACATGTTTCTATTCAGTTTTTAACCATTATATCTACAAAGTTTTTTTTTTTTTTTTTTTNCAACTGCAAACTCATCCACACTTGAACCCACCACAAAATCTAGCAACCCATAACCATGATCCACCCAAAGAGGGGAGGCACAGTGGCGATCTACCCAGCGGCACGGCAGCAATCCATCCAGTGGCACGGCGGCAATCCATCTAGGCATAACGGTGACCCATCAGTGGCAAGACAGCGATCCATCCAGCGGCATGATGGCGATCCTTGGTGTGACAATGACCCATCAGCGACAAGATGACAACGATTTACTCAAAGAGGCACGAGAGAGAGAAGCTAAAGAAGCTCAATGAAGATCGGCGATGATGAAGATGATCGGCGAAGCAGAGAGTAAATGAGGGAGAGAAAGAAAAATGAGAAGGAAAGAGGAAGAAGGAAGAGAAGCTAGAGAGAGAGAGAGAGAGAGAGAGAGAGAGAGAGAGATTTTTTTTTTTTTTTTAATGGAAGAGGAGAGAGAAATTTAATAAAATAATTTTTTTTAGCTCTCATGAACAGTGCACATCTATAGATAGATGTGCACTGTAGCAATGGAGCTAAAAATAAATAAATTTAGCTCCGCTGCTGGGTGTTGATTTTTGGGGGCTGAGGAGCTATAATATAGCAATATAACAATATAGTATCACTGCTGTGAGTGCTTTTACTCTTGCCATCGTGGAATCTCCCACCAACACTACAAATGTTGTGAAATGTGCTACTTTAAAATGCTCAATTAAATTAATTTTTTTTTCAATTGCACAATTTGACGTATTGTATTTGTTTCCCTGCTAGAAAAAATTTTTTTTTTTTTTTTCCATTTTTAAGTTTGAAGTGTTGAATTCTTTTCCAATCAAATTTTTAACCATTATATCTACAAAGTTTTTTTTTTTTTTTTTTTTGCATAAACCACCTAAATTTTAAAAACACTAATTCATAGAGATAAACTCCATGTTTAAAAAAATATCACCACGATTGGATATGATTAATTTTTAAAAATAAAACTCACACATCCAGCAGTAGTCTCAATTCTCTCTGCGTCTATATATATCAAAAAAAAAAAAAAAAAAAACTCTCTACGTCATCCAAGTGCATTCCCAAATACACTTCCAATATAACTTTGAATTGTAGTCTACCTTGGTATTTAATTACTATTGCTTCATCATAATTTTGCAAATAAATACTAATGATTTTTTATTATTCTCATTCTCTAACATTGTTGAATTTTCAGGTGTTTGTGATGGTTTGATGCCTGACAACATTGGGGGAAATTGTAGAGTTAAGGATTACTTGTGTGTGTCTTTGCTGGTGTCGTGGGGTAAGTTTTATTAGTCTAAAAAAACTACTGGTAGCCACTTCCTTTTAATCAATTTCACATATTTTTTTAGATTTCCATTGTCACTGGTTTTGGTTGTTTTAGTCTCATGTTGTCAATTTAAAAATGCTATATTTATTAAATGAACCTTATTAAAAAATTTATATGATTGAACTATTTCCCTTCTAATGTCTTTTCTTGGATAGGCTACAACAATTAGATCTGGAGACTCAACAGGCTGGTGGATATACTTGACATGATCTTATATTACAAACTCAATAGAGCTCACAAGCTTCCGTAGTGTTTGGTATTCAATTTGAAGCCTAACGTATTGCACTTAAGGTTCTAAAAATTAACTTTTACTCATTCGCGCATAAATTAAGAGGCTTTTCTTTAAAGAAATAATATGTGATTAGTCCCATTTGCAATAATTTGTTTCTAATTTTTAATATCTTCATTTTTTTTTCGTAATTGGATCATAATACTCAAAAAAAATTCTGTAGAATTTTGATTTGAGTTTATGCTATTTTGGGTTATTGAGAATCATGGAAAAAGAAGTGAAATTTATAATATTCAGGAATAAATAGCTACATTATTTTTAACTAAGGTGATCCACTTTTTGACTTATTTGCAGGTTGAACAGATGGATTAAGAAGAAAGGCTTTGGTTTTCCTCAATGACATGACATCTTCTTCTTTTTCTTTTTCTTTTTTAATTTTTATCCTTTTTCCCCCTTGAAGGATTGTTGTTATATATGTAGTAATGTCGAAAACAAGATAATAAAAAAATGAAAATGAAAAGCCTTCAATCACACACAAAGCTATAAATCTATAATGAAATAATGAATAGGGCGAATGAAAGATTCAAAGCTGAAAACCCTAGGAATTTCAGTGATTGAAGACTGCATCAACCCCGAATTATAATCAATAAAAAATTTTGCACTTACAAAAAAAAAAAAAGAAAAAGAAAAAGAAAAGAAAAACATAAGAGCTTCTAAGTACACGCAACACGTGTGCGAACATGTATATATAAACTAATTGTGCACCATACAAAGACAAGAAAAAGGAAAGGTAAAATTAAAAAAAAAAAAAATCAATTTTTTTTATGGATCAAATAGAGTGCTGTTCATCCGTGTATAAGCTATTAAATTTAGAATTTAACATTTGAGGTATTAAGTCAACAAATCACTCATATCAGTCAATCTAAAAATGTATAAATTTAGAGTTTCAACCTATGACGCTTGCTTCTGATGATTGCATTTTATCAAATAAAATGTATAAATTTACATTGTTGTTACAATAATCATGGAAATATGCACGTTACTATTAAGAAAATGTTGTTCATCAGTGTGTGTAAAATAGCATAATAATCTGTTAAATTTGGACATTTGAAACTTAAGTCAACAAATCACTCATATCAGTCAATTTAAAAATGTATAAATTTATAATTTCAACACATAATGTTCACTTATGATGATTGCACTTTATCAAATAAAATGTATTAATTTACACTGTTATTACAATAATCATGAAAATATATACGTTACTATTAAGAGAATGTTGTTCATCAGTGTGTGTAAAATAGCATATTAATTAAATTTGGACATTTGAAACTTAAGTCAACAAATCAATCATAACAGTCAATTTAAAAATGTATAAATTTAGAATTTCAATATATGACATTCACTTCTGATGATTGCACTTTATCAAAAAAAAAAAAAAAATTGTATAAATTTACATTGATACTATACACATTACTATTTACTTGTAAATATTTTTTTTTAACATTTCTCTTAAATGTACAAAGAGATAATTTGAGAAAGTAATAAAAATTTGATAAATACAAAATATTTTAATAAAATGTAAAATAGATAATATATGCATAGGTACTAGAAAGTGATTGGCTAAAATAGGGAAAATGGGTTGTTATGTTAAAATAAACCAAAAAAAAAAAAAATTGCACAGGCTAGCTAATGGAATGTACTTAGATCGGGTATAAATAACCATCTACAGATTCTACACGGCTACACATTCAATTTAGAATTTTTTAAATGTGTTTCCACCATTTAAAAAGCATGGTCAATGCAGAAAACTAAAGAAAAGAAAAACAACTTCAAGGTTATTTGAAGAATAAATTGAAAAGGAGCACGTGAAAGGTTTTCAATTCTTCAACTCTGCAACTTCCCATAGATTCCTTGATAAAATACTTAATAACAAACTATGAATCTCGAGTGTTAGAGCTTGGAGTTACCTTAACAGCAACAAAGTTCCTCCCATCTTTAGGCAGCAAGTGTTACTCTTGCCATTGTGGAATCTCCCACCAACGCTACAAATATTGCTGTGAAATATTCTGCTTTAAAATGCTCAATTATTATTATTTTTTTTTAAATTGCACAATTTGACGTATTGTATTTGTTTCCCTGCTTAGAAAAAAAATTATTATTTTTTCTTTTTCCATTTTTAAGTTTGAAGTGTAGAACTCGTTTCTCTTAAACAAAAAAAAAATTTTTTTTTTTTTTTTTTTTTTTTTGGGCTTGTTTCTTATTTTGGAGCTGACCCATTTGATATTTATGCAAAAGAATTGTGGGTTTTACTTTTCTTAACTTTATTTTTTAAAGATCATGTTCATCTCTAGTTTAATCTCATGGGTATTTAGCAAGTTTGTTGAATTGTTCTTTTTATTTTAGTTCAATTTTTTGGATGAAGGATTGCAGCTAATATGCTTACTGTTAAAATTTTGTGTGTGTTTGTACATTTTAAGGATAAGCCAGGCACAATGTTCCACAGTGGTTCTCTAATGTGCAATATTCTTTACGTTGCCTTGTAGCTAACATGACCTGAGCATTTTCCTTGATGGGTATTTGTATTTACTCCTTGTATCTATTGTTTCTTGGAAAATACTTTCCTTGTTAGGCATAGTGATTCAATGACAGTAAAATAATAATTTTCTAATTGTAGCTAGCTGTTCTGCGTACTGATCAGCGATCACTTTGTGATTGGTTTTGTAGTTTAGCATCTTTGTTGTTGTGATTATCATTTTTAAGAGCAGTCGTATCATTGTCTTGTAGAAGTCATCACATATGTTCTTATACTGATTACGCTAGTTCGAGATTTTTATAACTATGGAAATACACTTGTAAGTTGTAACTAATGCTTTTTTTTTTGTTGTAATGATCATTTTCAACAGCCAAGTGTTTGCACCTTTATAATTACTAGCTAGTAGTACTAGATGTTTTCACTGATTGGATGGTTCTACAAATTGAGGGTTTTTCCTTTCATTGAAAACGGGTCGGGTTTGTTTCTTAATAATTGCAGTTCTTTGGTGATTAATATTATAAAGATTATCATTCGTTTTATCTTTTAGCTCTTTCAGACTTCACTTGTGGATGTGATGTGAAGTTGGTCACTGGGTCATCTGTTTGGGAAAACAAAGTTATGTCATCTGCCTTTTGGAGTGCAAGAGCTTTGTTGAGATAATAGAATGGCAAAGAGAAGAATAGATGACTATGAACCAGGCCCAGTTCCTCCACCAGCACCATTGGATCGATTTGGGTTTGTAAAGCAGGAACTTAGTTACTCTCATGATGGCTCAATGAAAGAAAGATCAGCTTATGAATATGAGAGGTTTGCTTTTCTTTTATCAATCATATAAAAACTTTTGTGCCGAATGGTTATGTATGACCAGCCAGTTAAGTTTGTGTGACTTTGATATATAGTGGTCTTGTTCAATTACAAGGATATTGAATTTCTTTTTAGGGAGGAAAGAAGGGTTCGGAAATGGAGGAAAATGATTGGGGTTGGAGGGAGTGATTGGACATATTATGTCAAGAGAAAACCACATGTTGTGAGAAGGCGTATAAGGAAAGGAATTCCTGATTGTTTACGGGGTCTCATTTGGCAGTTGATCTCTGGAAGTCGGGACCTTTTGCTGTTGAACCCCGGGGTTTATGAGGTATGCCTTTTCCTTAGTTTGTCTTGATAAATAACCTTCACAATTATTGTTCTTGTTAGGTGAAGATATATTAATTTTACTTTTTTAGCAAGCCATGGCCATTGCCTGATATATCTCCATGGATTGCATGATTCTGTGTTTGATTCTTCATGATGATTATAGGAAAAGTAATTCTCTCCCCTGCCTGCTCTCTCTCTCTCTCTCTCTCTCTCATGCAACGGGTTAATTGGGAGTGGGCTTGTTTATCTTAATTACAAAACATGCATGATATTGTAATATGAGATTATGAGTTGATTTTCTGTTTATGAAAGGGTACTGAAAGATTTATGGCATAGATAAATTCATCCACGCAGATTGTTTGTTTTCCTCACATAAAACTTTTGAGTGATGAAATGTACTCTGGCTCTTTGTCAGTGAGATGAAACTTCTGTGGCAGGCTTTACATTTTCTTTAACCTAGGCTGCTTTTTACAGACAGATTTCTGACATTTTCAAGCAAACCATAGCTAGTGGCAGTCGCTGCAGTTTTAGGGTGGATGAGTTGAATAATATGCCAAAATTTCAATACTCTACTTCAGTGCCTAGAAGGCCTTCCTCTGATACTGTGATCCATAATATATTTGTTTTAGTGGCTTTACCCACAAGTTATTTGTGTATTACTATATATGATAAGAACCTTGTTTACTTTTTGGAAAAGAGTGAGGGTAATATGATAAGATGAAAAGTTACACTATTGGAAAGTTTCATATATTCCATCTCTTTGTTTTGTTCATTGTGGGATGTCCCAAAAGATGGCTCTCTTTGAAAATTCAATAGACATTATGTTAATAATTTTCCTAACTTGTGACTTACTTGAAAATTCAATACTCATTTTCATCTGATTTCAGATTAAAGAGAGTAATTTAGAAACCTATATCTTTTTTTCTTGAAAGACTGCATTAAATGATGTTCTCTTAAAAAGTTGAATTTTCTAAAAATGACCTAAAATATGGGACAAAGGGAATATTTTGAGACAACACATGAAAGGAATTTTATCATCTATTTGCGCTAGAGAATTATAAAAATATAGAACTTTGTATAGTACCTATTTATCATCAGGCATATATCCTGGATAGTCCTTCACAGTGGTGAAGCAAGGAAGTTTTGCTTGGGAGGCCAGATTTAATATCAAAAATGAAATTGTACACACACACACACACACGCACACGCACACACACACACATTACATATATACACAGATGTACATGTACGTGTTCACTTAAGTGTTAGTCAAAAATGTATTTTCATTGATTTTCAGCTAGATACATTTTAATGTTGCCAATTATATCATCTAGATAATCTGGTTTCCCTGCAATGTCCAAACAATTGTTCCTTTGACTTTCCCCCCTTAATAATCTTAGAAACACTTGAGCTTTGTTTGGTTTCAGTATGCTTCTGACCTGAAACTTTTGTTGGCAAATAAAGAAATCTTACCGTTTGAATCTGTGACTTCTTGTTTGAATTTAATAGTTAACAATTCAACTTGTGTGACTCTTGTTTTATTATACAATCGCGTGTCTGAGATGAGCCTCTGGGTTGTACAAGAAAATATCTGGTGTACTCTTTTAATAGTTTGGTTTGTTTAAAATATGATAAGAAACATATTTACCTTTAATTCTTGAGTAGATGAGGTAGATTAGAATGCAGGCTATGTTATATGCAAAAGAAAAAGAAAAGAGAGAAGAAAGTCAATTTTCTTGGCTTTTGATGATTCTTTAAACATTCTGTATATTTTTTCATTTATTGCTATTCTTCCTCACATGCACTTATTAGCATGACGCTGATAGGATTTTATATTCATGCAGCAACTAGTAATATACGAGACATCAGCTTCAGAGCTAGATATAATACGAGACATTTCTCGTACATTTCCCTCACATGTTTTCTTCCGGCAGAGACACGGACCAGGTCAAAGGTCCCTTTACAATGTTTTGAAAGCATACTCTGTTTTTGACAGAGAAGTTGGTTATGTTCAGGTTTGACTCTTAAATGTTCCATTATTATTCTATCTACTGTGTGTAACTGTGTATGGAACTGAATGATATTGAACTGAAATGTAGGGAATGGGCTTTTTAGCTGGTATATTGCTTCTTTATATGAGTGAAGAGGATGCCTTCTGGTTATTGGTCGCATTACTGAAAGGAGCTGTCCATGCTCCAATGGAAGGATTATATCTGGTAAGCTTCTATGTCAAGAACATCTTTGTTCTCATTGTTAGAGGTGCACTCAACTTAGGTTGGCAGCTGAAAGAAGCTAGGTTATAAGTAAGGTTTTCATTCTTTTTCTTTTTTTTTATGAGTAATGAAAGTTTACTAATCAAAAAAGAGAAAACCCAGGTACACCAGTGGTATACTTGAGTAGCAGTACATCAATCTTTCAAATTACAAAGCTCTAACAGATCTAATAAATTAGAACAGGGAAAAGAGTTAAAAGAAAGATTTTAGGCTGACTGCTAGGTCAGTCTGAGGGAATTTCAATCAATATAGAAAACTATAGTTTAGGAGGAATGATGAAATTGGACATTGGTGTGTCAATTAACTAATTAGGAAAAGCGGCAAAATTATGAATTCTTTTTTAATTGAAAACTATTCTTGTGTAATGAATTATAATTTATTGCTTTTATTTTTGGTTAAAGGTTAAACCCTGATCCGTACCCCTTTCTACAGATTCATCATCCACTGTCCTACATTGCCATTGGTGCGGGATAGTATACTAAAAAATAATCTTAAGAGGATAAAAGAAAACTGAACCCTAAAAAGGGTTAAGATGAAGAAGATTTAACATTAAACCTAAAAACCAGAGAGAATAAAATTGAGAGAGTATGGCAGTGTGAGAATAATTTTTTTATATATAAGTATGGCAGTGTGAGAATACTTTTTTTTTTTTGATAAGTAACTTAAAAATATATTGAAAAAACACAGCCCCGTACATAGGAAATGTACGAAAGAGGCAAGAACATCAAGAAAACAAAGTACAATGATCAAGCAACCCAGAAAGGGAAATACAAGAAAAAGAAGGTAAAACCAAACACCATTTGAGAAGAGTAGAAAACAAAAAAGACTTAAACTCAAGAATGGACGGCTCACGATCCTCAAAGCTTCTCGAATTCCGTTCCCGCCAGATACACCACATCAAACAATGCGGCACAATCCTCCAAATAACTAAATTACGATGACGCCTGAAGTTGCAAGACCAGCAATCCAACAAATCCGCTACCCTTTGCGGCATCACCCAACAAATACCAAACAAGCAGAAAATCATACTCCACATTTCAAAAGCAAAAGGACAGTGAAGGAGGAGATGATACAGATTCCCCAAATCCTTTGCACATAAAGCAGTGTGAGAATACTTGGAGTTCTGTTGTGCTTTTGGAAGCCATTAGAACTTTAGAGGGTTGAGAAATAAGAGCCAAAGAGTTGGGAGGGGAAAAATGGAACCTGCCTCCCACTCTTTCTCTTCAAAGTTCTTTTAGATTTAATCAGAGAAAAAGAATGATTCCCAGATAACCAGCTGTGAGACAACTGGAGAAATTCTGTCATATTCATTGTGTTGATATTTTGAACCCTGCATAAAAAGGCAAGGGCAGGGTCCAGAATTTGTTAGAGAAGTAGTAGATGCTGAGTTTTAGGTAGAGATGGGAAACACTGGTAGAGAGAGGAAGGTGAAATGGGAGAGGGAAAAAAGGTGCACACTTTTTAGTCTTATGAAAATTTTATTTTTCTGTAATTTGAAGTGAGATTGGTTTCTGGTTCCTGAAAATTATGGGACAGTTCTAATCTCACTTGAAGGTAAGGAGGTTAGCACTTCCATACAAATATTTGATATCCTTAATGGCTGTTTAATTGTCTATCGTGCATTATTCTGCCAAAGCCCTCCACCGTTTAGACTAGAGTGAAATATATATTTTATTGCTCTGAATCTGTTGTTATATGCATATTGATAGGTAGGACTGCCTCTGGTACAACAGTATCTTTTTCAGTTTGATAACCTGGCGAGAGAGTATTTGCCAAAGCTGGGGGAGCATTTTACCCAAGAAATGATAAATCCTAGCATGTATGCAAGTCAGTGGTTCATAACTGTTTTCTCATACTCTTTTCCTTTCCATTTGGCTCTTCGAATTTGGGACGTCTTTCTCTATGAGGTTAGTGGTTGCTAAGGTTATGTGTTTTGCCTTCGAAGCATTGATATTTGGTTCAAAACTTGATATATATATCTATCATATTCATTTGCAGGGTGTTCAAATTGTTTTTAAGGTTGGTTTGGCCCTACTAAAGTATTGCCATGACGACTTGGTGAGTTTCACTGGATCTTTTGTCTAGTCAATATTTAAATTAATAGTGTAATTTCTCTTTTGTAACATTCTTGTTTTGTTTATCAGATAAAATTACCTTTTGAGAAACTCATATATGCTTTGCGTAACTTCCCTGAGGATGCAATGGATCCAGATATGTTACTACCAATGGCCTACTCAATCAAGGTTCTCCCCCCTTCCTTTGAATGGTTTTATAATGCATGAATCTGGTATTTCCAGTTGCTTTAAGCCATAATAATTTTTTCTTCACATATGCACTATAACCTTAATGCCTAAACAATTTTTCTGACCCTCTTGCATAAGGTCACAACTTCGGGCAACTTGAACTGAAATAAATCTTAATTGAGCTTAATCTATCTCAGCCAAAGTGAAAGGTTTTCAAATTTAGGTAAGAAGCGTGAAATGTTCAAAACTTACAAGAGACCTCTTGTTATGTGGTAAATTCTAGAAATTGATGCAAGCACAGCAGGAAACATTTGACATCAAAGGCCATTACTTGTATGTTACTGGAGGTAGATATGAATATGTGACTAATCAATAATAAGCTGGAATAGGTATTCACATGGAGATTTCCCTGTCATTAACTAAGCTTCTGTCCACACTACCCAAATTGAGCCAGCACATCCAGAAAAATTCCAAATAAATCTAGAAATATCAGCTTTGTTTTACTTTGAAATTTTGAACTAGCCCAAGCCCCCATCCTTTTTTTGGGAAAGACTCCCAAGCCACCTTAGTTCTTGCACTCTCTTTAGTCGAGCCATTCCACAAATTTGCATTCAAAATTTTCTCAACTGCCTCAATACCTTCTTAGGAGAATTAGTAAACTTGCCCAATAGAATCTCACAGTGAATAACACTGATCAAAACAGTTGGGAGTCTACCGGCAAATAGAAAGTATTTTGCACACCAAGAGTGAATTCTACTTGTGATCTAATCAAACAGAGGTTTGCACTCCTTCCAAGAAATTCAACCTGAAATAAGAAGAACTTTCAAATACTTTATCGGATTTTGCCTTAAAATGCAATACACCTAAAATTTTCTGCTTTGCTTCCTCTGTCACACCAGACAAATATACTTCACTTTTACCAACATTAGCTGCCATTCCCGAAAATTCTTTAAACTCATCAGGAACTTGCTTACAGATCTCCACTCTGCTCTTATTGGCTGCCATAAAAATCATTAGATTGTCAAGCTCAAATGTGAAAGACTTACTTTAATGCGCTTAGGATAGAAGCCCATTCTGAACAGCACTCTGCATCAGCTTTCTAAAAACCTCCATAGCCATAGCCATAACAAAAAGATAGGGAGAAATTGGACCTCCTTGTCTTAGCCCCTTCTTACATTCAATGTACCCAACAAGCCTCCATTCTAAGCTATGGAGTACTGAGGAGTAGAAATACAAGTCTTGATCCATCCAAAGAGCTTTTCTGGAAACCCAATAGAAAATACCTTGTAGGAACTCCATTCCACTAATTTGTACACCTTCAAAATATCAAATTTAACTGTGCATCTAAGCAGCTGATCATCCCTATGATAATTCCTAGTCATCTCTTGAGCAAGCCAGACATTATCTGAAATCTTTCTACATGGTATAAAAGCTGTTTGGCCAGGGCTAATGAAACCATTGAGGCACATCTTTAAACTATTTGCTAGAATCTTTGATATACATTTGTACAAAGTGTTACAACAAAATATAGGATGGAATTCTGATATTCAAGAGGGGTTTTGCACCTTGGGAATCTAGGTAATAGTAGCATTAGCCTCTGCCAAAAGCTTACCAGTTTCCCACACAGGTTAACCCAATTGGCTGGCTTCATGGTAGCCCACGAGGTCTCAATCTGAGTCCTGGGATTACTCAATATATGGTTCTTGTGGGCGGGTCGTGTACTTGTGGTTTACTTGACAGGGGTGGGTACAAGAAGGGGCCCTAACTTGAAGAGGTTTCTTGTCATCCAAATAAGTGAATAAATAAGCTAATCCGTAACAAAGAAACTCTTGATGGCCAAGGATACCTGCTCTCCAATAAAACTCTAAGTGAGCACCAAAACTATCAGGACCTGGGGCTTTATCATTTTCTAAAGAGAACATGACATATATCACTTCCTCGTCAGTAACCTCTCTTTGAAGAATCTCTTAGAGAATATGTCAATACTTCAATATTGAACACCAGAATGTGTGAAGTAACTAGATGGACAAGATGGGTGGGATTACAAAATTGTCATGCAGCTAATCTTAGTAATTTTTATTTTAACTGAATTGTGTAGAAGAAGGAAATAAACATTCCTATTACTCTTGAAGTTCCTGAAGGGGTACTTTCATGATTGTTCGACACTATTCACAGGGCAAAATGTCTGAAGTGCCACTTTAATACACTCTTAAGCTATGTAGACACTTCATATACACCAGATTCGTAAGAAAGGACACTTAGGATCTGTGGAATTTCATCTATATTCCCACATCCTAAGATATGAGGACTAGGTTACTCAGACACTATAAGACACATTTGCATCCTACAATTTGCCTTGCAGGCTTTCAAATGCTTGAAATGCTTAGTAGTATTCTGTTGGATTTTCTTTCATTATTCTTTTTATTTTCCCCACTCATTCGTGCCATATTTTTTCTTTAATTATTAGGTATCTAAGCGTTTAGAGGAACTGAAGCAGGACTATGAGAAGAAGAATCAAAAGCCAGTTCAATCAACAGAGTTCAATGAAAAGCAGAAACAATCATAAGAAAGGTTCTTATCATCTAAGAGGAGCTAAGCAAGACTTGCCAATCTATAGCTTCCGATTCTTTTATTCTTTTTCTTGGTGATATTGTATGAAGAAACATGTTTCAAACATTGACTGTGTTTAAAACATGTGTTATAAAACCTCTGAAAAATCACCGCTTACAAGTGAAACCTTTTTCCAGCAAAATTGCACTGCTCATTGCTCAATATACATTTCTGAGGTGACTTGTTCATCACTTTCCCTTGGCTGTACGATTAACTCAAGTATATAATTAGTTTTCTTTAATTGCTAATTTTCTTTCCATTTTGGTAAATGGTAGACCAACCGAAATCAACTTTTGATCATCCTAACCGGCTCATAAAATCAACTCAATCAAAATGGCATCATTTTATTCATAGACTTTTGTAAGAAAATTATATGTTGGTATGGTCGACATCACAATATTCAATGTATTAGCATGCATTCTATGCTTTGATATATTTCAACTGCTGTCATTCAAAATTGCTGTTTATACATTTTCTGAAGACCGATATCTCTGCTGACTAGGATCTTAAAATGGAAAAAGCTGTTCTACATGATACTTCTTTTTTGGGTCCTCTACTTGAAACCATTTTTAAGGGCAAGAAGAAGTCCGCACTTGAAAAATCAATTTGGATGATATTCTTGGTATAGGATTATTAGTCTGTTTCACGTTGTTGATGCATCCAAAGAGGCAAACTTAACACCTGCAGTATTGTTTAGACTTTAGACTTAGCCTGCTCAAATACGTGTTGAATTCATTTAATTTAACATACTGATTACTGATTACTGACCAAATCAAACTTTACAGAAATATTTTTCTTGTTTTCATTATTTGAATGATAGAATATTATCTTGCTGGATGTTTAACACGTTGCTGCTTGGATTCTCCCCGTGTGTTCATTTTTGTGATGCTATCGATGTTCCTACCATGGTTCTGTGGTGCGTGTTTGCTACAAAGGCTTGAGAATTTAGCATTGAAAAGTGATGCATTCATATTCAGTTTTGCATTTCACATATGATAAATGTTGTAAAATGAGACTCCTATAGATGTATTATGCTAAACTTGCACCCTTCTTTTTTGTTATTAATATTATATTATTATTGACTTTCTGGAGCATTCAAAGTAGATCAGTTTCAATAATTTCTTTGATCAACAAAAATTAGGCAATCTGAATCTAACACCGCCAAACCTACCATTGTCCCAACCAGCAAAAAGCAAAGTGTATCAGCATCCATTATGTTCTTGCCTGCCAAAGAGACCATAAATCAACAACCTTATTTTAGAAATGCATGTGAAATAGTGAAAGAGCAAAGTAGTTTGTTGGGTATGGTGAAGATTGAAAGCATTCACTCTCTAATGGTATAAATATAGTGAATGAGCATAATTCTTAAATCACTAATAGGATCAGCTAATAATACAAATCTAATGGTATAAATATAGTGAGAGAGATTTTTTAATAAAATGAAAATCTATTTATCCTCTAAAAGAAAGATAAAAATTATAGGAATTTAATAAAAGAAAAAACAAAGTCAACAAACAAAACCTGCGATGCAAGAAATAATAAACTTATATCATTATATTTTTTCTTCCTCATTATGATTTTGGTTCACACTTTACTTTTCTTATTTTGAGAGCACGGCTGCATAGGATGAGTTGGAGGACTATTAACCATACCTATGATATGATAAGGATGACAACAAAAGTCAAGAGATAGAGATAGGGACGTAACGATTCAAGTTAGAGTCTCAAAACCTAAAAAAAGGTGCAAACAAGAAACTTAATTCAAAGAATATGTGTCCCTCTAAATTAATTTAAATGATCATGTTATAGGCATAAACAGTCGTATATAATTATGAGATGATGATATTATTTTGAATTAGATATAATTCCAATTTTTTTTTTCCTCCTCTTAATTGAAGAAATCCTTTTTTTTTTTTTGGGTAAATAATTGAAGAAATAATTGGACCATAAAACATTAAGTACAAAATGCAAGTAAATGTGGAAAGAAACAAAAAAGAAATAAACAACAAAAAAATTTTCACACCTACCTAGAAACAAACCAAAAAGGAAATAAACTTCTCACATACACTTTTTTTTTATATATATTTATTTATAAAGTTTCAACATATGGCGTTTGTTTTTGATAATTGTGTTCTTTATCATCAGACTAAGACACCAATCGGTTTTTAGTGTATGCAAGAATTTAACCCCAAATCTCTTATTCAATTATCAGAGATTTTACCAATTGAGCTAATTAGAACCCACAATTTCACTCCTAACTAGATGATATGCTATCAATAGTAGGTAAAAACAATATTATTAGTGGAGTGCCCAAATGAAAAATTATTGTATCTATAGAATTGCTTGATAGACAAAAAGAAAAAACTCACACCCACTGTTTTCCACGTGTGTATGAACTTAAGTGATGGGCTTATTAATTTATTTTTATTTTATAATTTGATAGTTTTGGGAGGGATAGTTTGAAAATACACGTAAGGTGCTACCGCTAACTAAGTAAATTTAAATATTCATTGAAATCAACACAAGTATTTAATTATTTTTTCCATTGAAATCATATTTAAAAAACTTATAAGGTATTTTTCAAAATTTAATAACATAAAAAAAATTAAGAGAGATACATTAATAAATAAATAAATTAAGAGGGAGACTCTTTTTACCACCAAACCATCTTATATAATTATTTGTTAAATTTTGATTTTTTATTAATTAAAAAAAAAACTACTTATCCCTTGAAAGCTTATAAATAAAGTTAATGAACAAGTCGCAACAACCTCTCTCACTCTTAAGAAAAAGAAAGGCTCTCTCTCATGTCAATTTGAACCCTATCTCTCCACCTCTCTCAATTTTGGATTGAGATTCAATACAACTGCGTATTGCAATTGCACCGTGCAATTAACCCCCACCCTCTCACAACATTTTTTTTTACTTTTTTACTTTTACTCATTTTTAATATTCAATGGTTGAGATTTGGATTAAGATCCGATGCAATTGCTACATGTAATTAACAGCCCTCTCTCACAATATATTTTTTACTAACCTTACTTTTTTTAATTTTTCTTATTTTTATAATCCAAAATAAAACAATTTTCAATGTAAATTTATAAATCACATATTCACATGTAAAAGCATAATTCTTGAATCAAAAATAGAATCAGCTAAAAATATCAAATTTAATGGTATAAATATAGTGAGAGAGGTTTTATAATAAAATGAAAAACTATTAATCCTCTAAAAGAAAGATAAAAATTATAGGAATTTAATAAAAGAAACAACAAAGTCAAAAAACAAAACCTATGATGCAAGGAATAACAAACTTACGTCATGGTATCTTTTTCTTCCTCATTATGAATTTGGTTCGTGCTTTACTTTTCTTATTTTGAGAGTATAGAGATAGAGTTAGGGACGTGATAACAATCAAAGTTAAGAGTCTCAAAACCTAACAAATGTGCAAATAAGCAACTTAATTAAATCAAAGAATATGTGTCCCTCTTTGAATTGATTCGAATGATCACGTTATAGAGCATAAAGTATATAATTATGAGATGATGATATCATTTTGAATAAGATATAATTCCTAATATTCTTTTTTTTTTCTTCTCTTAATTGAAGAAATCATTTTTTTTCTTTTTTGGTAAATAATTAAACAATAAAACATCAAGTACAAAATGCAAGTAAAGCGTGGAAAGAAACCAAAAAGGAAATAAACACCACAAAAGACTTCACACCTACCTTGGTGAAATAAACCAAAAATGAAATAAACAATATAAAAAAATTCACACCTACATAGATGACAGGCTGTCAAACATAGATGACAAGCTGTCAATAGTAGGTGAAAAAGTATTATTCGTGATAGCATTGCTCAATAGACAAAAGGAAAAAACTCACACCCCTATGTTGTCCACACTCCACATGTGCATGAGAACTTCAGTGATGGGCTTTATTTATTTTTAAAAAAATCAATAGTTTGGGGAGGGATGGTTAAAGGTTCGTTTGGATACAACTTATTTTTGTTAAAATTGAAAACTAAAAATTAAAAACACTGTAACAAAATAATTTTTAAATGTATAAATAGTGCCATAGGACCTATTTTTAATATTTTTAAATACATAAACATTGAATTTTGTCTATAAAAGTCAATAACTACAGCTAAAAAAACAAAAAAGAATAAAATGTGCGTTTGAAAACGCAACCGTGATATCCAAACCCACGTTAAATCTTACATGGGTTAGGGATGCCTAACAATGATTGGTTTATTTATTTATAATTTATAATAATCTGATAGTGACAACTGAACTGACAACCAAGAAAATGCCTAAATTATCTATTTTGAAAATACTGTAAGGTGCAAACTAGCTAAACTTAAATAATCATTGAAATCAACGTAAGTGCCTAAATTGTCTATTTATAGTTTATAATAATCTGACAATGACAACTAATAACTAGAAAATGGCCTAAATTGTCTATTTTTAAAATAGTGTAAGGTATTTACTAGCTAAACTTAAATAATTATTGAAATCAATATAAGTACTTTTCTCAACAACAACAACCAAAAACACAAGTATTTTTCTTTTCTTTCATTGAAATCATATTTTAAAAAATTATAATGTATTTTTCAAGAAAATAATTCAACCAAACAAATGAAGAGAGACATATTTTTATTTCTTTTTACAACCAAACAGTTTTTTTTTTACCACAATTTATTTATGTATTTCAAGCTGATTTAGCGAGCTTTTCTTAATCTATCAATCAATATTTTCTGCTTTAAAAAAGAAAAAAATCTTTTTTGTTTTTGAAAAAATACAGCCAAACAATCTCATATAATAATTTGTTAAAAAAAAATTGTTTTTTATTAATTAAAAAAAAATTACTTATCCCTCAAGAAAAGCTTATGGTTTATCCATATTCCTTGACCATATCTATACTATACTATCTTATCAAGCGTGCAAAATATTCCAATCTGGCCGAACTCGTCTGCATATTTAAAGCCTCTCGCTCACCTCTTCAAGCATCACCGAATAAAACTCTTCCAACGCTTTGCGACCAAAACTCTCTACCCCCAGATTTCTAGGGCTCGGTTTCGTCCCTATTCGCCGCAATTAGGGTTTCGATTATACATTTCTGTATTTATTCTTAATCGGTAAGCTCGTGGTTTTCCTTAATTCATTTATCGTTTTGTTTATGCTTTAATAATCTGATTCAGATTTTGCGTTTTCGTTTGGTTTTGATTTGGGATTTTTTTTTTTTCTTCTAGGGTTTTCAGAAAAAGGGGGTTTCCGGAGGATCATCCAGCTCTTGATTACGCATTTTGTATTCGTTGTAAGTATTCTCTTCTTGATTATATATCTTAGTTTTTGGTAATTTTATGTATAAATATGTTTAGGTAATATATGTGATTGAAAAGTTTTTTATCCTTAGGATTTCTTTTTATTTTGTTGTTTGGATGAGATTTGAGAATATGATTCTTGTTTATCAGTGAAAGAATACAACTTTTGACTTTTTGGGTTGTGTTCAATGCATTTTGTAACTTTGCTATCAGTTCTTATTGAGGGTTTTCACTTCATTTCCTTTTATTTAATTTTGTGTGTAAAAATGTATTTCCTGGTATTTTATATCTGGGTCTCTGTATTCATTAAATTATAATTTGGTTTCGGTTTTTCATTTGTCTTGATGTTAGTTTTTGGGAAAAAATTTTTTTTTTCTCTCCTGTTATCTCTGGAGGAAATGGTTTTTTTTTTTTTTAAGAAAAAAGACCCAGTTTACTTGGAAAGAAGCCATTTTACTGATCTGATTTTTGTTGTGTTTTGAAGCACCCTTTTGGTGTATTGACAATATTTTGTTCAGTCTTGATTTTCTGATTGTGTGTTATAATTCAATTTTCTTTTATGGGCTGATGAGTTGTGTTGGGAAGAGTATTGTTTGCTTCTCTTAAATAGTGGGCCTTTCTATTTGTTTTGTCTCTGTCGATTCAATAAGTTATTAATTTTCTTTGAAAGTGAAGGTGGGATTTATTTTAATCTTGTTTTTAGTTTGATGTATTGTTTAACAGATTTATAGTACTTGTTGGGAGGCGTGTATGTACTTTATATAGTGCTATTACTTCTGTCATTGCATCTCCAATTTTTGATGCATATCATTTTCTTCCTGTATTCATTGGGATTTGTGTTATTTTGGTCACAATTATTAGTCCTGGCTAGTGCAGCCTACTCTGTGCAAATTTGGTTTCTTATCTGTTTTTGTGGGTTTGTCAGGCGAAGAGTGAATGAACTAATGGAGTCCAAAGGTGGCAAGAAGAAGTCTAGTAGTAGTAAGTCCTTATTTTATGAAGCTCCCCTCGGCTACAGCATTGAAGACATCCGTCCTGCCGGTGGAATCAAGAAGTTCAGATCTGCTGCTTACTCCAACGTAAGTTGCATGTTACTTGATGTTCACAATTCTTGAGTTTTTTAATACAAAATGATTGGTTTGCTAATGTTATATTATCTTGTGGTGTTTATGTGCAGTGTGCGCGGAAACCATCCTGAGATTACCGGAGTTTTGACATAAACTTTAGGATTTTCATACTGCTAAAATTGCTGTAGTCTTTTCTTTCTTTTCTACTTCACTTGTTCCCTCGTCCTCCTCCGTTTGTGCAACTTTATTTGCTTCCCTTGAGAAAAAATGGCCTCCTTGCCGGTCTCTGCAATTGGATTTGAAGGTTATGAAAAGAGGCTTGAGGTATCTTTCTTTGAGCCAGGTATCTTTGCTGATCCTGGGGGCATGGGCCTCCGTACTTTGTCAAAATCTCAATTGGATGAGATTCTAGGACCAGCTGAATGCACCATTGTTGCTTCTCTGTCAAATGATTACGTTGATTCGTATGTCCTGTCTGAATCTAGCCTTTTTGTGTATCCTTACAAAGTTATTATCAAAACTTGTGGGACCACAAAATTGCTTCTCTCCATTCCAGCCATCCTTAAATTGGCTGAAGCGCTATGTCTTACAGTGAAATCTGTGAGATACACTCGTGGAAGCTTTATTTTTCCTGGAGCTCAGCCATCTCCACATCGGAGCTTCTCAGAAGAAGTAGCTGTTCTTGATAGCTATTTTGGCAAGCTCGGTTTGGGCAGCAAGGCACATGTGATGGGTAGCCCTGAAAAATCACAGAAATGGCATGTTTACTCTGCTTCTGCAGAATTGGCGCGACAGCCAAGCCCTGTTTACACTCTAGAGATGTGCATGATTGGTTTGGACAGAAAGAGGGCATCAGTTTTCTACAAAACAAATGCAGCTTCAGCAGCTCTGATGACTGAGGATTCTGGTATCAGGAAGATTCTTCCTCAATCTGAGATATGTGACTTTGAGTTTGACCCTTGTGGGTACTCCATGAATGCTATTGAAGGTGCTGCAATTTCTACAATCCATGTTACACCAGAAGATGGTTTCAGTTATGCAAGTTTTGAAGCAGTTGGCTATGATTTTGAAGATGTGAATTTGACCCAGATGATCGAGAGGGTTTTGGCTTGCTTTGAACCTACTGCGTTCTCCGTTGCTCTGCATGCTGATAGTGCTGAAATGGAACTTGGAACCAAGTTCCCTCTGGATTTGAAGGAATACCATTGTGGAGAAAAGAGCTGTGATGTGCTTGGATTGGGTGGTGGATCTCTCACCTATTACAGCTGTGTCAGGGCTGAAAGCTGTGCATCTCCTAGATCAATCCTCAAATGCTGCTGGAGCGAGGACGAGAAAGATGAGGAAGTTGAAAAGAACTAGTTATATATGTTTTATTTGTTGCTGAATAAAAGTTGTGGGTTATGTTAGTATTCTCTAATCTCTATGTGGATTATCATTATATGTCGCTGCATGGTCCTCCGCTGTCTTTAAATTGTGTAATAAATGTTGATTCCCTGATCTGGGAAGTGTTGAACCAAGCGTTTTTAATATTATAGTACCTATTTGTGCTGTGATTATCTTATTGCTTTTATCAATGGGTTTTGTTTGGTGTATCAGTTGATTTAATTGGAATCTATTAGGGTTGTCGGATAAAATTTGTTTTTATTTTTATTTTTATTGATTCACATACAGTATTAATTATTAATATAATTTTAAAAAATTAGTAAATATAGAATCCCCATCATCGGAAAAGGCCTGAGTTGTGATTAACTTGAGACCACACATGATCTCACCCACAGGCCTCATCTCATGTTGAGGCCTAGGAGGTCTCTTGGAAAATTTTTGGATGTTCGCGCTTCCTGTATATGAAGAATGCTTGATTTGTTCAAGTTTGGTTTTTATTTTTGTTTTGTTTGAGAAGAGAGTTTGGTACATGTAGAATTGTAGATGCTTGGGAGCTTGCTCCAAAAAGCTTTATTTGTCTCATGTGATTGATGTGGGATGGCCAGTGCCGTAATTTTGAACGCAAGAACAACCATTAAAAGGTGTATGCCTTACAAGTTACAACATACAAGGTCATCGCACTCGTTCTTCAANTTGCTTGGATTGGGTGGTGGATCTCTCACCTATTACAGCTGTGTCAGGGCTGAAAGCTGTGCATCTCCTAGATCAATCCTCAAATGCTGCTGGAGCGAGGACGAGAAAGATGAGGAAGTTGAAAAGAACTAGTTATATATGTTTTATTTGTTGCTGAATAAAAGTTGTGGGGTTATGTTAGTATTCTCTAATCTCTATGTGGATTATCATTATATGTCGCTGCATGGTCCTCCGCTGTCTTTAAATTGTGTAATAAATGTTGATTCCCTGATCTGGGAAGTGTTGAACCAAGCGTTTTTAATATTATAGTACCTATTTGTGCTGTGATTATCTTATTGCTTTTATCAATGGGTTTTGTTTGGTGTATCAGTTGATTTAATTGGAATCTATTAGGGTTGTCGGATAAAATTTGTTTTTATTTTTATTTTTATTGATTCACATACAGTATTAATTATTAATATAATTTTAAAAAATTAGTAAATATAGAATCCCCATCATCGGAAAAGGCCTGAGTTGTGATTAACTTGAGACCACACATGATCTCACCCACAGGCCTCATCTCATGTTGAGGCCTAGGAGGTCTCTTGGAAAATTTTTGGATGTTCGCGCTTCCTGTATATGAAGAATGCTTGATTTGTTCAAGTTTGGTTTTTATTTTTGTTTTTGTTTGAGAAGAGAGTTTGGTACATGTAGAATTGTAGATGCTTGGGAGCTTGCTCCAAAAAGCTTTATTTGTCTCATGTGATTGATGTGGGATGGCCAGTGCCGTAATTTTGAACGCAAGAACAACCATTAAAAGGTGTATGCCTTACAAGTTACAACTTACAAGGTCATCGCACTCGTTCTTCAAGCATAAACTCCGATGAATTATCCTGAACCACAATATGACTAGACTTTGATTTTGTGTAAAGGAGTTGTGCGTGCGTGCGTGTGTGTGTGTATTCCCTTTTATTTGCTAACAATTTTTTTTCCTTTTTTGAGGAACATTGCATCATTGTAACTTGACATAATTGCGATATTGCATAAAAGGAAATAAAAAAGACGACCAATTAAAATTAGGCTAGTGAAAAAGGAAGACAATACTTTAGTGAGAGAATGGAATTTCTAGTGAGGGCTAGGAAGTTTTTATAAGTGGTAATATATACTAGCTTGATAAATTATTAACCCCTCTTGCTGCCAAATAACCTTTTTTGGTGTGTTTTTTTTAGGTAGATAGTGAGGAGAGAGGTGAGGCTCGAACTACAAAATCATAAAACATGACAGTACCACTGGACTATCACTTGAACTCCATAACTTCCATACAACTAGGTTAAATCACATTGCAAATCCGGTCCAAAATATATGCATTAATTACTCATTTTTCTATTAATTATCCAAAATAAAAGGACTACAAATTTGTTAACTTTCTGATGCTTCAGCTGCTGGCTTTTATTTGTACTTTGTACTGTGTCTTGTTCAGTAAGATCGAAACTTCCTAGTAACAACTCTCAATTGATGTATTCGCTTTTAACCTGCTCAAACTTTCTTTGTAACATCATGATCTCTGCAAGAAAAATAGAAATATAAGCCATGTATCAGTTGCACCACACTAGACACACACACACACACACACATATCAGGACCATTACTATTCAGAAAAATAAGGAAAATAGATTTTAACTGGAAAGTGTCACCTGCATATGCCATAGTTTATAATTTTTTTGATTAGGACAGAAGAAAACAAAGAACCTATCTTAAACGCATTTATATATGTATGCTATATTCTTTCTTATTACATTAAACAACCAATTAGACATGGAATCAGCTACATGCTTGTTACGCATTATATACGTCTCATATTCATATTACAAACCATATGCCATGATAATGATGCACTCATAGGCGTGTTTGTGCCGAGTATATATATACCGAATTCACCGAAACTAAATTTCAAACAACACCCTTGAATACTGCCTCAGCAAAAGCTATAATGATCTTGAAAATGGATTTGAAAAAACACCTTAATGTAAATGTTTGACTTGGATTATCCCTATAGAACAGCAGAGGCAAACTATATTGCAAGGACACTCGGAGGCCTCAAGACAAGTGAATCACAGTATGCAGTTTTTGGATGTGTGCGGGTGTTACAAACAACGAAACTTTATCCTTTGAATTCTTTTACCTTATTTGGTTTATGTGAAACTTTTTAAATTTTTTTTTCAAGTACAAGTATATTTTAGCCACTTTTAGCAAAAAGCAATTAGCAAAAAGCCAAATAAACTAATGCTAAATGGACACTAGGACAAAAGTAAGAGTGAGCCTCATAAATAATAGGTGAAAAAAAAGAAAACGACCTGTGAGATTTTATTAATGTGCAAGATATCAATTCTATAGACACCTTCTCAATATGTACTAGAAGAAAACTTTCCATGAAAATACATGAATCCCTAATGTTAACAGCACATGAGCAACACCAACCTGATACATGGTGATGGATGCAAGTGTACATTTCCCTTTGACAAAATCAAGTGCTAGTCTTGCAGACAAAGGTTAGATGCTGCAATATGTGGCATTTATTTAACCAACAAGCATTCCCCTTCAACGAAAATTGTGCACAAATGTAAAAGAGCACAGTACATCAACCGTTTGAATGTCTTTATAATCAAACCATGAAAATTGTGCTTTGTTCAGGCACAAAAATTCATGTGTATGTGAATATAACTTTGTCCAATTTGAGCCACACAATGATTTGTACAAGTGCAAGTAGAAAACTGTTCTTTTGGAGCATAAGTTATAATGGTGGTAGATATAGCATAATAAAAAGACATTATGGTTCTCCCTCCGAAATTTTATTCTAGCATTTTACTTATCCAAAAAAAAAAAAAAAAGACATTATGGTTGAATATCAAATTAAGAATTACTGACAGAGATACAGCGGAGAATACCATATTTTTTTAGGTAATAATAACTTTATTGATAAAATACTACTTCATGTACGATGAAAACAAAGAGGCCTATAAAAAATAATAAATAAATAAACAGAGGAGAATACCTGTTCTAGCTGGGCCTCAAGAGCAGTTGTAAAGTCATCATTTTTTTTTGCGGCAGAACCTTCAACCCTGGTCTACTTTGGTGGTATTCCGTAATCCATTCTGCAGTTCAAGAAGTTTTCAATAAGAAAACAATGACATGAAAAATAACCATAAAAATAAATTAAAAATAGCAAAATACAGTTAGAATTATCCTCAAAATAAAACTGATTATCCATATTAACTTCAGTCAATGACTGTTTTAATCAATTTTCAACATTGAACTATAGCTTGCAAATGTCACCATCATGGTAGCTAACAGTGGAATCAGATAATGTAGATAACCCTAATATCTGATTTAGGCAGATTCTGACAGTCTTTTTTTGTTCAATAATTTTCATTGTTGGTGGTCAAAGTTCTTTTGTTACCTTTCTGTAAGTACCTTGGACATCTGGTACATTAACCCTCTCTCTCTCTCTCTCTCTCTCTCTCTCTCTCTATTTTTTTTTTTTTGGGATAAGTAACCCTTTCTCTTTCTATAGTTGTAATCTTTTTCATAATCACTTTTCCACCCAAAAAAATCCGTTTCATGCTACTAGATATGAAAAGTTGAATGCATATAGATAAGATGAATGTCCCAGATTCGCTAGTTCATACTTTTCATTCCTTTTCAATAGTCTTCATCCCTAGAAGAGATTTGGATAAAAATCATCGGAATCCACTTTAAACTTTTACTTTGCTCATTTATGAACTATGCTTACTGAGAATTGAGAACTATATGTTGCCACTAGATTGTGAGCAATTGAACACATAAAAGCATATGCCCTGAAATTCATACATTTCACCCTTTTGAGCAGCCCTCATTCCCTGGAGAGAGATGACAAACTACAACTTGAGTAAGAAAAGGAGAAAAAAAATATCTCAAGTTAATGAGATAATATGACCACAAAAGCATATAATCAAGTAATACACTACAGGCAATGGCATTGATAATTCAAAAACATCTCCACAGCCACTAAATCTTTGAGGTATCCAAGAAGAACAGGAAAATTGCAAAATCAGATAGTTCTAGGCAGAAAGAATCCATTAAGAAAAATTTTGCCTTAACATGATTCATTTTGAAAAGAAAAAGGCATAGCATTTATCATCTAAACTTAAAAATTTATGAACACACCATGTTGGTCATCAAATTCAAGTCCATCCACAGTGTTTCTTTACTGATTTTGTTCTATTTTTCTTCCTTGATGACTCTTTCATTTTCCTTTCTGTGATTGTCTGACCCAAAATAATAATAATAATAATAATAATATAGAAAAGATTCTTTCAGATGTAAAGCTCTTCAACATACCATTAGCATGTAAAAACCACGTTCAGCTTCAATATAGCTCCGAACAGCTTTGCTAGTGTCAATATCATTTCACTTTTCTCTTTTTAGCTTCTTCTTTCATGCATGTTCGTTGTTGTCCCTTTCCACTTCCTTACGTAAATTTCCATCTGGAAACAACAAAAAACACCTACTTCTCAGTACTTCACCAGCAATATATATCGAGCAAATATGTATTGCAAGGAGGAAATCAGGGCCAAAATCTAGGAAATTTACATTAAAAATAAGATGGTCAGATACAAGTATGATATACCCCCCAAACCCGTGGCAATTTTACACTGGCCTTTCACACTAAAGACAACTTTTTTCAAAAAGGCACCAGAATTGCATTAATATTTTCACATGAATTGTATCCATCTGTCAATGGATCCATTGGATGAATTACAATAATGAGTCCAATTACATTGCTTATGATCCTATTAAGTCTATGACACAAGATCTGAAAATTACCCAGACTATCTGAGTTATGATTATTTCAAAGATATTGCATTGATATATCAACTTTCCCAAAACCTGAAACCTTTTGCTTTCTTCAAGAACCTATTTGAAGTGCTCTTTCTTTTACTCAATTACTCGTGAGGTAGCAAAGGTAAGGGAAAATACAATGTAATACATTTTTAAAACATTTGCAACTTTTCAATCAACAAGTAAAACACGCTGAAGACTCTGATAGATTCTGTAGTGTACATTCTATGCCTTGTTGATTTGTTACTTCTGTCTACAAAATTGCAAGTGCTGATAGAATTGGCCAGTTAGACAATAGTTTTTTTTTTTTCTAAAATCAGATTATGCCCATAAACTTGCATCAGTATCCAAATATTATAGTATGCCTTTTTGGGAAAGTAGATATATCAATGCAATATCTTTGAAATAATCATAGTTAATATATCATAGTACCTTATAGTGAAAAAGGCATACTACCAATGCAATATGAAAAAGGCATATATTAAAAGGCATACTATGAAAAAGTTTGGTATTGCATAACAAGATTTTTCTAGATCATGTGAAAAAGGCATACTACCAATGCAATATGAAAAAGGTACCATGAAAAAGGCATATATTAAATGGCATACTACATCATATGCCCGTTAGACAATAATTTATATGCAATACCTTATAGTAAAAAAGGCATACTACATCATAGTTAATATTTGAAATCACAATCCCATACCAAAATGTTAATTGCAAATCACAAACATCTTGTTAAGTTTACATAATCAAATCCTTCCTATTTTCACATTTTTGAACAATTGCTCAAAATTTTCAAAGCAGCTGATGGAACCGCCACATTAGAATAGCAAAATGGATAAAATCAAGGTGGAAAAAACACAAATTAAGAAACATTCTGATACTGCAGCTGATAAACTATAGAAAACAAGGGAAAAAACTCATCTTTTGCAATCAAGAGGCCTTATCACACATACCCAAAAGCCATTTCAACAAATGGAAACAAAAAAAGAAGTGTTAAATTATCAAGCTCAAAGTGTAAATTAATAAGAAAAAACAGCACAAAAGTCACAAACCCTTTTCGGGCATGTCAGGATTTCCCTTTTGAAGTTTCTTAATCTTTTGCTTTTTTCTTCTGGTCTTTCTGCAATTCCTGCTTTTCTCTGTCTGTGTATGTGGTGGCTATGGAGGTCTATTGAGAAACGGAGAAGAGAAATACAGAGCTGGTTTAGGGCACCACTGCACCTATTGTTTGGGTTTTGTTTTTAGGTTCCATCAATGGGTAATAAGTCCAAGTCCAATAGCATTTCATATTAGGAATAAATCACAATGGACCCAGATATTCATGAAATATCCCCTTTACCCCCAGTTTCCTCTCCCTCTCTAACCAGTCCCCAGTCCTCACAGTCACACTCCCACCCCATTTAATTTTTTCCTTTATTTTTATGTCATATTTTACATAATGTCTAGATTAATTACAGCTATTTATCTTCTTCTTTTTATTGATAATGAGTGACTTTATTTAAAAGAAAGAAAATAAAAATACAAGCCACATCCCAAGTACACAGGAAGTGTACCATTAGAAGTGAAAAGGGTCAACAGAAAGTGCACACATCTAAAAACTCTACAAACGAAGAGAAAGACAGATCACTCAAAATACATATTATTTATAGTGCGTATACTCTAAGTTGTAAAATTTTGTGATGGACACCTTATACAATATCAATTTGTAATGTCTATCTACTGTTTAAATCTGTGTATAAACATTACCAGGATGCAAAACAATGATGCAATTCCAGCGACAAGAATGGCTGTAAGATGGTTACGTGATCACAAAGGATATAATTATTCAAATTTGGAAATAAGCTCCATGACTCCACCTTTAAGTGATGAGGATGCATAGACATGCTTGGAGTGAGCACATTGCACTCCTTAAAACGATACATTTCCAGCATATCAGGTTCCCCACAATTAGATATTTGGCTGAAAAACGCTAGGTGAGACCAGTTATTATGGTGTAAAATCAACAAAAGTTACAACAGGCTAGAATCATGAAGGATTCGTATTGTCATGACCTACTAGCATGACCAGAATTTTAGTTTCAAACATCAGATGCATCTACAAGCTTCCTCTACGAGGGAACATTCATCTGCTCCATTTTCTTAATAATATTTTTGGACATTAAGCCTCTCTCAACCACATGATCCCAAAAAAGACGTAAGATGTTGCTGTCACCAAGATAAGAAGCACTGAACGATTTATAGAGTTTAAGTGTTATCTTCAACCTCCTTATAGCCATTTCATCTAACATCTTTGAAGCAACAGATGCCTTCCCTGCTTTCAAGTAAGCATATGCCAGAGTAGTGTATACAATGCTGTCTCCTGATATGCCCTTCCCTTGCATAATACTGAATATTTTTTCAGCAGAGTCCAATCTTTCCCTCTTACATAGCCTTCTTATCAGTGCCCTGTACACTGAGACATCGACACAAAGGCCTCTCTGCACTAGCTCATCCGGGAGTCTTAGAACTGCATCTTCATTGTCTCGGTTGCAAAAAGCATCTATAATCCATGAGTAAGTGCAGTAACTTGGAGAAAATTCTGAATCAAGCATGCTAAACAAATGCTCTTTAGCACTGTCCATCTCCTGGACTTTGCAGAATCCATGAATCAGAGCTTTGTATGTAAACTGGTCCAGCTTCAATCCAGCCTCCAACAGTTTGTTCTTCACTTTTAATGCAGACCTCATATCTCCTATCTTGCAGTAAGCATTAATCAACGTGTTACATGTCACATTGTCAGGTACAATTTTCCTCTCGTTCATCTCATTCAAGAGCATATTTGCATCCCTTATCCTGCCTTCTTCACACAACTTGCGTAGAATTGAATTATAAGTAACAACTTCAGGGTACAAGCCCTTAGCCTCCATCACCTTGCGCAATCTTAAAGCTTCCTCAAGGTCATTTACTCTGCAATATCCATCAATCAAAGTAGTGTACGTCACATGATTGGGAGTAGCACCTTTAATTTCCTGGAAGAGCTTTACAGCCTCTCTCATTCTACCTTCTCTACAAAATCCATAAATAAGGGAATTAAAAGTCACAATATTAGGACTTATTCCTCCTCTTTCCATTCTATCTTGTACACCCAAAGCCTCATAGTGCATACTCCTCTTGCAGTACAATGAGATCAATGTATTATATGTAACAAGATCAGGAAAAACACACTTCAATTCCATCTCACTCAACAGCTCTTCTGCCTTCTCCAAATCCCCAGACTTGCAACAGGCATGAATTAAAACATTATAAATGTGTAAATTCGGAACAACCCCTATCCGCACCATCTTCTTATAAACTTTCCATACCATATCAGTCAACCTATCCTTTATTAAACAATTCAAAAGCACAGTACAAGCATGCAAGTGAGGCTTGAACCCATGCACCCTCATGTGCTCAAACACTTGAATTGCATCCTGGGTCATCCTTGAATTACCATAATATATCACAAGCCAGCTTAAAACATGAGAATTCAAATCCGGGTCATCATAACTCCTCACCAAAGCATTCAAAACTGAGGGTGACGATAGAAAATCCTTGCGTGCAATTTTCTCAAGCAAGCCTTGTGCAGTTTTGAAGTGCTTGTGCTTAGTGAGGATGTGAACCATTGTCCACGAACATTGCAGAGAGTGATTATAGTTAGGAACCGATTCAACCCACTTGAAAAATGCCCAAGAAAGTGGGGGACCATGATTGTTATTATAAAGTGAGGGTTGCAGGAGTACCTGGTGAATGGTTGTTGAGGTAAGAGTGGAACCAATCTTGGGTTTCAAGAGATTGTGCCATTGACCCTTTACTATAATTGCACACACACTTTGAACTAACTGGGTCTCACTAGCTAAAGAAACTAAAGCAGCCATGTTTAATATTATCTTTTAAGGCTATGACTTATAACGGAGTTGATTAATTCCTATGCAGGAAAAAAAAAAATTGTGGCCGTGTGGGTGTCACATTTTTGATCAGTTGGTTCTGTTTTTGATGAATTCTTGGTTCTGTTTCACAACTGACACGGCAATTTGCCTGCAGTGCCCGTTTTGTATGCGTACGGGACACAGCTGCACGCGTCCTTCCCTTTTTTCAATAATCGGACACTGCCGGGACACGGCTGCACGCGGCAAAAGGAGGAAAAAAAAAAAAGAGTAAAAATCCTAACCTGAAACGCTGCGTTTTGAGATCATCCCTTGAACCCAAAATCAGTTTCCTCTCTCTCTCTCGATCTCTCTTCTTCTCTCAGTCTCACTCTCTCACGCCGATCTCCTCTGGCTCTTCTTCTTTTCCTTCTTCTTCGGCCAAATACGCCCTTACGTATTTTACAGTTTTCGCCTTTTGCCCCACTTGGGAATTGGGTACTTTGGGAGATACCGGTGCGCTTCGTAGAGCGGTAACCAACTTATGATATTTTCAGTTTTTAAACAATCTTATACACTTTTACCCTCAAATATATTTCAAAAAATTATAAACAATATTACTCAAACTTTTCTATCAAATTGGCTATAAGTTGAAGAAATTATAAAGTCTTCTAGTATATAAGTAATGTGATATATCATTTCATTAAAAAACTTCTATTTGTTTAAAATTACTGAGTCAGTAATTAATTTATGTTTAAAAAAAAATTCTAACTAACAATTTTAAACGCATAAAAGTTTTTTAGTAAAATGATGGACCACATCACTTGTCCACCATGCGGAACTTATAATTTTTCCGTAAGTTGACAGGTAGCATTTCAAATTTTTTAAGCGAAAGTAGTCTTTGTATTTTCATTTTGATTTTGTTATTATTTCAGTATTTAAAAACAGAAAATCATTTCTATTTTTATTTCCACCGTCAACTCATTAACATAAAACTCCTACATGTGTCTTATTTGCAAGGTAAATGCAGAAATAGCTAATAAAATATTTTAGTTGGCATTTTTTAAATGACACATCAACATTTTAATTTTTTAAATTAGGTACAGTTTTTAAAATAATTTTTTTTTAAGAAATTAAATTATAAAAAAACTTAAATCTAATTTAATTAAAAAAAAATGTTGTTACTTTTCATTATTTTTTGTAAGATCATTACAACTTGTTCTTCATGTTCTTCCCAAATCAAGCCCAGATCACAAGAACACAAACGAAAAAAAGAAGAAAAAATTAAATTAAATACTAACAAGAAGGATGAAGAACAATGAACCCAATCCAAACACCAAACCCAAATTCATCACAATCACCCAACACCATCAACAAAACCCAATTGCCCAAATTCATCAAACCTCAGAGAGAGTTTGGCTTAGATCGGTGGTGCATGGTGGAGAAGAAGGCCGAGCTTGTGAACTCTGACCATGGAGCTACAGTAGAGAGAAAATTTGAGATCAGATAGAGATTCTGTCCATGGAGGGTGAAGAGAGAGAGAGAGAGAGAGGGAGAGAGTTAGAGATAGAGAAAGTGTAGAGATTATTTTAAAATCTAATTATTTACGAGGTTAAAGAAAAAGAAAAATAATTAAAAAGATAATGATTTTTTTTAAGAAATTGTGGGGCCAGAAAATCGGGTAGCCCTAGCCCACTCCAAGCCAAGCCCAAACGGCCCACGCCGAGGATGCATGATGGGTCCGAGGATGACCCTGTCCTCGAGCGTCCGAGGCCTCGGAAAAACACGAGGACTACCCTACCAAAGGACTCCTGGAATATCCGAGGAGGAGAGGGCCCAGTGCCACGCGTTGGCAACAGAAATACGGAGAAGGGGCAAGCCCTGGACGGACTGTCACCTCGGCATTGAATGCGCTCACCTAACCCTTCTGGCCGCATTAATGGGGATGTAACCCCTTGACAGGGCAATATCAATCAATGTGAGCCCCCTGAGCACGGATATGACCTCTGACGGGACAGACGGTCAGGAGGGAGGCCAATAGATGATCAACAGGAGGATGATAAGAGGGATATATAAGAAATGAGAGCAAAGTGTAAAAAGGAGTTTTTGGGAGAGGAAAAACCTCCTCGGCCATTGTCCGAGGAGCATCCCCTAGTTGTAAATTGTTCTTAGTATCTTTCAATAAAAGAAAAGTAGTTTATGCCTCATGCACGCCGGTGAGCGCCTAAACTTTCAACCCACTCTCTACAAATTTATTGTTATGGGTTCGTTGGGCCTGGGGAAACCCATATCTTTTAAGTTACAACAAAAAACGACCCTACAATTGGCGCCGTCTGTGGGGAGGATTAGTGCACTGACCGACGCAATAGGCGATCGTTCTAAGTAATCATTCGACGGAAGATTGGTGGTGATTCCAACAAAAAAAAAAAAGAAGAAGAAAAAGAACTACCAGACAAACGTTGCAGAAAAATAAAAAGCCCGAAATAGAAGATTTTGCAGAAACGAAAATGAACTTCATGTTACTTTATTAAATCAAAGGGGTACAACATACAAACAGAGGCTCAGGCAGGCGTGTTTCAAAACTACTCCTACAAGCTAATCCTACAAACAGAAGCCCAGGTGGACCCGTCCTAAAACTAGCTAGAGGGAAGTGTCAACCCGTGCTTTTATTGGCATCAAGAGAATGGGAGAGCTTGACAATAGGATGCAGGAAGGAGGCTGGCTTGTTTCAAGGTCACCAACAACTCTTTTCTCGGTGCGGCGGAGCTTGAACAAAGCAAGGAGTAGATGCAGGGGCACCGGGACGCCCTCCCCCGTGATGTTCCCTTGATTCTCTCCAATCTTCATGAGCGTTGGCCGTTGGAGACGGTAACACTCGGGCACCAGCCATGACGGGAGTTCGCGCGTCTCCTCCGTCGGAGGTACACTCCAGGGAGAGACATTAGGTACTTCAGCGACATCCCTCCTGGCCACCGTGCACAGCACTGTCAGTGTTACGCCTAGACTCTGCCGCGCCGGAAGCCCAGTGGGGGCTGCAGTTACAACGGCTCTTGGTACGGATGTCCTCACACCCGCCCAAAGCCGCCCCATATCTGCCAACTCAGGTCACAATTCTGGCGGGGTTATTAAAGGGGCTTGGGGAACTGAAAAGGCGTGTTTCTGTTTGTGTTGGGAAGTTCATGGAGTATGGAGAAACCATCTCCCCGGAAAGTCTTATATAGAGGATGAAGGTTGGTGAGAATTAATCCACACAGAATTCAAAAGGAGAATTATCAGCAGTGCTAATCACGAAGCTACCAAATTCCAAAGGGACCGTAAGCTGCTGGATTTGTGTTGATTCTCGAGGACATTAATGAAGGCACGCCTCGCACACCGAAACGTCAAGTGCAGAGCGCGAGCGGCCAAAGGACGCCTCGTAAATGAAAAAGACAGGGACTCGAGCTGGAGGCGAAGTCAACGCCACGTGTAAGATCATAGTCCGACCCAAGGAGGAATCGTTTCCAATAAAGCGGACCGAGGACAAACCCCTTCATACAGAGAAATGGAAGCGTTAGACAGAACCAAGGCATTTCATGGTCCTCGGACTCAAGCCTATGGGGAAACTAACCGCTCAGCTATACTTGGGTACTAGACAGAACCAAGGTATACGTACCAGGAGCCTGACAAGCCTATGGGGAAACTAACCGCTCGGTTATACCTGGGTACTAGACAGAACCAAGGTATTGCATGGTCCTCGAACTTAAGCCTATGGGGAAACTAGATACTTACAGAGAAATAAGCGTTAGACAGAACCAAGACATTGCATGGTCCTCGAACTCAAGCCTATGGGGAAACTAACCGCTCGGTTATACCTGGGTACTAGACAGAACCAAGGTATTGCATAGTTCTCGGACTCAAACCTATGGGGAAACTAGATACTTATAGAGAAATAAGCGTTAGACAGAACCAAGGCATTGCATGGTCCTCGGACTCAAGCCTATGGAGAAACTAACCGCTCCGCTATACCTGGGTACTAGACAGAACCAAGGTATTGCATGGTCTTCGGACTCAAACCTATGGGGAAACTAGATACTTACAGAGAAATAAGCGTTAGACAGAACCAAGGCATTGCATGGTCCTCGGACTCAAGCCTATGGGGAAACTAACTGCTCTGCTATACCTGGGTACTAGACAGAACCAAGGTATTGCATGGTCCTCGGACTCAAACCTATGGGAAAACTAGATACTTACAGAGAAATAAGCGTTAGACAGAACCAAGGCATTGCATGGTCCTCGGACTCAAGCCTATGGGGAAACTAACCGCTCGGTTATACCTGGGTACTAAACAGAACCAAGGTATTGCATGGTCCTCGGACTCAAACCTATGGAGAAACTAGATACTTACAGAGAAATAAGTGTTAGACAAAACCAAGACATTGCATGGTCCTCGGACTCAAGCCTATGGGGAAACTAACCACTCAGTTATACCTGTGTACTAGACAGAACCAAGGTATTGCATGGTCCTCGGACTCAAACCTATGGGGAAACTAGATACTTATAGAGAAATAAGCGTTAGACAGAACCAAGGCATTGCATGGTCCTCGGACTCAAGCCTATGGGGAAACTAACCGCTCGGTTATACCTGGGTACTAGACAGAACCAAGGTATTGCATGGTCCTCGGACTCAAACCTATGGGGAAACTAGATACTTACAGAGGAATGGAGGCGTTAGACAGAACCAAGGCATTGCATGGTCCTCGGACTCAAGCCTATGGGGAAACTAACCGCTCAGCTATACCTGGGTACTAGACAGAACCAAGGTATTGCATGGTCCTCGGACTTAAACCTATGGGAAAACTAGATACTTACAGAGAAATGGAAGCGTTAGACAGAACCAAGGCATTGCATGGTCCTCGGACTCAAGCCTATAGGGAAACTAACCGCTCAGCTATATCTGGGTACTAGACAGAACCAAGGTATTGCATGGTCCTCGGACTCAAACTTATGGGGAAACTAGATACTTACAGATAAATAAGCGTTAGACAGAACCAAGGTATTGCATAGTCCTCGAACTCAAGCCTATGGGGAAACTAACCGCTCGGTTATACCTGGGTACTAGACAGAACCAAGGTATTGCATGGTCCTCGGACTCAAACCTATGGGGAAACTAGATACTTACAGAGAAATAAGCGTTAGACAGAACTAAGGCATTGCATGGTCCTCGGACTCAAGCCTATGGGAAAACTAACCGCTCAGCTATACCTGGGTACTAGACAGAACCAAGGTATCGCATGGTCCTCGGATTCAAACCTATGGGGAAACTAGATACTTACAGAGAAATGGAGGCGTTAGACAGAACCAAGGCATTGCATGGTCCTCGGACTCAAGCCTATGGGGAAACTAACCGTTCAGCTATACCAGGGTACTAGACAGAGCCAAGGTATTGCATGGTCCTCGGACTCAGGCCTATAGGGAGATCAACTACAAAATATCCCAAGTTAGGAAAGGATCAAGCCCCACCTAGCCCTTGAGACGTAAGAGGGCTGCCCATGCATACGTTCTCTCCCCTTATCATCGTTACTGGCGCAATTGGCCGACATACAATTCAAGCTAAAATCGTGCAGATCAAAGGAAAAGAGGAAAAGTAGGTAGCGTGCACACAAATAAGCCTTTGAAATAAATAGAAAGGAAGATTAAATTCGCATTACAATAATGAGTCCGTAAAAGTTGCATGGCAAGAGCCACAGTGCACAGAGGAGAAGCACGACAAAATAAAATAAAACAACGTGAAAGTAGGACGAGCCGAGACGCCGAGGAGCCTACTCTTTTTGCTCAGGCTGGGCAGGGGCAACCCCTGACCCCTCCGAGCCCTGGCTTGAAGGGAGGGACTGCAAGGGTGCAGCGAGAGCAGCTGTTTCCTTGGTAGCGGGGGTTTGATCATCGGACGGGATCTCCACTATCTCTTGGGGCACCTCCTCGCTCGAATGCTCCCTTAGTTCAGCAGCCCCCACCGCTTCAGCAATCTCCCCAACCTTAGGGACATTAGGGGCTACCTCGCGGATAGCAGGGGGGTAGTACACGTTCTCTGCCTTCCACAGGGCGGACGAAGCTTCCACCCCGGCTTGTTTGAGGGCCTCAGCCCAGACCTGGGAGCAGTATTGCCTACATACCCCTGGGACTTGAACTTTGTAGAGGGCCTCTACCGCGGCCACCCCATCGGCGTAGGCTGTGGCCTCAGCATCCTCCTTGGCAGTCAGGGCCATCTCCCTGCCATAGTCCGCCTCGTCCTTAGCCCGCCGCGCTTGGTCTCTGGCCCATTCTGCCTCCCTCTGGGCCCCCTCGGTCTTTGTCACCTTAGCCTGCAGATCTGCGATCAGATCCTTCACGATCTTCAATTGCTCCTGCGCCTAGCCCAAGCGCCTTGTCTGCTCCTTAGCCTGGTTCTGGGCACCCTCAAGACCAGACAGGGCACTGTCCCGCTCCCTGGTCACCGCCTTCAAATCCTTTCGGGCCTTGGCGAAGTCAGCCTCGAAATTCTTCAGAGCCCGGGTAGCCTCAAAGCGCCAATCACGCTCCTTGTTGAGAGCCTTCCTCTGGTCGTTCGCCGCCCCCTCCAACTTAAAGATAGCCTGGACAACCTGCCAGAATAACCAATACGCTATAAGCCCAATAAAAGAAAAAGAGCGGGCGAAGAGTCGAAGTTATAGCCTTTACCATCCCCACATATCGCTTGAGGCTAAGGAAGACCTGCTCGCTCGTCAAAGAGTTAAGCTCAGCCATGTCCACCGGGAGCAGCAGGCTCCTCTCCAGCGCATCGGCCACGCGCGCACCTTCGCCCTCATTGAAGTCCCTTAGGGAGGCGTTATCCCTCAAGGGCTCCCCACGGAGCATCGGGGCTAGGAGCCAAGCCTGAGCCTCAGAAGAGGTGGTGTCGACTACCTGCCTCTCCTGGCTCTTGTCGCCTATTTTGAGCTGCTTGGACGGCCGCAGAGTAGTGTCTTCCTCCTGCGAGGACACCGTCTTATCCTCCACAGGCCTCTTACCTTTATCCTTCTTCTTCTTGGGGCCGGCAGGCACGGACCCAGAGGGGTGAGCGCGTCTGAGAAGGAGGAGGAGGGAGCTTCTGCTGAGCAGAAGTCGACCTAGTCTTCAGAGGTGGAGTGGGAAGTTTCTACTGGGACTCCCCTGGTTGGCCCTCAATCAGGTCCAGCAGGGTGGTGGTGGGCTTCCTCTTGTAACCCATTCTCGGTCGAGGAGAGGCTTTTGAAGCAAGGAGGTCTGCTTCGGTCAAATTGGGATCACCCAAGTCCCCGGGAGGGTCCTCAGATTGATCAAGCTGAGCGAAGGCGTCAAACGCATCCCCTTCCCCCTCTGGAGTTTCCTCGGGGGCCTCGACGAGCGGTTGGGAAGAAGAGGGGACGGCTAGTGTGACAGCTTCCTGGTCAGAGGGCTCCTCGGGGAATGAAAATCCGTCCTCGATCACAGTAATCCTCTGAAGCCGAGGACCGCCGGCTCGGATGACGTGCTTCAGAACCGGGAACGATTTCTGGGCAGGTTTATACCCCAAAATTACGTGAGCGGCCCTAACCTGATTGTCGTCCTCGTTTATATACACTGACGCCCTCAGTACCTTCTGCAAGTCTTCCTGGTTGACTAGAGGGAAGTGACGCTCAAAAGTGTGTGGGTCTGCAAGCGGAAAGCACCACCGCGTTAGTAAAAAAAAAAGGGGGAAGAAAAAAGACGAGAACTTGAAACCCCTCCTGTTTCCCACTGCCCCACTTGGTATTCCCTCTGTTGTTGGGCAGTGAAGGCCATCGTGCCACTCCCCTGACACGATGAGGAAATCCTCGTTGAACCCCTTGTTGGACTTGAGGAGGCACTTAATGAGCCGTACCCTATCGTCTCTCATCTTCAGGTAAGACGACTTGCCCTTAAGAAGCTGAAGGTTGTAACACCAGTTCACGTCGTGGTGGGTCAACCTCAGCCCCATCTTCTCGTTCAGGGCGTCTACACAACCCAGAATCCTAAAGACGTTTATCCCACACTAGATGGGGGCCAACCGGAAGTGCGTGAGGTAACCCCTCATCACCGGCCCCATAGGGATCGTCATCCCCCCTTCAAGGAAGGCGACAATGGGAATTACCACCTCGCCCTCCTGTCTGTGTATGCGTCAATTCCCGTCCTCACAATATCTCAGACCTACATTGCCAGGAATTCGGTAGTCAGTGATGAATTTCTCCATCGCCTTCTCAGTATCGACGTATTTCTTAAACCTACCCATCCCGGTTGACACCTAAAAGAACTAAGAGAGAACAGGCGAAGTAGAAGAAAGAGCAGAGAGAGAGAGAGCTCAGAGAGGAATAAAGCGACTTACTAAAGAGAAGGAGCTCCTCGGACAGGCTTTTTGTGCTGGAGGTGCGAGAGTGTGACTGAACTCAGGAGGGGCGCACGAGAATTCTTGATTACAAATGAGAAACAGGAAGAAACGGTTCGTACGGGTATTTATACCCCAAATCGAGGAACCATGCGGGTTTTCTCGCCCATAAATGCGAGACAAACCTCCACCGTTGGATGGATAACGCCTCATTAGACGTGGGGAGCACAAAGCCGTCTGAATTTAATGATGGGCACGTTACGTGCTCCGAAACGTCAGCAACATGCCTTGAGCAGATGAATGGACCCCAGTACTGACGTGGGGGGTAAAGCCGAGGGTGTCAAAATCCTTCTCCCCGCTCGAGAATGCGTGCAACAAGATTTTGAAGGGCTATTGTAGGCCCAGAAAATCGGGTAGCCCTGGCCCACTCCAAGCCAAGCTCAAACGGCCCACGCTGAGGATGCATGATGGGTCCGAGGATGACCCTGTCCTCGGGCGTCTGAGACCTCGGAAAAACACGAGGACCACCCTACCAAAGGACTCTTGGAATATCCGAGGAGGAGAGGGCCCAGTGCTCCGCGTTGACAACAGAAATACGGAGAAGGGGCAAGCCCGGGGCGGACTGTCACCTCGGCATTGAATGCGCTTACCTAACCCTTTTGGCCGCATTAATAGGAATGTAACCCCTTGACAGGGCAATATCGATCAGTGTGAGGCCCCTGAGCACGGATATGACCTCTGACGGGACAGACGGTCAGGAGGGAGGCCAATAGATGATCAATAGGAGGATGATAAGAGGGATATATAAGAAAGGAGAGCAAAGTGTAAAAAGGAGTTTTTGGGAGAGGAAAAACCTCCTCGGCCATTGTCCGAGGAGCATCTCCCAGTTGTAAATTGTTCTTAGTATCTTTCAATAAAAGAAAAGTAGTTTATGCCTCATGCACGCCGGTGAGCGCCTAAACCTTCAACCCACTCTTTACAAATTTATTGTTCTGGGTTCGTTGGGCCTGGGGGAACCCATATTTTTTGGGCTACAACAAAAAACGACCCTACAGAAATAATTTTAATTAAATTAGATTTAAGTCTTTTTTTTTTAATTTAATTTCTTTTTTCATTTTCTGACGTGGCTTTTTAAAAAATAAAATAAAATGTTGATGTGTCATTTAAAAAATGCCAACTAAAATATTTTATTATTATATTACTAACCACCTCAACATTTACTTTGCAAATAGGACACTCCGTCTGTTACATAGAAGTTTTCTGTTAATGGGTTGACGGGAGGGACCAAAAGAGAAGTGATTTTATGTTTTTAGGGATTGGAATAGTAGCAAAATCAAAATATGGAACAAAATGAGAATCAGCCAAAAATTAAGAGACCAAAAATATATTTTAACCAAGAATAAATACATAACATAGTTTTTTATTTTTTTTTATTTATCAAGGTAGACAGTAGGCAATTCCTCAAGAAAAGAAAGGTAGACAACAAACACATTTATATATTATGACATAAAGAAGTATAAACAGGGTATAGAGACAAAGATTTGTTCTTATTCTCCTATTACTTTGTTGCATAGGCACTGACATATAGTCCAAACATCTTGTAAGAAAGACTCTAATGGAAAACATACAAAAGATAGAACTATGCTTATAATTTCCTTTAGTCAATATGAATGGGCTAACAATGTGCCAGAGGTACCCAATAAAATTATAATAAATGACATACTTATACCCTTTATAGTATCCTCAAGTACTCATATAACAAATGTTTTATTAAAAGAAGTTTTAATAAAAGAAGTCTTGACAGATACCCCTTTACTAATCATTAAAGAAAACATTAATTATGGTAATTTCTTGAACAAAGACAAATTTAATTACTTAACAGATAGAGTTAATCATAAGTCCTTGACAAATTTTCCCCAGTCCATTATAAGGGTTGATGAAAGACTTTATGGAGAAGTTCTATTTCACATGTTCTCGCAAAATGAGATATATAGTAAGACATATAAAACGGATAGAACTATGGCAGATTTTGTAAAGTTTTTGAATTCCAGTCACTTTGGCATTGACAGACTTCATCATGATTACTCTTATACCACTACTCAGCGAGAGCACAAAGAGAAAGAAGTTTGTTCCATTATATATGCTTTAAATTTTAAAAATGATTTTCTTTTAAAACATTTTAAAGGAATTTTACAAAAAGACATTGGCAAAAATGTTTTAAAAATGAATTTGGAAAAAGCTTTGTAAGAAAATATTTATTTTCAAAATATTATTTCAAGACATGGTGATATAGCAACTAATCCTTTTACCAAAAACCAATTGCAGACTAACATGAATAAAAGACCCTCTAAGGCAGACATGAAAGGAAAAGGCAAGGCACTAACGGTGCAACCCAAAGAAATCCGAAAGGCTTCAGTGAAGATCTTGGATAAGCATGAAGGCGTCTCGATAGAGGCAATATTCTTTCAGGATACATTGCTAGCAGGGGCAATGTGCTCATGTGGTGAAAAAAGTGAAATTCTGCAGGAAGTGCTCCGCACTGATCTGACTTTTCAGGACGGAGATTTTACAGACATTCTTTTTCATATTAAACTACTTCTTGATAATTTACAAGCAACTTTCACCCTCAATCAGAAACCCTTATTCCAAAAGACCCTTAAGGCTTTGGAATTACATCTTGTTAGCACCAATGCATTTATTGAAGCACTTGGTTGTCAACTCCCTGGCAAGGAGGATAGAGATTCAAGCTCTACAAAGATGAAATCACAGTCTCTAAAAAGCTATCTTATGGGAACAAGCTTTTCAAATCTCCACCCTAAAATTCAGAAGAAAAAAAAAAACGAGACTTGTCATTAGAACCTTACCCCCTGAAACCCAACAGAATATATTAACTCATAAACCCATAACAAATTCTTTCGACAAATGGATGTACCTTTTTAAAGTATTAGTCTCTACAACATTTATCAGGACAGATATAATAGACGACATATGTCTATCCCATAAAGCCACGTGGTATGAAAGCTTTGGAGAAACATAAAGAGTTTATGATGGAAAGCAACCATATTTGGGATTACATATCAACACAGAGACAGAGGATCCGGTGATTTGTAATCCTTCATGGTTATCTTAAATGTTAGAAGTAGGGTTTATCAGCAAGTTAATCCTAACTTCTGGAACTCAGATTAGTTTATTTCCCAAAGTCATCCAAGAAGCAACCGCACAGATTTCAAGACTTAATTATATGAAGCTTACTATTTGGAGCACTCTCCTAGCTTGGGACACTAGTTACTATATGGAAGCCCAGCCAGCTTACATTCTGGTCCTCATAAATGATTTTAGTTGTAGTCCTGACTATTACTAATACACAGGAGAAACTTATTTATCACTAGACGATCCATATGCTCTGGCACAAGAATAGTCTAATTTCATGAATAATAGGATTTATGAAGTACAGAAAGAATTAGATCATGACTTCCACTTATATGGCTACACCAACAGGATAGTTGTATATGGCCTAAGACCTTCAGCAAGGAGGCTCATTGGGAAAATGAAGATTACTCGAGATTCTAGAATAATGACAAAAAATCGTGCTCCTACATTTCTTCCTATTTCATATTGTGTTTTATATGGCAATTATGGAGTACTCCATGAGCATGAGCAGTATAAAGATAACTATGATTCACTAGATTATGATAACTACGCGGATACAGATTTATAGATAGATAGATATGCCAAGCAAGACGGAATGCTCTCCCGGACAAACAACTGCGACAGATCACTATTCATAGCGCGATAGATCATTATTCACCAGCACGCGCGAATAACTTCCAGGTAGATCCAAGACAGTCCAGACAGATGTTCATAGGTCACTACTGTTCACTAGCATATGTGAAAAGAAACCTGATTAATTCCCAGATGGACTACTGCTCGTCAATAGTAATATTCTACAAGTTTCCACCAACAGATTAACTCGAGTCAGCTTTATTAACTCAGGTTACTTTTAAAGACTTACCATAGTTCATTTCATTTATAAAAAGACAAACTTCGAAGACAGAAGTGAGGTTCAAATTTTAAGGTTCAAAATTAAGGTTCAAATTTTAGGTTCAATTATTAGGTCCAAAATTTCTAGGTTCAAATTTTAGAAGTACTAGTCCCAGAAAGAAGATAGCCCTATCTCCCTTAGAAAGACTTTTGTAATCCTTCCTCTCTTACAATCCTGTAACTCTTTCCTTCAGACAGAATCTCATAACCTTTCAATTTCAAAGACAGATTTTACTTTATAATCTTATAACTCTTCAAAGACATAAGTTTTTATTCAAGTAAGATTTACTAGTTTTTGTTTTCATATTCTATATTCCGTTTTAACCTGTTTTGAATATATCTATTTTGTTATTGTCTTCTTTATCATCTATTTTATCATTGTTTTTGCTTCCATATTACTGCTGTGCTCTCTTCTGGGTATGTTTTTTCCATATATGTTTTGGTATCAAAGCTATGGATGGTAGATGTATGAGTTTTATTTCTTTGCAATTAAGAGGTTACTAGGAACTAATATTACTATATAGCCACTACTTGCTCCTTGATAGCATTGGTCAGCTTTACACTTGTTGGTAAACCATAGTTTCACGTTGGTTAGCCTGTTTTGTTAGCCAATGAACAGGCGTTGTTTGGGTGGTCCCATAATGGAGTTTCCCAATGAGGTGATCTCGATAGCAAGGATACCAGTGGTTAGTAATAGTTCCGCCAGTAATTATTAATTGCTTGGAAATAGAATAAATACATTTATCAGCTCATCATTTGTTTGCTTGTTTACACTTAGGCTAGGCACACACTAATTAGAAACATGGACTACGATGAATGATGATATAGATTATGATGAAGGTTATAGTATAAGAGATATAGACAATAATTGGTTAAATAGTAATATGGATTTTGATGATACAAATTCTGATTTTGATAGTGATATAGATGATTATAACTATAATAATAGCACAAATAATTGGAGTACATTAACAGGAGATAAAATCAACCGATAGACTGATAGACACAATGATAGTTTGTTAGAAAAAATTAATAAAAAATTAGAATCTTTAGAAACTGTGGAAAGATCCATAATGAACACTAAAGTAGAAAGGAAAAATATTATTTTTTGGACCTCTTAGAAAGAATGAAAGCTTTAAATTCAGAGTTAGAGAAAGAAATAGAAGAATTTGAACCTTATTATAGATCACTTTTAGCAAAAATTGTGATAGATAATTGGCATAATAGACAAAAGAATAACTTAATAACTACTGACATATCTATAAACAAGACAGATATTAAAAATAGTAAAAAAGATAACCTAATAGAGACAATTGATAAAAGAAATGACGTAAAGACACTAAAAACAACTTTGACAGATAGTAAAGAAGATGGCCATATAGTGTAAAAGAAGTCAGGAATGATAGAAGTAGAGAAAGAAGGAAGTCCTATAGAAATAATGCAAGAAGAAGATGACATAGAAAGACAAGAGAATAATAATAAGAAAGATGGCATAGTAATGAAAAGAACAACACGTATAGAAGCCAAATGAAAGAATCCTAGTGCTATAGAAATAATACAAAAAAAGAATCTAGACATAATTGATAAAGACAAAGAAAAAGGAATGATAAGAAAAGGTATAGTAAAAGAGATGTTAGTAAAAATTGAAAGACAAAATGATGTAAAGATAGAAGTTATACGTAAGAAGTTATATATAAAAGAAGAGATAGAAAAAGAAAGACAAATGAGTACTTTAGTAGAACTAGTCAACAAAGGATGGACAAATAATAGTCCTAGGAATAATGATAGTTTAAAAGGATTTAATTTGTATAGTTTAAAAGAAGAGCTGAAGAGTGCTAGTTTTTCATATGTTTGCTTGCTAAAAGGATTTAAATACAATTTTTGTTTTGAAAACCAAAAATAGTAGGTTCCATGCTAGAATGTTTTCAAGATACAAAAAATATTTTTAATGATATAGTTTATATATATATATATATATATAACCGAAACCCCTGAAACTCCAACAATTTTCCTCGTAATAAAACAGAATATTTGCATGTTTTACAAATACCCTTTTGTGCTTGCTTATTTACAATAATAACATATTTAATTTTGAACGTTCCTTCATTAGACTTTTATATATGATCTTTTTTTAAACTTTTTTTTTGAAGAAATCAAGTGTACGTTTGAATTGGCGTTTTACAGCAAATCCGTGTGTTTGCGTTTCTTTTGTGGGTCTACGGGTACTGTTCATGGACCCACAAAAGTAAGCAAAACATAGTTTTCTCTCTCTCTTTGTGTCCCACAACAATATTCATACATTTAAAAATTATTTTGCTACAATGTTTTCAGCAATAAGTTTTCAGTTTTCAGCAAACAAGCGGTATCCAAATACACCATAATTTAAGAACTTTATCTTAATAATAATAAATAATAGTAATTTTATTATATATATATATATATACACTTAAATATATATCTAGTGCATAATCTTGAAATAGTGCATTGGCACACACCAATACCAAAATATTCCGTTCTAGTAGCTAATTCGGAACAGCCTCTAAAACGGAATTTAAAACTTTGGTGGAAATAGAGTGACTGTATAATATAATAAAAGCCTTTGACTATTTGTTGATTTCTCTAGAATTTTCACCCTAACCCTAAAACCTTTATAGATCGGGGAATTGAAAAAGAATAAAAAAAAAAAAAAAAAAAAACCTTTTGTGACTACGTAATCATAGTTGTGTATTTACTATGGTGTCTAAGGGTGGAAATAGGGTGACTATACAATTAATCAAGTTATGCAAAAATTCAATCCAAAGATTAATGAAAATTTTAAAATTTTAGATAAACACTTGAATTGAAACTCAGTTGAAATAGATCCAGTATGTGATAGCCATCAATTGAGACTACTGCACAAGTTTTTTTTTTTTTTTACTCATAGTAGCTCACAAGTTTGAGTTGTTTCGCTATTATTCCTATATACTCTCAATATGTGTCATTGAATGGAAATAGCATTGTTATTTGTTCACTTTCTTCTTAGATTGCTTTCACGAATTTTATAGTTTTTCTATTTTCTTAACTTGGTTTAAAAAAAAAAAATTCCTATTTTGTAGAATTTATTTTGAAGTTAGATCAAGAGTTCTATATTAAACATATTAAAGTTTAGGTGCATTATTAATACTATATTAATTTATAATGATATTTTTATGATTTATAAGTTTATTTTTAAGGTTGCTTAGCACTGTCAACAACATTGCATAAATGATAATTTAAATTCTTCTTTCATTGTTTGATTTTTTTTCATAGTCAATAGGCTTCTCGTGCATCGCACGGGTCAACGACTAGTTATAAATAAATTGAAAACATTGAACCTTATACATTTGTCCAAACTTTTCTATCTCTTAAATTAAGGAATAAAGAGCTTATCTTTATACCAAAAAAAAAAAAAAAAGAGAAAAATATCAAACTATATAAAAGATACATGAGATGAGCTCTTTTCTCTTATTATTATTCACAAAAAAAGCCTACACATTAATTATTGTAAAACTTAAGGAAAAAAGAAAAATCAAACATCATGTTTTTTTCTCTAAAATGGGAGCCAGACATATAATATATAAATTATTATTGAAAAATTAATTTCGAATTCAATTTTTTGAAAATTATTTTTATACTTTCTTAAAAAAAAAAAAAAAATCATCTTACTTAAAAGCAGACTCTCACTTCTAAAGTGGCATTAACAAGCAAATATATTCGCACGTGCGAGCCCTTGAACCGGGTTTTGGGTTCGGTCAGCCTGACACACTGAATCAACAAAAGAGAGCCAGTCCCATTTCTTAATAGCGAGGGTTTACCTTTGTAATTTGGGTAAGCATTAGCAAAGTTCACTACTCTCTCTTTCTCTCTATGCATCTGATCTGCCTGTCCTAGCTGTTTCCGGCACCGTGTCCGGAGAATTTCGGATCGGTTCTCCGATCAGGTAACCATTCGCGATCCTCTTCACTGTCGTACCTTCTTAGGTTCCGTTTGTTTCCCTTCAAAACATTTTCCCGGAAACCTTTTTCCCTAAGAAAGTAAATTCCCTAGTATTTCTCGCCTTATTAACCTGAATATGCGTCGTTTAGTTTTGGTAATGGTTGTATGCATCGTAGATTTCTTCTGTGTGTATGTATGTGAATGTATATTTTAGGGTTCAGAGAGTGGGGAATCATAGATTACTGATGAATTTGAAGTTTGATTAGAAAGTGAATGAAACTATATATATATATATATATATATAATTGATAGCTTATTCTCAGTTTAGAAAATAAATTTATTAAAAAAAAGAAGGAAAAGTATCGGCCACTATGGCGAACTCAATTGGTGCATTTGGTGTGTGGATTGTGGAGTTAAGGTTAACTTTCTTGCTTGTTTTGTTTGGATTCAGTATTTTATAACCTTTTTTTGATTTTCATCACTTCAATTAATGTCTTTCTATTTCTATTTCACTTCAATTGACTTGACTGACTCTCAATTGTTTATGCGTAATATGTATCTATATTGTTTTATCTTTTGAGAGTTACTTATAATAATATAGGGCTTTCTATGTATACAAAAGAGGTTGCTTTGAATTTCATGTTATAATCCAGCCAGGTTAGAGTTTGACTTTAAATTGCTGATGGGTTTATTTCTATTGCTTTGTAGTTCGAATGAGATGGGGACTTCACAGAATGTTGAGTTGGAGGCAGCTAAATTTTTGCAGAAACTCATTCAAGATTCTAAAGATGAGCCTGCAAAATTGGCTACAAAACTTTACGTTGTGCGTATAGTTTTCTCTTAAATTATAGTTCTTAGTTGCTTTTGTTACTTTTGCTTTGTATTTCTATAATCGTGCCAATGTGCTCTAGTTCAATTGGCACTTCATCCCTCCTTAAGGATGAGGTAGAGGGTAAGTTGTCGGTTCAAGACCCATTGGGTGTGTATAACTTACCAATAAGAAAAAATTAATGCCATTTTTGGAGATGTATTTTTATTTATTATCTTTGAGCCTTTCAGATTTTGCAACACATGAAATCGAGTGGGAAGGAGCATTCAATGCCATATCAAGTAATATCAAGGTAAGCAGTTTCCATTCATTAAACATTTTTCTGGTATTTTCTCTTACATTTTATATGCACTAATGAAGAAGAGTGATTTTGATTCAAGTTGAGGCTGCAAAGAAAGGTAGAGGAAGATCTAAAATAACATTGCTAGAGGTAGTAAAGAAGAACATGTCAATGAAGGAGGTGACAAAGAGTATGGTTTTAGATAGGATAGAATGGCGAAGAAGAATATGTGACTAACCCTGATTAGTTTATTGAGGTTCCATTGTTGACCCAAAGTTTTGAGACTTGGTTTTATTGTTGTTGTTATTGTTGTCTTCTTGTACATCTGACAATCATCTAGGTTGATCATTTTTTTTTAAAGATAGCCCATCAAACTATTTTGTTTTGTTTTCTGGGGAATTGTATTTTTTTTTTTTTTTTTTTTTTTTTGGGTGGTGGGTGCCTATAGCCTTGTAGCACAATTGAGACTCATGGTGTTTCCATGGGGACATTCAGGGTTCAAATCCCCCTTCCCCATTGTAACTATTGAATTTATCCCCAAAAGAAAAAACTATTTTGATATGTGTGAGAGTTGTTGATTGCTGCTGTTCTTCTCATCCCCTATAAAATTGGTGAATTTACTAAGTCTTCCTTATTCAAAAGTATACTGAATTATTTAATGTTGATTGAGTTTATTAAGGATTGATGCTCCTTGCATACTTTACTTTTATATGGTATGTAAAAGGATGACTGGCCTGATCAGTGATGCTGCAGTGCAATGTCATTTTGACTATCAATATCCTCCCATTATGATTTTGGACACTGGTATGTGTCTGGTGGAAACTGAGATCTATTCAGGATTTAGATTGATTAAATAACTTTGTGAGGTTCGGATGATGGCAATTTATTCAGGTCAGCTATTTTTCTAAATGCAACTGAGTCTGTTTCTGCTGCTTTACTGTAAAAGACATTCTGCTGTATTGGGTAATGAGTGTAAGCAGAATAATGTATGGAGCAGGGAAATTTTTCCCATACAAACATGTTAGATGTACTGTATGGTTAGATGATTACTTTAGTTTGGGGGGACGATACGCGATAATCAACTTTAAGTAGCAGCATGATGGCACTGCATATTGGGCTTTCTAACATAGAACCTGCAAACTTTTGTTTGTGATACATGTGCATATAAATGTATGTGTGTTTGTGTGTGTATTCTAAATTTGTCACTGGCTTAGTTGTTCTTAGCGCTTAACGTGTTCTTTTATTGCTAATGTGATGGTTGCTCTTTACTTTGTTCTGCATCTTTGTGGTAGTAGGTGGACACTGTAACTTGTTAACCTAAGTGCTTGATTTCTATTGGTTGACTCTTCAACGTGGTTCATTTTGTTTCTTCTAACTTAATTTCCTTTTTGCTAGGGCAATGGAGACTGTTATCAATCAACATGGTCTTGACATTGAAGCCTTGAGGTTATCACGCCTTCCTTTGAGTGGTGGTAATCAAATAGGTGATTCTGCATCTGCTCAGTTTGCAGGTACACTGCTCTCAGTTAAACTGGAATTGATATTGAAAATTGCTTTTGTTGGAGTGTGTCATTTCGGATTAATCTATTAGATATGGGAATAATTTTATGCAGGTTCTTCACAGGCGGGTGGGGTTGCAAATGATTCAAAAGTAGGATTGGCGGAAAATGAGGTCTCAAAAGTTGATCCATTTGCGTCAAACAGGCCACCTGTTGGCCCAAGCAGTGTTGGACATGATTATTATCAAGGATCTTTAGCTCATAGGAGCAGTCAGTCATTTGATCATGAAAGTCCGTCTAGTTTGGACTCTAGGTCTGCCAACTCACAATCACAAGAAAGGCAGCAAAAGGATGGTAAAAAAGCCACCACAAAGAGGAAGAGGGGAGAGACCTCCTTACCTATGGAACAACATATTGACAATACTCAGCAACTTGATACTCGGAATGCTGTAGTTAATCCAAGAAAGGGGAAGATGAACAAGGTTGAACCACAAGCAAGTCTTTCAGTTAAAGGGGGTGAGCGTACTAACTTCAATATGGTTCCAAGTAGTGGCCAGATGGAACACTTTGCATCTTTGTCTGGTAGCATGAGACCAATGCTTAGAGTCAAGCAAGAGGGTCAGCATACAATTGAAAGGCAGATGGACTCATCAAACATTAGCAATTCGATGCTACGGGCCCCAAATCCAAAATTCCCTGAAGAAGTGGAAGTTTCCTCTGCTCATAATGCTTCACAGCAAGGGGGTTCCCTACCTTCTCATGACATCAGGGGTGTATGGAATCAAAATAAAACAGGATTACCATTTGAAAAATCTCAAATTCCCAGGTTTCCTTCTAATGTTCCTGGTAATATGATGTCAGAGATTCCAACACAGCAGTCAACAACTCCATCTCTTGGATCAGGTAAGGACATGGAAGATGTTTCAGCATTGAAGTTGTGGATTTGAAAATTATACACCTAATTTTTATGGGCTTGAAAATCTGTAAATGTTTCAACTTTAACCAGGATCAGAGTTGGCATAACAAACTATGGACTTTAAACTATTTGAACTAAAGAATCTGTTTCTGATGAGATTTATTAATTTTGGGATGCACATCAGTATTGGTCCTAATTAGATTGTGTAAAAAATTCTTTATCCTGGGGTTGTATCTTTCTTTTGATTATTTCCTGGTTCTGAGTTATGATTTTCTCATATGGGGTACTGCTGGAAAATTTTCAGGTGCTTTTGGCAAGGTTCACAGTGGGATGCCTGTTGCTTCTAGTTCTTATCCGGTAGTAGAATCTGGATTCTCAAGTCCAATGCAATTCAGTGGTTCTTTGGAGCATGAAGGAGGGTCAAATATGTTAGCTGATGCCAACAAGGTTGTTCAGGTACTTACATTCTATTCATTATTTTGGCTTCCACTCTTGGATAAATTAAATGTGTGCTCATGCTCCTCAATCAGTTCACTTGCATTCTGTTGTGTGTGTCCCCCCCCCCCCCCCCCCCTCTCTTCCTTCATATTTCATAGTAGATGTTCTTTTCGTGCTTAATCTTCTTGTAGTCTGTGGTTACATCCTGTGTAAATGGTTTAATCTTTGAGTTTTATTAATAAAACTTTTTACTTATAAAAAAAAATACTAATAAATTACTAATTGTCCCAAAAGCTTAAGCTGAACTTTATCACTCAACTACAATTCTAACACTCTCCTTCACGTGTGGGTCTAAACTCCCCCTTAGTGAGTGGGCTCAACATGTTGGATTTTTAACAATTTAAATGGGAGGAAAAGTGAAGACACGGATTGAACTTTGGATCTTTTGCTCTGATACCATGATAAATTATTGATTGTCTCAAAAGTTTAAGTGGTTAGGAACTCGTGATTAAATTTAATTGCTTAACTACAGTTCTAACAATTACAGTAGACGAATTTGCTGCTTTAACTTTCTTCCCTGGATTTATGTGCCTTAATTGCAGTTTCTTTGCTTAAAGCCTGCAGCTAATAGTTTCTAAATATCAACTTAATCCATTCTGAGATTAGTTACTATCAAAATTTTACTAGGTCACTCTGAATTGAGGTTTCCTCCTTGAGAGTTTAATGGTTTGTTGGATGCTTTTTCTTGGATTGGAACTAATACTTTTGAAGCTCTTCATTTTATGACAGTAATTGCCCCCTACCTGGCCTGAATAAAAAAGTGGATTAAAATGCTACCAATCATGGTATGGTCACTATGATTTTAGGTGGCTGATAGCTGTAAAACATTCAATTGGATTTGAATTGAATTACTGCATATATGGATTCATTGAATTTTGTGTATTAAATTTAGTAAACATTTCAATGAGAATACTAGAAAAGATGACTATAAAATCTTCTTTAACTCTAAGTGATCTCGTCTTTTTTGTTCCATGTGTTTTGGGTTGTCCCCCCTTGGCATCTGTTTGAAAAGGAGAAGGAAAAAGGAAACTTGTAAAAAAAGTTGACTCAGGAGCAGTATTGATTTTGAGTGAAGTATTTTAATCTTCCTGAGATTTTCTGAAGCATGCTTCATTTGTTGGGTTTTTATAACAATTTCTACCGCCTAAATTCAGAAATTTCTGATGGTCAATGAAGATTGTATGGCTATATTGAAGTTTATTGTATGTTGTCTATGAAAATGGTCGGTTACATTGTTAAAATATTTTCTTCCCCCTCTGCCTGTGAGTTTACTATTTCAATGTACACATTTTATGGATCTGTGTTTGGATTTCCTGTTTTGTAGATACATTTTCTCTTGTTACATCTTTCTAAATAGTGTTATATCTTGTTAGATGGATAGAACACACTCTCATTAATTTATTTTTCCCATTTTTGGTTACGTATTCCCATTTACACTTGCATGAAGCAAGGAATTTGAAGTCCATATTGGCTGTCTTGTTAAATTTCAAGTGTTTCAGCTGGTTTTACAGTTTTGGACTGGACTGATTCTTATCCATTTCTGAAACTTTTTGAACTTCAAAGGTTTTTTTGGGTACATTGGTATACCCAAATTTTGAAATGGGATGCTATGAATCTAATTTTTCATGTACCGATGCTGAAATATTTTGCTTCAGTAAGCAAACTGAAATGGTTTTGCCTAAATGGAATTTATAACTTTGGTTAGAAAACCTTTTGGTTTTATTGTAAGTTGAACATTTTGTTTCCTTTTTTTGTTTCCTATTATTAATTTCTTTGGGATAAGAAATTAAATAGAAAGAAAGAGGTAAAAGATACTCCTCTACCCCAAAATGTGTTCTACTTTCCATTTTTGGATGTCCGAAAATAAATGTCCACTTTCAAAAATTCAAAAGCATATTTATCTTCATCTTCCCATGTTAATCTTACCCATTAAGAAAACAACCAAGACACTTATTGAAAGCCGTGCCCACCTTTAGAAATTTTGATAAAGGCATTGCACTTATTCTATGATGCCAGTGAGCTGTAGCTTAAATGACACTTCTACCTTCCTTAAAAATGGCATGTAGGGTAAGGTTGTGAGTTCAAAACCCACTAGATGCTTGTGGAACTCACCAATAAAGAAAAGCATTGCACTTATTGTTGACTATTAAATTTCATGCTGTTTCAGACCAAGCTTCATTTTGGGATGGATGGTGTAGGAATAAAAAAAATTCTGGATGGGAAGCTTTAATCCAAAAGTACTAGTTTCTAAAATATGATTACTATTTATGTCTTCTTATTCAATTATGTTAGTGCAAACATGTCAAACTAGATGTTTTTTTAATGTAAGTTTTATGTATGTTGATTTCTTATTATGCCATCTCCTTTCATTTTAGTTGGTTTTTATGTTGTGAGCTTTTTGATTTAGATCATGTTTGAAGTTTGTTCTGCATGTTGCATCATCTCTAATTCTGCTATTTANTGTGGACAGCAAAATAGTGTTACAGAAATGAGTATGCCTAGGAGCATGGCTCCCAGAGATACAGGAAAAGCTCCACTTCCCCAGGCTCCAATGGCTTCTAGCATGCCTTTTAAGGAGCAACAGTTGAAACAACTTAGAGCTCAGTGCCTTGTCTTTTTAGCTTTCAGGTTGGTAGCACTTCTTTAGCATCTGCAGTCATTTTTTGGCGTCGCAAAGTTTCTAATCTTTGATCAAGTCAGGTTGTTATGAGTGGTGGTTTTCTATGTGCAGAAATGGTTTGTTGCCAAAGAAACTGCATCTTGAAATTGCACTTGGAAACATCTTTCCTAAAGAAGGTAACCAATAATTAATAATTTTTCTTCTTTGGTCTTCATGCATTAACTTGGAACTAATCAGGTAGCAATATAGATGGACCTCGCAAAGAGCTTATTGATCCTAAAGGGAAAGTACAGTCTTCTAATGAGCCAAGTAGCGACCTGGATGTTATGATGCCCTTCGGAAGACTGAACACTGCTAGGGACACTGATATAATCTCTCCAGTTGCTTCATCTACTGGAAAACTCCAGGAGGCTGACACCTTTCCAAAGGATGCTGATAGCCCAAAAATGATGGAAGAAAAAAATGGCCCAACTTCTGAACTTTCTGTAATTGCAGACGAAAGGAAACATATTCTGGCTGGAAGAAAACCTGAGGCTGACAGACAGACTCAGGAGATAACTTCACAGCAGCCCAATTCTTCAAATACAAGGGGTAATCCTGTGGAAGATATGGAAAATGGCCATCTGCAAGTTGGGAGGTCTAACCAAGCATCTTCTGTAATGGGCATAAATAAGCAGATGAACCCGGAGATAATTAGCTGGACTGGAATTGGAAGTCATAATGAGGTTTCTAGGGGTCCCCTACTAGGCTCTTCTCTTCCGCATGAGTTGGTGGTGGAAAGAAAAGATAGTAATCCTAGTCAGTTTCAAAATATCGGTAATAGTATTGGTTTGGGGAAACAACATGCAGATAGTCACCCTTCTTTTTCATTAAAAGAGCATTGGAAGCCTATTTCAGGAGTTGAAAATGATCATCAGACAGTAATTCCAATGAGGGATGCTAGTATGATGTCGAAACATGCATCTCAAGGTAAGAACCATGCCTCTAATCCAGACTACAAACCACTTGTTGTTGATGGCATGCTTAAAGTGGCATCTTGTTTATCACAGATCAAGAAGAGGAAAATAAGTCAGTATCTACTGATTTGCCACCTTCTGCAAAGTACACCATGTCAGAGAAATGGATTATGGATCAGCAGAAAAAGAAAAATTTAGTTGAGCAAAGTTGGAAACTAAAACAGCATAAGGCAAACCAAAGGATTTCTGCTTGTTATACCAAGTTAAGGTTGTTACAGAACTTAATACTTCAATGCTTGGCATATTACGTCATTGTATCATTTACCAAAAGACTGCCAAATGTGTTCATCTAATGGTTATTATGGTTTTTAATTATCCTATTTATTTATGTTTTCTTGGGGATGTGGGGTTGGGGACTAAAAGTTGCTGCTCTAGTGTCAGAATTTTTGTTTTTGTTTGTTTTTGGATTGGTAAGTTTAACATGCAACTGGTGGTCCTAGAGCTATGACCTCACCATTCACCTTGCACTTACTAGGTAAGAAGGTGCCATCTGTGATAGAGCTTGTTGGCTTGCTCTGTATCAGAACTTTGTTATTTTTATTTATTCATTTTTGGTTTGTTTTTTTTTTTTTTTTGGTTTTGTTGTCATTCTATAATATTGGATCATGGGCGATATTACAGAGAAGGGAACTGACCCTTGTCTATTCAAAATGGAGGTGATAAGTAATCCCTCTTGAATACAGCCCTGTTTAGTGTCAAACTTCTGTTCACTGAGGAAGGAACGTTATAGAAACTCATGAAATGATGATTCTTTCTTGGTTACTTCTGAAAAGATGACTCTGTTTTTCCCCCAGTCTTCGAAATAATTTAAGTTGATATTATAATTGTCATTATTGTTGCAAACATGGGATCTGTTGAGGATCTAAAATTTACCAATTGGGGTTCATACTGTTAGTTTTGGGCTTCCTTTATCTCAGTGTGAGCGGCCTTTTTGAAGTGATGGGTTTCAGGCTTGTAGGCAATGTTTGATGCAATGTTACCTTTGGAATTACCTGATTAATTGAGCTTTTGCTGAGAGGAAGGATTAACCTTTTCTGAAGAAATGGCATGCTTGACCTTGGTCTACCTTTTAAATGAGATTTGTATATGATTACCTGCTTGTAGGAAAGGGAAGGGGCTGAGAGTTGCAATGTGAATTTTTCAAATGATGAAAATCTTCATCCAAGTGGCTTCCATGATATTGTCTTAATTCACATATTGCAAAATACTCATATAAGCAGGATGCATTGGAAAATGCTTTGTTTGTAGGTCTGTTTCTGTAAAGACCTATGATGTTGCATGTGTCATGTGTTACTTATGATGCAGGAAAATGTGAGCTCATCTGAAGATATATCTGCAAAAACCAAAAGTGTCATAGAATTGAAGAAACTTCAACTACTGGATCTTCAACGGCGCCTCAGAAGGCAATGGATATTCCTTATTTTACTTCAAATTTTTAGTTAATACTCTTTTTCATTTTGACACTAAATTTCTTTTGTTTTGTGCAGTGATTTTTTGAATGATTTCTTTAAACCAATTACAACTGAAATGGATCGCTTGAAATCGTACAAGAAACATAAACATGGTAGGAGGATAAAACAAATTGAGAAGTTTGAGCAGAAAATGAAGGAAGAGCGACTGAAGAGAATTCGTGAGAGGCAGAAGGAGTTCTTCAGTGAGATAGAAGTTCACAAGTACGTATTTTCTCCATCCAGTTCAGACCGTTAAGTATTCTCATTTTATCTTTTCAATGTATTTATTTATTTATTTTTCATGTGTTTCTCAGTAGTGATTTACTTTTGAGCACAATGATTACGCTTGTTGACTTACTTGATAAACTGAACTTTAGGGAAAGACTGGATGATGTGTTTAAAACTAAGAGGGAACGCTGGAAGGGTTTTAATAAGTATGTTAAAGAGTTCCACAAAAGGAAGGAACGTATTCATCGAGAAAAGATTGACAGAATCCAGCGTGAGAAGATTAATCTATTAAAGATCAACGACGTGGAGGGATATCTGCGAATGGTGCAGGTCTGATTTGTCTTACTAGATTTTTACTGTGATAACAGTGGTATGGTTCTCTCATTCTTCTTGCATAACATTTGATAATTGTATTAGGATGCCAAATCAGATCGTGTTAAGCAACTTCTTAAGGAGACAGAGAAATATCTTCAAAAGCTTGGATCCAAGCTACAGGAGGCAAAGGCTATGTCAACACACTTTGAGCATGATATGGATGAGACAGGAGCTGTGGGTGTCATTGAGAAGGGTGAGAGTATTTTTGAAAATGAAGATGAAAGTGATCAGGCAAAGGCAAGTGTGTTCTTTGTTTACTTTTTTGAATTTATATTAAATTAATCTTTACTAATTTTTGTTTTTGTATGTTCGCTGTGCAGCACTATTTGGAAAGCAATGAGAAGTACTATATGATGGCTCATAGGTATTAGTGTTGTTAGATATATAATGCTTTGCACTGTCACTAGCTTAATGCTCAATATTTGATTATATTAGTTGGGAATCTTCCTTCAGTACTGGCTGAAGGCAGCCTTCAGTCTCCTATTCATTTTTCCTTTTGTCTTAATGAAATCTGGATGACTTGAGGCCACTGATTTAGCAATTTCTTTTCTTAATTAATTTTTATTTTTATGCTTTTGGCAAAAATCTGATAATGAATGTTGGTTGTTGCAGTATAAAAGAGAACATTGCTGAGCAGCCATGTTGCCTAAAGGGTGGAAAACTAAGGGAGTAAGTTGAATGTGCATTTATTTGAATTTCTCTAATTATCAATGTATCTTACGTTGGCTTTTTTGGTAATTTTTTTAAAGAATGGTTGTTTCCTGTCATTTTTATTTGATATTATACACTTTTAGTGATTTATTGACTGGTATTATCCACTTTATCTTGTCAATGTGTGAGGACAAGTATGCTCTTTGCTGTCTTTCTTGGGTTTGAATTCTTAATGACTGCAGTTTTTGACTTTCAGGTATCAAATGAATGGCCTAAGGTGGTTGGTTTCACTATACAACAACCATTTGAACGGAATTCTGGCTGATGAAATGGGCCTTGGTAAAACCGTCCAGGTATGGCTTGCTTCTGAATCTGTCAACTCTGGCAGGAGTCTATATTCTAGTTTCTTGTTACACAGCCTCATATTTTTATATGTTAACACTTTAACTTTTGGGTTCATAGGTTATTTCTCTAATTTGTTACCTTATGGAAACCAAAAACGATAGAGGGCCCTTTCTTGTGGTTGTGCCGTCTTCGGTTCTACCTGGATGGGAGTCAGAAATTAACTTCTGGGCCCCTGATATACTCAAAATTGTCTATTCTGGGCCTCCAGAGGAGCGGCGGAGACTATTTAAGTAATTACCTTTGAACACTGAACACTGACTGGTGTTTTTCCTTTTACCCTTGTTTTTTTTTTTTTTTTTTTTTTTTTTTTTTCACTTTATTTGATCTTTTGTTGTGCTATTTGTCGGCTCAGCTGTTCCTTCATATTGTAGGGAAAAAATTGTTCATCAGAAATTTAATGTCCTTTTGACAACATATGAGTATCTGATGAATAAGCATGATAGGCCGAAACTAAGTAAATTACACTGGCATTACATTATAATTGATGAAGGCCATCGCATAAAAAATGCTTCTTGTAAATTGAATGCGGACTTGAAGCACTATCAGAGTTCACACAGATTGCTGTTAACTGGAACTCCACTACAGGTAAGAGGCTATTCTTTTTCATGCCTTTCTTTAATTTATTGTTCTTACTCTCATTTGTTCAATAATATAAGAAACATGCTTTATCTAATTTCTTATCTTCTTTTTTATGTAGAACAATCTTGAGGAATTGTGGGCACTACTTAATTTCTTGTTGCCTAATATTTTTAATTCATCTGATGATTTTTCTCAATGGTTCAACAAACCATTTCAGAGTAATGGTGATAGTTCGCCTGATGAAGTAAGCATGAACTTGTTCTGTTATTAAGACATTGATGTTATTCTCTCTATTTTTAAAATTATAGTGTCATAACTCATTAATCTCTAAAAACTATATTTGCTGATGATGCATTGTGACTAGGCCTTGCTATCCGAGGAGGAGAATCTTTTGATCATAAACAGGCTTCATCAAGTTCTACGGCCATTTGTACTTCGGAGGCTGAAACACAAGGTGCTTAATACGATACTTTGTGCTCAGTAATCATATTTACCTCTTAGGAAGTTCTCTAAGCACATATTGATGCATTTGGGTTCATTCTTGTTACTGAAATAGTGCAGTGTGTCTCTGTGGCTCTAGTAGTCCTGATTCTTGTAATGTAGTTTTACATCTCAGTGGAAATAACTTCTCAGTGAACAGCATATAACATATGCACACATGTTTATGTATGCATATCTATATGTTTAGTTGTATGTTTGTATGTATGTGTGTGTGTGTGTATATATATTGCTTTTGGATTTATGGTTGGGATTTTTTCCTCCAGTGTCCTTGTCAATGTAATGCATTCTCCCAAAGATCTTTGTGGTTCGACACTGACATAAATGTGTAAAAAAAAAAAAACAGTGGTACTAGTTTTCAGTTTGTTCTGTTCTGATGTCTGTGGAGTCAGACCCAAACACTGTAAGTCTTGTTTACTATTATCTTTGTAACATTTTGTGATGGTATGATGATATGGTTGTTCAAAATTGATATATAAATTTGCCATATGATAGTGATCAGTGTTATGATCTTCTTGATCAGTTAATATGAGTTATATTTCCAATTATAACTGGGCTTATTAGAATGTTTTTACCGTTTTCACTTAAAACTTATTACATATAAGGGCTTAGGAAATAATTTTGAATAGTGTTTCCTTTTTTTTTTTTTTTTTTTTTTTTTTCACTTTTTAGCCATTAATTTAAAATTATTTAGCTAGGCCATTCTCATTTGGTAATGTTCTTGTGTCCTGAAATATGTGTTTTTGGTAGGTTGAAAATCAACTGCCTGAAAAGATTGAGAGACTTATAAGATGTGAGGCTTCTGCGTATCAGAAGCTTTTGATGAAGAGGGTGGAAGACAATCTTGGTTCTATTGGAGCCTCAAAGGTTTCCTTTATAGTGCATTATATTCTCAATTCACTTCTTTCCATTTCCCCCCTCATTTTCATGTTGATTAAGAAACTCTTATTGACTAATTATTTTTAGGTTACTATAATTATGTACTCAACTTTGAAGGCTCAAATTTTTCAGGCTCGATCTGTGCACAACTCTGTTATGGAGCACCGTAATATATGCAATCATCCATATCTTAGCCAGCTTCATGCAGAGGAGGCAATGCTCTTTACTAATCCATTGAAGTTCTGGCTTGTTCTCAGAAAGAATGAGGGAAGGGTGAAGAATAAAGTTCAAGAAATGGCGTTTTTTGCCAATCTTTGTCCGCACTTCCCTTTCCTTCATTCTGAGAGGCCAACCAAGGGTTGAAGCCCTTAAATTTTATTCTCTATTGTTTGCCTACATTGGTTTGGCCATAACGTTAGCTTTCCTTTTGTAGGTTGAAAATTGGATACCCAAGCATTATCTGCCACCGATTATTAGATTATGTGGGAAGCTTGAGATGCTAGATCGGTTACTACCCAAACTAAAAGCAACAGATCATCGGGTATGATATCTTAAAAATGTTTCTTGCTATATGAATTATAATAGCTGGGAGAATTTGATGTTTGATGAATTTTTATAATTGCTTTAAGGGATTGCAGTTTATATCTTACTACTTATTTTCTCTCTCTTTTTCCTATCCCGGTGGCGGTTGCAAATTGTATTGAGCAACTTCAACGGAATTTTCTCTGGAGCGGTATGGGGGATGTTAAAAAAACTCACCTAGTGAAATGGCCATGGTTTGCACTCCTCTTGGTTTTGGAGGTTTAGCTATTAGAAGTCTGAGAAGTTTTAATAAAGCCTTGTTTGGAAAGTGGTTGTGGAAATTTGGGAATGAGCATTAGGCCTTGTGGAGGAGAGTGATAGGGGCAAAATATGGTTGTGAAGGGGGAGGTTGGTGCTCTCTTCCCGTTATTGGCCCTCATGGTATTAGTTTGTGGAAGTCTATTAGTCGTGGTTGGCCTTCTTTTGTTCGTCACATCCAATTTGAGGTTGGGGCCGGGTTTACTGTTAGATTTTGGCAGGATAATTGGTGTGGGGACACTTCTTTGTGTGTGCTCTATCCAAGACTTTTTTCTTTAAGTCGAAATAAGGAGGCCTTGGTGGCTGAGTTGATGAAGATCCCAAATGGTGTTCTTTTTTGGGATCTTACTTTTAGAAGACATAGTGAAGATTGGGATTTGGAATCCTTCTACAGTTTAATGTCTAGAATTTATGGAGCTTCTTTGAAAGGAGTTGGGGACGATAAGATGTGTTGGATACCTGCTAAGGGAAAAGGTTTTGTTGTTCATTCTTATTACCAGGTGCTGACAAAAAGTTTCAACCAGTCTTTCCCTTGGAAGACTGTTTGGAAGTCTAAGGTCCCCTCTAGAGTTGCTTTTTTTGTGTGGATTGTAGCTTTGGAGAATATTTTGACTATTGATAATCTTAGGAAATGGAGGATTTTGATTTTGGATTGGTGTTGTATGTGTAAAAGAAATGGGGAATCAGTTGACCACCTCCTCATCCATTGCTCTATTGCTTTTGATGTATGGTCAATGGTGTTTACTTTGTTTGGCATTCATTGGGTTATGCTGAAAACAGTGGTGGAGTTGTTGGCTTGTTGGCAAGGAAAGTTGGGGAGGCATCGGAATTCTGCTATTTGGGTGGCTGTGCCCCATTGTTTGATGTGGTGCATTTGGAGGCATTTTAAAAGTTCAATAACCATTTTATATATACTTCATGAGGCTCTTTCATCATGCTTTTGCTGTTAATTCCCCCCACCCCCCTCTTAAGCTCATTCTCAATATTCAGGATCATTTATATTTATGATGGTTGACTTTAAGGAGTGTTGACACTCGCATTTCTTGCCTCAGCATCAGTAATTTAGGCTTTTTGTGCCTTGAAACATATGTTTATAGATTGTTCTATCATGTTCTTTTTAAACCAGTCAATTTGCATTTGCTGTATTATGTGCACGCTTGGTTTCCTTTTATCTGTCAAGTAGTCTCTCTTTTTATTACAGTTGCTTATAAGTTTTTTAAATTTTGAATATGATATTGTGCTAGAAATCAATGCTTTGGGATTTATGGCTCTGCCTGGAACTTGTAACATTGCAGGTTCTTTTCTTTTCCACAATGACTAGGCTGCTTGATGTTATGGAGGAGTATCTCCACTGGAAGCACTATCGGTACCTTAGGTTGGATGGGCATACATCTGGGGGTGACCGTGGTGCCCTTATAGACAAGTTCAACCAACAAGATTCACCCTTTTTTATATTTCTACTCAGGTAATATATGATGCTGGAACCTGTGAGAGCCTTTGTTTGACAGACCTCACTTGCAGGCCTCATGCCTGATTCAGTATGGCTGAAGCTTGTGATAGCAATTATGGCTTAGATGATTATCAGTTGCCTCTAGAGTTGAGCCACCTATATTTATATAACAACAATAACAAAGCCTGACTCCCAAAACTTTGGGGGAGCCGCCTAAATTTTCTTTCTATAAATTTTGTTATTTTATACTTGTTTCATTCTTTCTGTACCACTGATGAACAGTGTCACCAAGAATGAATTTGAATTACATAAAAAGCACTGATGTACTTGCATGTGTTGGTAGCTTGTGCATGTTTATATTGTCACTGACATTAATTGTGTGGTTTTAGCATTCGAGCTGGTGGTGTTGGAGTAAACCTTCAGGCTGCTGATACAGTGATCATATTTGACACCGACTGGAATCCACAGGCAACATATAAATACTGTTAATTGATTTATTTTGTTGAGATGGTACTGTATAGTGGTGATTCTAAAGCTGGTTACTTAGTCATTTATTTATGATTTTGATATGTTGTTAGGTTGATCTGCAAGCACAGGCAAGGGCTCATAGGATTGGCCAGAAGAGAGATGTGCTCGTTCTTCGATTTGAAACTGTAAGTAGTTTTCCCATTGTGTTATGTCGTTGAACTTGGAAATTTTTCAAGAAAGAACCAAAACTTGTTTTTTTGTTTTTGTTTTTGTTTTTGTTTTGGTTTTCTTTGGATGGGCCTGAGTGGTGGTAAGGGAGAGATCCGGATCACCAACTTTTGCCTCGTAAGGCATAGTCTCCTATCATTGTGCTACTCTTGGGGTTAAACTTCTTTTCTCTATCTTGAGCTATATATTTAAAGTTGTAGAGGCTGGATGCTTAACTGCTTGAGACTTTATTTTTTTATAAAAGCATGAGTTCAGGTTAGCTATTTGCTGAAAATCTTATTTTCTATTTGCTGAAAGTTCAAAAGTACAGTTGTACCCAGAAAATGTGAGGCTTTAAAAAGCTGTACATAAACAAATAAGCTTATGGAAAGATGCTAAATGCACTATGACTAGTCTTTACATATTCAATTTCTGGATAAGTGATGAATGCCTTACTGAAATATAAATCTCTCATGACATAGTTAGGGTTAAAGACCTTTCCCTAAGTCATTAGTATGAATTCAACTAAGTTTTTATTCGCCCGTCTTAAACTTTACCCATAGGAGTACAGTAGCTTGGTTATATAGTCTACTAGGGACTAAACCCTAATCCTAATTGATTTGGGACAAAGCTCATTTACTGAGCTTGAAATAAACTTGGCTCGAGGAAATTACTTAAAATACTAATAAGTAATAACCTAATTAGCTAATAAGGCCTAAATTAAAATCCAATGAACCCAATATTTAAAATGCAAATGACTTATATTGTAAAATAAAATTATCTTTGCGCTCTTTACATCACTCTCCACTGGTTGGGGAAAACTCGGTCTTGAGTTTTGAAGTGTTAAGGATAAGCTCTTGCACAAACTCTTGAAACATCTTTGGCAGCACTAAGAACAAAGAAGCTTTCTGGTCCAACGTAACAGTAAATAAATTTCCACTTCATGTGCCGTGGAGGGTTGGTTAGTATCCTATGAAGCACGGGTGCATATTCGGGTTCGGGTGCGGGTGCGGGTGCAGGTGTGGGACTCGGCAATTTTTAAAAAAGTAGGGTGTGGGTGCAGCGGGATATGTTTACTAATAAATTATTAAATATAGTTTTATTTACAAATTATTAAATATATTTTCATATAATGATCAACATATACCAATTTAAGAGCAATAATAAATACTAATAATTCAGTAATTTCAATTTAAGTTGTTTAACCTACAAATAATTTGACAAATATATAATAAGTTAATAACTAAATAAGAAATCAACTCAAGTTTTTATTTTATTTTATTTTTTAACATGTATTTCAGCTGATTTTGGCCGGTTTCGGAGTGAATCGGCCCGAATCGGCGTGGATCGGAAAAAGAAAAAAGAAAAAAAATACTGGTGAATCGGCACGTCGCTGAGTGTTGGGTGTGGGTGCGGCGGCCTTGGAGCTGCACCCGTGCTTTCTTGTTAGTATCAGATACATTAAACTCATTGTTCAGAACATGGGCACTGTCTAATTCTTTGCTCTCTTCTCTTGATCAAGCAATGAGAAATCTTCCTTCTCAGTGATAAGTAATATTCCTGACTCTTCAAAAGATTGTATTAAGTCTGCTACACATGGTTCAAGTATTCTAATTCACTGTTTAGACTTGCGGTTTGCTCTTCTGCTACTCTATTGTTCTAGTAACATTTTTGGCACTTGTACTTCTATTTGAGCACTAGGTTTTGAGATTCTTGATGTTTCTTCATCTCTAATGTCTCGTTTCCGACATTATTGTCTCCTGTGTGTGAAGTTGTTGTTTCCTTAATCCATTTCTTGATGACCATCAAATGTAGTTGCCTCCAATATCACCATTGTGCACCCGAATAATAAGTTTCAATAAAGAACGTGACAAGAACTTGTGCTTGCTAACTAGCATGCAAGTTATTATTGGAACTCTTTGGACATATGCGGTCATGTGGGTCTAGATGGTCTTGAAGGGGGTGAAGGGTCTGCAATGACTTGAAGACCTAAGGAAAGTAAGTGTGTCCACACGTCATAATAGAGAGGCATGGCTCAGTTTGAAATCATAAAGCTTAACCAGAATGAGAAATTGGTCTTCATTTTTTTTACTTAAAAAAAAAAAAAAAAAAACTTGGAAAGCTTGACCAAGACGACATCAATCTTTACTTATATTTTACATTCCTTGTTTTTAATTTAACTTGGAAATTAAAATAAAACACAAGTGTACAACATTATAATGGGTGTAAAATCCGACATGCAGTCAACCTTGACTTGGATAGAGACATGTTGGCACTGCATGTTGGCAGTTGTGGTGGCATGGCCATGTCCTGGTGTTGATGAGGTGAGTCTCCAATGTGATTGGACAGTACTTGCTTACTGAATCCATCCATAAACCTAGAACCTGGTAAACTTAGTAACAAAAGCGTCACAACATCCAAAGGTCGCCTTAGGGTTCTTAAGTAGGGGGCAAGGAGGAGGTAGTGAATGTGAGATTGGCTGATCAGCTAAATTTTGGTCCTTCATCTGCTGGAATGATGATGTCACAGTTGTGGTTTAGTACACAAGGAGAAGAGGACAAGGTCAGCGGCAATGAAATAAAGTGATCTCTCTGGTATGGGCTTTCCAGCAGCACAACTCACAAGGATTCGGGTAAGGATGGTGAGGGGTGTGCAGCAGTTAGGGATCCAAATCCCGATGGCATCATTTGTGATGGAGTGGCAGTGTTCACTTGGACGTGGGTCATCCCAAATTGAGGTGGCATTGCTGATCTTGGTGGCCTCTAGTTAATCAAGGTGGTCTTGGTGTTTGTGTGACTTGCAACGGGCTAGGCAGCAGAACATCGATTCCTTTTTTGTTTTAAATAAATGGTTGATTGTGTGGTTTCAAGTTTTGGATGGGTGGGTTCACAGTTGCAGTGATTGAAGGTTTTGATGGGGTTGGGTTCAAAAGTTGCTTGCGAATATTTTGGTTCTGAGTTTTGGAATAGATTGAATTTTGCTCTAATACCAAAATTGATGCAAGAAAATGAACTCTTTAAGGACTTAGCAATTTTTAAAAATTCTTTTGCAGGAAACAAATAGAAAAAACCTAAAAATCAACACCAAGCAAGAATATAAAACCTAGAAATTAACATTTAGAGTTTTCTCGAATCAAAACCAAGCCAGTGGCATAAATTTTTTAATTATCGGTCATAAACTCTATCCATTTTAGTACAATAGCGTGCTTGTATAGGCTATTACCATTAGGACCAAACCATAATCCTAATTGACTTGGGCCAAAACACAATTATTGAGATTTGAAGATAACCTAAAAAATCTACGAAATAAAATAAAAATAACCTAATTAGATGATAAGATCTGAAATAAAATTTAATGGACCAATAGTAAAAATATGAAATAAAACTAGATTAAAATATAGGGAAAGTAAAATGTAGGAGTCAAATGTTGCAATTGAAAGTTTGTGGACTAAATTGTAATACAGTCAAACCAGAGAGTTTGTGAACTCTTCTTTGTGCTTCCTGCATCACTTTCTTGTTGCAGCAGAACCTCTAGCCTTACATCATTGAGCTCTTTTACATCTGTTGATACACTTTTATGCTGCACGTGATGGTTGTCTTTTGGATTATAAATTTATTCATTGTTTTGGGGATTTGTGGAATATACTTTTTCTTGTAACTACTATTGTTGTTACTCTTTGTTAGAAGGCTAGGTAGTACATAATTTTGGGCACGGCCTGCGGATACTATCATCATAAACAGTCCTGATGAGATCTCTAGGACACTGTAGTACTAAATAATATATATATATATATATATAATTTGAATGACCCAATCTAGCTGATTAATCATTTGTTTTTTTCTCCGAGAGCTTTGTAACTTGATTGGTACTTCCTGGTGTTTCCAACTGAGACATCCACGGTTCGAATGCCCCCCCACCCCC
>NW_027069474.1:299708-353623 GCF_002906115.3 Quercus suber
TTTTTTTTTTTTTTTTTTTTTTTTTTTTTTTTTTTTTTCACTTTTTAGCCATTAATTTAAAATTATTTAGCTAGGCCATTCTCATTTGGTAATGTTCTTGTGTCCTGAAATATGTGTTTTTGGTAGGTTGAAAATCAACTGCCTGAAAAGATTGAGAGACTTATAAGATGTGAGGCTTCTGCGTATCAGAAGCTTTTGATGAAGAGGGTGGAAGACAATCTTGGTTCTATTGGAGCCTCAAAGGTTTCCTTTATAGTGCATTATATTCTCAATTCACTTCTTTCCATTTCCCCCCTCATTTTCATGTTGATTAAGAAACTCTTATTGACTAATTATTTTTAGGTTACTATAATTATGTACTCAACTTTGAAGGCTCAAATTTTTCAGGCTCGATCTGTGCACAACTCTGTTATGGAGCACCGTAATATATGCAATCATCCATATCTTAGCCAGCTTCATGCAGAGGAGGCAATGCTCTTTACTAATCCATTGAAGTTCTGGCTTGTTCTCAGAAAGAATGAGGGAAGGGTGAAGAATAAAGTTCAAGAAATGGCGTTTTTTGCCAATCTTTGTCCGCACTTCCCTTTCCTTCATTCTGAGAGGCCAACCAAGGGTTGAAGCCCTTAAATTTTATTCTCTATTGTTTGCCTACATTGGTTTGGCCATAACGTTAGCTTTCCTTTTGTAGGTTGAAAATTGGATACCCAAGCATTATCTGCCACCGATTATTAGATTATGTGGGAAGCTTGAGATGCTAGATCGGTTACTACCCAAACTAAAAGCAACAGATCATCGGGTATGATATCTTAAAAATGTTTCTTGCTATATGAATTATAATAGCTGGGAGAATTTGATGTTTGATGAATTTTTATAATTGCTTTAAGGGATTGCAGTTTATATCTTACTACTTATTTTCTCTCTCTTTTTCCTATCCCGGTGGCGGTTGCAAATTGTATTGAGCAACTTCAACGGAATTTTCTCTGGAGCGGTATGGGGGATGTTAAAAAAACTCACCTAGTGAAATGGCCATGGTTTGCACTCCTCTTGGTTTTGGAGGTTTAGCTATTAGAAGTCTGAGAAGTTTTAATAAAGCCTTGTTTGGAAAGTGGTTGTGGAAATTTGGGAATGAGCATTAGGCCTTGTGGAGGAGAGTGATAGGGGCAAAATATGGTTGTGAAGGGGGAGGTTGGTGCTCTCTTCCCGTTATTGGCCCTCATGGTATTAGTTTGTGGAAGTCTATTAGTCGTGGTTGGCCTTCTTTTGTTCGTCACATCCAATTTGAGGTTGGGGCCGGGTTTACTGTTAGATTTTGGCAGGATAATTGGTGTGGGGACACTTCTTTGTGTGTGCTCTATCCAAGACTTTTTTCTTTAAGTCGAAATAAGGAGGCCTTGGTGGCTGAGTTGATGAAGATCCCAAATGGTGTTCTTTTTTGGGATCTTACTTTTAGAAGACATAGTGAAGATTGGGATTTGGAATCCTTCTACAGTTTAATGTCTAGAATTTATGGAGCTTCTTTGAAAGGAGTTGGGGACGATAAGATGTGTTGGATACCTGCTAAGGGAAAAGGTTTTGTTGTTCATTCTTATTACCAGGTGCTGACAAAAAGTTTCAACCAGTCTTTCCCTTGGAAGACTGTTTGGAAGTCTAAGGTCCCCTCTAGAGTTGCTTTTTTTGTGTGGATTGTAGCTTTGGAGAATATTTTGACTATTGATAATCTTAGGAAATGGAGGATTTTGATTTTGGATTGGTGTTGTATGTGTAAAAGAAATGGGGAATCAGTTGACCACCTCCTCATCCATTGCTCTATTGCTTTTGATGTATGGTCAATGGTGTTTACTTTGTTTGGCATTCATTGGGTTATGCTGAAAACAGTGGTGGAGTTGTTGGCTTGTTGGCAAGGAAAGTTGGGGAGGCATCGGAATTCTGCTATTTGGGTGGCTGTGCCCCATTGTTTGATGTGGTGCATTTGGAGGCATTTTAAAAGTTCAATAACCATTTTATATATACTTCATGAGGCTCTTTCATCATGCTTTTGCTGTTAATTCCCCCCACCCCCCTCTTAAGCTCATTCTCAATATTCAGGATCATTTATATTTATGATGGTTGACTTTAAGGAGTGTTGACACTCGCATTTCTTGCCTCAGCATCAGTAATTTAGGCTTTTTGTGCCTTGAAACATATGTTTATAGATTGTTCTATCATGTTCTTTTTAAACCAGTCAATTTGCATTTGCTGTATTATGTGCACGCTTGGTTTCCTTTTATCTGTCAAGTAGTCTCTCTTTTTATTACAGTTGCTTATAAGTTTTTTAAATTTTGAATATGATATTGTGCTAGAAATCAATGCTTTGGGATTTATGGCTCTGCCTGGAACTTGTAACATTGCAGGTTCTTTTCTTTTCCACAATGACTAGGCTGCTTGATGTTATGGAGGAGTATCTCCACTGGAAGCACTATCGGTACCTTAGGTTGGATGGGCATACATCTGGGGGTGACCGTGGTGCCCTTATAGACAAGTTCAACCAACAAGATTCACCCTTTTTTATATTTCTACTCAGGTAATATATGATGCTGGAACCTGTGAGAGCCTTTGTTTGACAGACCTCACTTGCAGGCCTCATGCCTGATTCAGTATGGCTGAAGCTTGTGATAGCAATTATGGCTTAGATGATTATCAGTTGCCTCTAGAGTTGAGCCACCTATATTTATATAACAACAATAACAAAGCCTGACTCCCAAAACTTTGGGGGAGCCGCCTAAATTTTCTTTCTATAAATTTTGTTATTTTATACTTGTTTCATTCTTTCTGTACCACTGATGAACAGTGTCACCAAGAATGAATTTGAATTACATAAAAAGCACTGATGTACTTGCATGTGTTGGTAGCTTGTGCATGTTTATATTGTCACTGACATTAATTGTGTGGTTTTAGCATTCGAGCTGGTGGTGTTGGAGTAAACCTTCAGGCTGCTGATACAGTGATCATATTTGACACCGACTGGAATCCACAGGCAACATATAAATACTGTTAATTGATTTATTTTGTTGAGATGGTACTGTATAGTGGTGATTCTAAAGCTGGTTACTTAGTCATTTATTTATGATTTTGATATGTTGTTAGGTTGATCTGCAAGCACAGGCAAGGGCTCATAGGATTGGCCAGAAGAGAGATGTGCTCGTTCTTCGATTTGAAACTGTAAGTAGTTTTCCCATTGTGTTATGTCGTTGAACTTGGAAATTTTTCAAGAAAGAACCAAAACTTGTTTTTTTGTTTTTGTTTTTGTTTTTGTTTTGGTTTTCTTTGGATGGGCCTGAGTGGTGGTAAGGGAGAGATCCGGATCACCAACTTTTGCCTCGTAAGGCATAGTCTCCTATCATTGTGCTACTCTTGGGGTTAAACTTCTTTTCTCTATCTTGAGCTATATATTTAAAGTTGTAGAGGCTGGATGCTTAACTGCTTGAGACTTTATTTTTTTATAAAAGCATGAGTTCAGGTTAGCTATTTGCTGAAAATCTTATTTTCTATTTGCTGAAAGTTCAAAAGTACAGTTGTACCCAGAAAATGTGAGGCTTTAAAAAGCTGTACATAAACAAATAAGCTTATGGAAAGATGCTAAATGCACTATGACTAGTCTTTACATATTCAATTTCTGGATAAGTGATGAATGCCTTACTGAAATATAAATCTCTCATGACATAGTTAGGGTTAAAGACCTTTCCCTAAGTCATTAGTATGAATTCAACTAAGTTTTTATTCGCCCGTCTTAAACTTTACCCATAGGAGTACAGTAGCTTGGTTATATAGTCTACTAGGGACTAAACCCTAATCCTAATTGATTTGGGACAAAGCTCATTTACTGAGCTTGAAATAAACTTGGCTCGAGGAAATTACTTAAAATACTAATAAGTAATAACCTAATTAGCTAATAAGGCCTAAATTAAAATCCAATGAACCCAATATTTAAAATGCAAATGACTTATATTGTAAAATAAAATTATCTTTGCGCTCTTTACATCACTCTCCACTGGTTGGGGAAAACTCGGTCTTGAGTTTTGAAGTGTTAAGGATAAGCTCTTGCACAAACTCTTGAAACATCTTTGGCAGCACTAAGAACAAAGAAGCTTTCTGGTCCAACGTAACAGTAAATAAATTTCCACTTCATGTGCCGTGGAGGGTTGGTTAGTATCCTATGAAGCACGGGTGCATATTCGGGTTCGGGTGCGGGTGCGGGTGCAGGTGTGGGACTCGGCAATTTTTAAAAAAGTAGGGTGTGGGTGCAGCGGGATATGTTTACTAATAAATTATTAAATATAGTTTTATTTACAAATTATTAAATATATTTTCATATAATGATCAACATATACCAATTTAAGAGCAATAATAAATACTAATAATTCAGTAATTTCAATTTAAGTTGTTTAACCTACAAATAATTTGACAAATATATAATAAGTTAATAACTAAATAAGAAATCAACTCAAGTTTTTATTTTATTTTATTTTTTAACATGTATTTCAGCTGATTTTGGCCGGTTTCGGAGTGAATCGGCCCGAATCGGCGTGGATCGGAAAAAGAAAAAAGAAAAAAAATACTGGTGAATCGGCACGTCGCTGAGTGTTGGGTGTGGGTGCGGCGGCCTTGGAGCTGCACCCGTGCTTTCTTGTTAGTATCAGATACATTAAACTCATTGTTCAGAACATGGGCACTGTCTAATTCTTTGCTCTCTTCTCTTGATCAAGCAATGAGAAATCTTCCTTCTCAGTGATAAGTAATATTCCTGACTCTTCAAAAGATTGTATTAAGTCTGCTACACATGGTTCAAGTATTCTAATTCACTGTTTAGACTTGCGGTTTGCTCTTCTGCTACTCTATTGTTCTAGTAACATTTTTGGCACTTGTACTTCTATTTGAGCACTAGGTTTTGAGATTCTTGATGTTTCTTCATCTCTAATGTCTCGTTTCCGACATTATTGTCTCCTGTGTGTGAAGTTGTTGTTTCCTTAATCCATTTCTTGATGACCATCAAATGTAGTTGCCTCCAATATCACCATTGTGCACCCGAATAATAAGTTTCAATAAAGAACGTGACAAGAACTTGTGCTTGCTAACTAGCATGCAAGTTATTATTGGAACTCTTTGGACATATGCGGTCATGTGGGTCTAGATGGTCTTGAAGGGGGTGAAGGGTCTGCAATGACTTGAAGACCTAAGGAAAGTAAGTGTGTCCACACGTCATAATAGAGAGGCATGGCTCAGTTTGAAATCATAAAGCTTAACCAGAATGAGAAATTGGTCTTCATTTTTTTTACTTAAAAAAAAAAAAAAAAAACTTGGAAAGCTTGACCAAGACGACATCAATCTTTACTTATATTTTACATTCCTTGTTTTTAATTTAACTTGGAAATTAAAATAAAACACAAGTGTACAACATTATAATGGGTGTAAAATCCGACATGCAGTCAACCTTGACTTGGATAGAGACATGTTGGCACTGCATGTTGGCAGTTGTGGTGGCATGGCCATGTCCTGGTGTTGATGAGGTGAGTCTCCAATGTGATTGGACAGTACTTGCTTACTGAATCCATCCATAAACCTAGAACCTGGTAAACTTAGTAACAAAAGCGTCACAACATCCAAAGGTCGCCTTAGGGTTCTTAAGTAGGGGGCAAGGAGGAGGTAGTGAATGTGAGATTGGCTGATCAGCTAAATTTTGGTCCTTCATCTGCTGGAATGATGATGTCACAGTTGTGGTTTAGTACACAAGGAGAAGAGGACAAGGTCAGCGGCAATGAAATAAAGTGATCTCTCTGGTATGGGCTTTCCAGCAGCACAACTCACAAGGATTCGGGTAAGGATGGTGAGGGGTGTGCAGCAGTTAGGGATCCAAATCCCGATGGCATCATTTGTGATGGAGTGGCAGTGTTCACTTGGACGTGGGTCATCCCAAATTGAGGTGGCATTGCTGATCTTGGTGGCCTCTAGTTAATCAAGGTGGTCTTGGTGTTTGTGTGACTTGCAACGGGCTAGGCAGCAGAACATCGATTCCTTTTTTGTTTTAAATAAATGGTTGATTGTGTGGTTTCAAGTTTTGGATGGGTGGGTTCACAGTTGCAGTGATTGAAGGTTTTGATGGGGTTGGGTTCAAAAGTTGCTTGCGAATATTTTGGTTCTGAGTTTTGGAATAGATTGAATTTTGCTCTAATACCAAAATTGATGCAAGAAAATGAACTCTTTAAGGACTTAGCAATTTTTAAAAATTCTTTTGCAGGAAACAAATAGAAAAAACCTAAAAATCAACACCAAGCAAGAATATAAAACCTAGAAATTAACATTTAGAGTTTTCTCGAATCAAAACCAAGCCAGTGGCATAAATTTTTTAATTATCGGTCATAAACTCTATCCATTTTAGTACAATAGCGTGCTTGTATAGGCTATTACCATTAGGACCAAACCATAATCCTAATTGACTTGGGCCAAAACACAATTATTGAGATTTGAAGATAACCTAAAAAATCTACGAAATAAAATAAAAATAACCTAATTAGATGATAAGATCTGAAATAAAATTTAATGGACCAATAGTAAAAATATGAAATAAAACTAGATTAAAATATAGGGAAAGTAAAATGTAGGAGTCAAATGTTGCAATTGAAAGTTTGTGGACTAAATTGTAATACAGTCAAACCAGAGAGTTTGTGCAGCACTATCGATCCTTTAATGGCCTCTTCATCCTCCTCTATTTCATTTCCATCATTCAATGCACCAAACCTTACTCCACTTGTTTCAATCAAACTTGACAGCTCGAATTATCTGTTATGGGTATCTCAGTTCCTTCCAATCCTTCGAAGTCATGATCTCATGGGAATTGTAGATGGCACAGACCCATGTCCACCAAAGTTTCACCTAGATGAAGAAGGAAAAGAGACTACAACCATTAACCCAGATTTTGCTATCTGGCAGAAGAAAGACCAGTATTTGTTGAGTTGGTTAAATGCCACCTTGACTGAGAATGTATTGTCTTCTGTATATGGACTCAATACCTCTCAAAAGGTGTGGAATTTACTTGCTTCTCGGTTTGCATCCCATTCGAGATCACGAGTAGCACATCTGAAGAAACAGCTTCAGTCCTTACATCAAGGGACCAAAACCTGTGCAGAGTTCGTGCAATCTGCCAAATCTTGGTCTGATCAACTTGCTGTGGCTGGTAAACCAGTTGATGATGATGACTTAATATCTTATATAAATAGTGGTTTAAATCCTGTCTTTCATCCATTTGTTACTTCATATTCCTTTGCAATTAGGGATAAGCCACTAACATTTGATGAATTTCAGACTGAATTATTAAACTATGAGATGTTGATAAACTCTAGCCAAACTTCAACTGATACAAATGCTGGAGGCTTTGCTCTGTATTCTCAGAAACCTAAGAACAACTCCAACAAGAAAAACAAGTACAATGGCTCAAACAAGAACAATCATCGGTTCTCACAACAGTACAACAACTCGCAGTCTAATCAGCAAAAAAATTCCTTTCGATCCAATCAACAAGGATCTTCACCTGGTGGGTTCCCATCCAACAATAGACCTTTATGTCAAATTTGTGGCAAGCATGGACATCAAGCCTTGGATTGCTTCCACAGGATGAACTTCTCCTATCAAGGCCGTCATCCACCAGCCCAGTTAGCAGCAATGGCTGCAAGGAGTCATGCAAATGGTGATCAAACCTGGTATGTTGACAGTGGAGCTAACAACCACATAACTAGTGATCTCAGCAACCTCGAAGTCGGTGAACCTTACCAAGGTGACAATGATGTAACAGTAGGCAATGGCACAGGTCTGTATATCTCACACACTGGTTTCTCTACATTTCAAACAACTTCAAACTCAAATTTTAAATTATCCAATATTCTTCATTGCCCAAAGGCTGCCACTAATCTTTTATCCATCCAAAGATTTTGTAAGGATAATAACTGCTGGTTTAAGCTAACAGTTGATAATTTTGTGGTGAAGGACAATCTCACGGGGCAGACGCTTTTGCAAGGGCCAAGTAGAGATGGGTTGTATCCAATTCAACTTCTTCCACTCTCCAAAAATAAGGCTCGAAGGCTCACTACTTTCATAGGTGTTGTTGCAGACTCCTCAATGTGGCATCATCGCTTGGGCCATCCATCCTCTCAAGTTCTTCAACTTTTAAAATCTAAATATCAACTTCCTATTAGAGGAAATGTTGATCATAGGTCAGTTTGTGAGTCCTGTCAGTTAGGAAAATGCAAAAGTCTTCCATTTTCATTGTCAACTAGAGTCTCAACTAGTCCTCTTGAAATAATCCACTCTGACTTGTGGTGTTCACCTGTACCTTCAGTTGGAGGTTGCAAATTTTATTTGATTCTAATAGATGATTATTCTCGATTTTCTTGGATATACCCATTGCAATTCAAATCTGAAGTTTACAATTACTTTGTGCAATTCAAATGCCTAGCTGAAAATAAGTTTAATTGTAAAATCAAATGCTTGCAATTTGACAATGGTGGAGAATTCTTATCCAATCAGTTCAAACACTTCCTTGCCACTAATGGTATTCAACATAGACTAACATGTCCATATACCTCTCAGCAAAATGGAGTAGCTGAGGGGAAACATAGACATGTTGTTGAAACAGGGCTCTCTTTGCTTGCAAAATCCCATCTTCCAAATACTTACTGGGTTGAAGCCTTTAGCACTGCAATTTATCTTATAAACCGACTACCTACAAGTGTCTTGGATAACAGATCTCCTTATCAAGTCCTCTTAAACAAAGAACCGGATTTCTCTTCTCTCAAAGTCTTTGGATGTGCTTGCTACCCCTTACTCAGACCTTATAATGATCATAAGTTAATGTTTAAGTCAAAAAGATGCATATTCTTAGGATATAGTTCTAATCATCGAGGGTATAGATGCTTAGATCCAGTTGCTAATCGTGTTTACATAAGTCGAAATGTTGTATTTGATGAGTTCAAATTTCCAGCTCAGGATACTGCCTACTCTCTATTTGAACCATTTGCAAAGAAGTCTACACCGAAGAGCCATGATCCTTCTCTCACAATAGCAACTGTGGCTGCACCAAGGTTTGTTTCCTCTACTCTCTCTTTATCTCATGCTCCTGTTGACAATGTTGCATCTATAGATCATTTACTATCAAACTCACACAGCACTTTACCAACACATGAATCTCCTTCAATCCCACTGCATCATAATCAACCAGAAATCTCAGAATCTCCATCTTCCAACATTCTGCCAGAAAATCAATTACCAGTATTCTCTTCCACTTCAATTAGTGATCAACCTGAACCTCCAATTCCTCCTTCTCAACCTATTCTGCAGCCCTCTCATTCAATGGTTACCAGATCCAAAACCAACTCTCTCAAGCCAAAGACATTTCCAGATTACAAAATCTATTACTCAACCAAGCATCCATTGTGTGCCTTATACAGCCAAGCCATACCTATTGAACCATCATCATTTTCCCAAGCTGTAAAGTTCACTGAGTGGCAGCAGGTGATGCAAGATGAGTTCACTGCACTCAAGTCTAATGATACTTGGCATCTATGTCCAAGACCACATAATCGAAATGTGATAAAAAAATAAGTGGGTTTACAAAGTAAAGCAAAAAGCTGATGGGTCCGTTGATAGATTTAAGGCAAGATTGGTTGCAAAGGGGTTTCAACAACAAGATGGTTTAGATTACTCTGAGACTTTTAGTCCAATAATCAAACCAGCAACTATAAGGGTTATTATAGCACTTGCTGTTCACTTTGGTTGGCCACTTAGGCAATTGGACGTATCAAATGCATTTCTACATGGAACTTTGGAGGAAGAAGTCTTTATGGAACAACCACCTGGCTTCATTGACTCGCATCATCCTACTCATGTTTGCAAGCTCAAGAAAGCCATATATGGTCTAAAGCAAGCACCTAGGGCCTGGTTTCATAGATTGTCACAATCTTTAGTTGCACTTGGTTTCACAGGGTCTCGAGTTGACTATTCTCTATTTACCTTTCATACCTCTCATGCTCATATATTTGTTTTAATATATGTGGATGACATTATTGTTACAGCGACACATCCTTCATTAATTCTTCAGCTTATCTCCTATTTGAAGAGAGACTTTGCTATGAAAGACTTGGGGCCACTGCATTATTTTTTGGGTATCAAAGTAAGTCGAGATGATCAAGGAGTCCACTTGTCCCAAGCTAAGTACATTGTAGATGTACTTCACAAGGCAAAAATGGCTGGGGCTAAGCCATGTTCCACACCTCTCTCTTCAAGCACAAAACTGTCTCAATTTCATGGAGACCCTCTTGACGATATTACAGCCTATCGACAAATTGTGGGATCTTTGCAATATTGTGTGCTCACCAGACCAGAGATCGCATTTACAGTAAATCAATTATGTCAATTTCTACACTCCCCAACTACAGCTCATTGGTCAGCAGTCAAAAGGGTTCTTCAGTATCTTAAGGGTACCCTCCATCATGGTTTATACTATGGGAAGGGCTCACTTCAACTACATGCCTTTAGTGATTCAGATTGGGCTGGGAGTGTCGATGATCGTCGATCAACCACGGGATATGCTGTTTTTATTGGACCTTGTCTTGTTTCTTGGTGTGCCAAAAAGCAACCTGTTGTGTCCAAGTCAAGCACTGAATCCGAGTATCGAGCTATGGCCTTTGCAACTTCAGAACTTTATTGGATTCGCATGCTTCTTCGTGAGCTTCACATATTACTTTCTGCTGCTCCTACCTTATGGTGTGACAATTTAGGTGCCTTGTCCTTGGCAGCAAATCCGGTGTTCCATGCTAGAACTAAGCATATTGAAGTTGATTATCACTTCATTAGAGAGAAGGTGCTTAATAAGGATATTCAACTTCGATTCATTTCAACACATGCACAGCTTGCAGACATCTTTACAAAAGGCTTAACATCTGATAGATTTGAATTTCTTCGGTCCAAGCTTCAGGTCTTAGCACTCCCCTTCAGCTTGAGGGGGGATGTTAGCATAACTAGTAAAGATAGAATCAAGTTTGTTAGAGATGATAATCAGGCTAAGATTGTAGCCAACACTAGATTGCAGTCCGTACCAGTAGATTAGTATTATACTAGATAGGTGTAATCTTGATTGTAAAGTTTATCTTTATCTTTTCCTTTTACCTGTAATTATCACATTCTTTAGTGATATATATCACTTGTATATTGATACTTCTATAAATACAAGCATGGACAGCTAATATGCTTAAGCTGCCATTTTCCACAAACATAGTTTCTTTCAATTGGACCATAAATCACAAAAAAAAAAAAAAAAATAATAATAATAAAAAAAACGAAATCAAAATAATAAAATATTGTTATTTGGACAAGAGCATATAAATTCATATATTATCTATTTCATTTCTTAGCTATAAGCTATTATTAAGCTAAAATACCAATTGGTTTTTGGTGTAGACGAAAATTGAATTTCAGATCTCTTATTCAGTCATCAGAGACTTTACTAATTGAGCTAACTGGAACTCACATTGAAATCGTGACTGACTTCAATTTATATTTACCCTGTAGCCAATTCACCCACGTTCTTATCTCTCCCTGAGTCTCTCCCTCGGTCGGTAGCTCCACATCAAGATTAAAGATTGGTTTTCGTTGACTAGTACCTGGTCGGATTCCAAATCTATGGCTATAGCACATATATTGCGGACTCTTTTTGGCTACTTTGTCGCGCGCCGATATGTGAGATTAAGATAAGCATCTTTCCACGAAGTTGCTGCTGCATGGGTTGGTTTTTAAAAATTAAAAAAATGTGTGAGATCATAACGTCTATATAAGTCTCAACTCTCAAGTCATCATGTCCCAACCAAGGAAGTCAATACCGTACCGGAGGCTGTATCGGTTTGGCCACTGGTACGATATATTTCGGATACCGGTCAATACCGGTGTACCGTTTCGGGTTTACCGCTATTTTATATATTTAATATATGTATATACCCACACATACACACACATTCACACAAAATCTCTATTTATCATTAAAACATTACCTCAACAAGCACATTCTTACCATAAAACACTACTTCAATTAAGAAAAAATTATCCATAGTTTTAAACTTTAGCATCAACTACAAGAAGAAAAAAACAAAATATAAAAAACAGTAAACTTAATTGTTCATTGAATGCAAAGAAAACAAATAATACAAATAATTAACACTAACTACATAAGATCATCTACTCCCATCCTTCAAAAGGATCTACATCAGGACCATAATATATATGAGTATTAGCATCTGTCAACACAACATCATTGTCACCATCATCCTCATCAAGAACAACAACATCATCATCATCATCATTATCTTCCAAAGTCATTGTTGCTAATGGTTCTTCAATGCTAGCCCAATTCACATCTTCCTCAGTTAGCAACAAAAATTCAGATTCCTCAGCTACCCAATCCTCCATTAAATCAATATTATCAAGGCTTATAGGATCCAAGTAATCCTTTGTCCTTCTAATGTTCCTACCAAAATCAATATCATAATCTTGAACTTAGTCAAGCATTGAAGACTTAAAAACTCAGTTGCAAACCTTGTGATGGCTGGACGAATCAAATCCCTACCATTAGTGAACTCACTTCTCATCAAAGATAAAATCTTGCCATGGTTGTATATGAATTTGGTAATCTTTTTAGCCTTCTGAATGGTTTCATCAATGATAGGAAAATATCTTTTATCTGAAAAATTTTCCAACATCAAATCAATGCAATGGGCTGCACAAGGAGACCAATAGAATGACCCATATTTCTGCATTAGCTTCTTTCCTGCAGATTTGTAAGAAGAATCATTATCTGTAATGAACTGCACAATGTGCTCAGCCCCAACTTCTTGAACAACTTTATCAAACAACTTAAACAATGTATCTACATCCTTTGTTAGGCCTGACATATCAAAATATAGCCAAAGAAAGTCAAAGCTCCAACAAATTTTGCAGCACAAAATTAAGACAAAATTTACCTGAGATTGAATGGCCGAGAGAGTGAGACCCGTGAGAGTGAGAAACAGAGTAGCCGAGAGAGTGAGAGACAGTGAGAGTCAAACACAGAGCAGCTGAAAGAGAGAGTGGCCGAGAGAGTGAAAGACAGAGTGACCGAGAGAGTGAGAGCAGAGCAGCTGAAACTGAAAGTCTGAAGCAGTGAAGCTTGGAAGAGAGAGTGAGAGAGAAAGAAAGAAGAACTGAAAGAGGGCTGTGCGGGTAGTGTTAGGACTTAGGGTTAGAAACTCAGAATTAGGATCAAATGAAATTACAATCTTGCCCTTGAAAGTGTAAAAAAAAAAAAAAAAAAAGAACGTTTTCTCTGTTTCGGCCCGGTATTCATTTATCGGCCGGAACACCCGAAATTCGCCGGTACGCCCGGTACAAGGCCGGTACGTCCGGTATTAAACCCGGTACGAAATAAGGGGGCTAATTGTACCGGATGACCGGCCGGTACGGTATTTACCGGCCGTACCAGCCGGTACGGTACGAGATCCTCTCCACTGGTTGTTACTAGGTTCAAATTATGTTTGGTTTTGGTGACAAGTGGCAAGGACGATGACATGTTTGGCCATGAGGTGGTGTAGTGGTATTTTGGATTCAATTATTGTTGTTGGTGTGGGTAGAAAATATATTATTTTAATGGGATGTATTTTAAAATAAAGAATATGATGTAGAATGTGTTGTAAAAGTAATTATGTAAAATAGATAAAGTGTGCTGATTTTTTTTTTTTTTTGGTGCATATTCAAATGGGAATGCTCTTAAGCTATTGTTGCCAAATATCGCAGGCATTTGAAGATTGGACTTTCATGGGGCCTTGCCCACCACTACCAATAATAATCATATTCAAATGAAAGCTTTGGCTGATACTTAAGCTTGATATCTATCTTATCTCAGCTATTGTTTTACTTTTGAAAAATGTTAAAGATATTACAAATTTTTTACAAACTAATATGAAAGTAAATGTGATTAGTGAATGTCAACAATATAATAAATAAATGCTAGAATCACCTTTTTGTGATTGGTGCCACATAGTTTTGTAGTAAAATGTGTAGTATTTCTAACATTACTCTTTACTTTTCTTTTTTCTTTTTCTTTTTTAATGCATAATGTATTTTTGTATCTATAATTAACATCAATGTTCCTACAAGCTTGATTAAACATGTTAGTGCCCACCTTGTAGTAAAAGATTTTTTTTTTCTTCTTTTTTTACATTACCGTCTTAGCATAATTGTTGGTTTAACACTTGATTTCATCATTGTGTGAAATTTTTAGTCGAATAAACAATTTTGCGTCAAGGTGAAATTGTTGATTGAATTGAGATTTTAAAACTTTCCTTGTTGGAATCTTTTATAAGTTAACACTGGCTAGAGTCAATTTAAGATTTGTAGAAATAGTCATATATTTACAAATAGTTTTAAGGGTTAATTGCATTTTACCCACCTATGGACCTATAATTTGTTTATTTTAGAAGTGCTTACCTGTGGTTTAAAAAGTGTCTTCTTAACCACTTGACATCACCTGCATTAGACTTCCATAACCCATCTCATCACTTCACCATTAAAAAAAAACAAAAACAAAAAAAAAAAAAAAACAAAATTAGAGCAGTCAACATAAAAAAGTTACGGTCTTTTAAAAATAATTCACACTGCATATATACATCAATTATTTGTTAATAACTCTAAGTTACCTTTTTATTAATAGTCATACTAAGTTGTAAATTACTAACCCAATATTTCAAGCTAACCAAAATCAAGAATGAAACAACAATATATATCAAGTATCAACACAATAATCAATTTTTCTATCAATTCATAAAAAAATTAAAGTAATCAATTTGTTAATATAATTACACACAGAAAAATTAAGACAAATATAATTACACATTCCACATAAAATATAAATTACACACAGAAAAATTAAGACAAATTTTACCTGAGATTGAATGGCCGAGAGAGTGAGACTCGTGAGAGTGAGAAACAGAGTAGCCGAGAGAGTGAGAGACAGTGAGAGTCAAACACAGAGCAGGTGAAAGAGAGAGTGGCCGAGAGAGTGAGAGACAGAGTGACCGAAAGAGTGAGAGCAGAGCAGCTGAAACTGAAAGTTTGAAGCTTGGAAGAGAGCGTGAGAGAGAAAGAAAGAAGAACTGAAAGAGGGCTGTGCAGGTAGTGTTAGGACTTAGGGTTAGAAACTCAGAATTAGGATCAAATGAAATTACAATCTTGCCCTTGAAAGTGTCAAAAAAAAAAAAAAAAGAACGTTTTCTCTGTTTCGGCCCGGTATTCATTTACCGGCCGGAACACCCGGAATTTGCCGGTACGTCCGGTACAAGGCCGGTACGTCCGGTATTAAACCCGGTATGAAATAAGGGGGGTAAGTGTACCGGATGACCGGCCGGTACGGTATTTACCGGCCGTATCGGCCGGTACGGTACGAGATCCTCTCCACTGGTCCCAACTCCCAATCATTTTCCATCAAGCAAGTTCATATCAAATTATCAATGACAGGTTTCATGCCCAAATCATCATTTCCTACCTTTCCGGTTCTACCTCCTTCCACCACTTTCATTGTCACAATGGCAAACCCTCCGCGTTTGATCATGTACGATTTACCATTTACTAAATTTGTTCGAATTTTTTTTATTGAAAATGTTGATGAATACCCTAAGGTTATTAGTTTATGAAGTCTTTTTAAAAACTTTTTATGTGAAAATAAAAATATAATTAATTTTTTTAATAATTTTTTTATATTTTTCATAAAAGTGGTATTAAAACTTTCTTAAAATCATTTTTAAAAATCTTTTTAATATTTTTCTAATTTTTCTTGTTTTCTTTTTTAACAGGAAAGAACAATTCCTTTTGGGCGATGTCAAAATCGCTGCAGCAATAATTAGCCTAATGTTTCTCATTGCTGCACTATGCAAATATTGGAGAAATTATTCTAGCAGTGCTGGCCAGACCGTTGTCGGCAGCAGCTTTACCAGTACTAGTGGTGATGTCGTTGTCCAAGTTCAACTTCCAGCTCCGATTATGATCGACTCTGGCTTAGACTTGGTCTGATATTCTTATAACGACCAATATACTGTACATATACTCATATATCCATAGGAATGGAAATCATCTAGCACATTTATTAGCAAAACACATTCAAGCTTTAAGTATTATGTTACTATCACATACTCTTAATGCGGTGGTCACTCTATTTAAGTATTATGTTACCATCGCACACCTTTAAAACGGTAGTCACTTTAAAAGTACAAATGCTTATGGGGTGTGGGGTGTGAGGGGTAAGGGCCGAGATTCAAATCTCCAGGAGAGAGTTTCACACACATACACTTAAATTAAATTAGAGTAGAAATTCTATCTTGTATTAAAAAAAAAAAAAATACTATATTACTTGGATTTAGGCCTGTACACGGTGCGGTGCGGCCGGTTATTGGGGGTATTTTTGCACCACATTTGTAAGGTGCGGTTTTCCCTCATACTTGACCGCACCTCACTTGTGGGTGGTAGGAACTGGTCTACAAAAGGTGCGGTATACCATATCGGTTCGGCGCGGTTAGTTCGGTTAATTCCCTATTTTTTCAAGAACTAAACACAATGCAATTAGCATCCCAAAACCACATCATAATCACTGACAAACCTATATATTCTAATTAAAAAAAAAAAAAAAAAACAAAAGAAAACAAACAACTAAAAAGAAATTCTCAATCTTTCTCTAAAAAATATCACATGTCAAATCACAAAAAATCCAAATAAAAACACTAAACCAAACCCATAAAATATAAAACAAAACCATTGAAAATAAAATAAACACAAATCTGGTACAAAGCATAAATTGAGCGGTATTGTTGTTGAATAGAAGAATTGTAAAATATAGAGATTTTAAATCTACACCAAAGAAACGCCAAAATAAAAAATTGATCGGTATTGTTGTTGTACTTAAATAAGTTGTGACAAGCAACATAAATTGAGCGGCATTGTTACTGTATATTTGAATCTGCTTACTGTATTCATAAAATCCATTTTCTACATTAACTAAAACTGTTCATTGTTTTCTCATAAAAATTGTTCACTGTTTTCTACATAAACTATTTCTAGCATTCTGCATAAAATTATTTTCTGTTCAGCATTATTTTAAAAATTGTCCATTCATTTTTTTGCATAAATTATTTTCTATTCACTATTTAAAAAATTGTTTACTGCTTTCTCATAAAACACCTAGTGAAATCGTATTTTTTAAATTTAAAAGTCAAATCTAAATACTTTTTCATGCTTGAATTTCACAATTTTTTCTGCATTGATAAAATCTGTTTCTACATTAATAAAATTTTCTTTCTGCATATCATGTTTATTGTATATTCGAATATGCTTATTGCATTTATAAAATTTGTTTTCTACATTAATTAAAACTATTCATTGTTTTCTCATAAAAATTGTTCACTGTTTTCTGCATGAACTGTTTTTAGCATTCTGCATAAAATTTGATGGTGTTACCAAAAAAGCCAACTGCTAAACTCGTCCATATAGCTCGTCCACAGGAAAGCGACCCCATTTGTTGTAAGCTCGTCCATCTGTCTGTCCAGATGGACGAGCTCGTCCGAGGATTCACTCGTCCATCAAACTAGGAAGATGGACGAGGGTCCTTAAAATCTCCTCTGCACTCCGCTTTTCTATTAGAATGTAACCGTTCTTCCTTTGAAAACGGGTATAATCAATAGAACCCAAATGAAGTAACCTCCAAAGCAGTTATGGGAATTACCTCAGAATCTTCCAAACTACACAACGCTTGGAGAAATAACTGCCTCAGAAAACACTATATAAAGGCTCTTCTATAGAAATGCAAGAGGTAACTCAGAAATTTTTCCATCCAAAAACTCTTTCCCTTCCTGAGAATTGAGAATTCACTGACTTCACCATCGGAGGATTTTTGGCCGGCCTCCACCGGTCTCCTCTGACTTATTGTTTGTTATTTTCAGGATTTGGCTTATAGATCATTACGTCCGGAAATTTTAGCCCACCGATTCATTGGATTCATCAGTTGGCGCCGTCTGTGGGAAAGAATATAGAATTTTTTACGTTTAAGTTTCATCGTTGAATTCTGCAATCTCTTTCTCCGATAAAGGGCTGAAATGGTTCGGAAAAGATCGAGGGCTACCAGTCTAGGCCCTCAACAGAGTAGAGATGCCTCTAGCAACCCTCATCATGACCGTCAATCGGCACCTGCAATGCAACCTTCATCAGTTCAACACGTGCAGTCTATGGTTGCAGCCATGACGAAATTAACCCTCTAGAACCAGGAATTGAGAAGGGAAATTAACCTTAGAGGGCGACGTCAGGAGCTCTATGGAGAGGAGTATGGTCAGAACCAAGTAGATGGAAGAAATGTGGAGTCAGAAAGCCAATCGAGGGGCAATGCGCCAAGAAGAGTGCCACACTTAGAAAGGGAGATGGATCAAATGAGGAAAGTTATGGCTGAGATGAGGGAAAATGTGAGAAGAACAAATCTTGTAGAGGATCTGGTTCACCAAACAGACTCCCCCTTCATAGCCCCTATCAATGGTCATCCTTTGCCTCCGAAATTCAAGATGCTTTCCTTGGATTCATATGATGGGACGCGTGACCCATTTGACCATATCGCCACCTTCAAAACTACCATGCACCTTCAAGAGGTTCCAGATGAGATAATGTGTAGAGCCTTCCCCACCACCCTCAAGGGACCCGCGCGAGTCTGGTTTAGCAAACTACCCCCGAATTTAGTAAGTTCTTTTGAGGAGTTAAGCAAATTGTTTGTTAATAATTTCATTGGGGGACAAAGGCACAAGCGTTCTTCGTCCAGTTTATTGACTATAGAGTAAAGGGAGAATGAAAGCCTACGATCCTTTATCACGCGCTTTAACAAGGAGGCCTTGATCGTGGACGAGGTGGATGACAAGTTATTGTTAGCAGCTTTCCATAATGGGGTCAACTCTGACTTGTTCATACACAAACTTTATGAAAAAGAACCTCAGTCCATGGCCGAACTCGTCCATTCTGCCCAAAATTTCATGAATGCAGAGGACGCAATCATAGCTAAGAAGAGGAAGAGAGCTGAAAGAATGGAAACAAACCCTGCTCATCACTCTGAACAGGGTCCTCGTCCGAAGAAGGGACGAACAGAGGATAAGAAAGACCGAGAGAAGAAGGCGGGTCCTTCAGCACGGAATCAACAGTATACCCCTTTGAACGTGCCACTCGAGCAAGTCCTTATGCAAATCAAAGATGAGCCTTCCTTAAAGTGGCCGGAGAAGATGAAGAGAGATCCCAACAAGCACAATAGGAATAAGTATTGTCGCTTCCATAGAGATCATGGGTATGATACGGACAAATGCTTCGATTTGAAGCAGCAGATTAAGAATCTCATCAGACAAGGGAAGCTGAGAAATTTCCTTGGACGAGACCATAAGGACGAGAAATTGAAAGGGAATGTAGAGGAATCATCACGACCACCGCTCGGAGAAATAATAATCATCCTAGGAGGAAGTTCTACAGGACAGTCGTCCAAGTCAAAGAAAGCATACTTGAAAGCAATGTAGAACGTTTAACTCTCTAGACGATCACCGAGTGCAAGGACTACGGACGAGCAGGCGATCACCTTCACGGACAAGGATGCAGAGAGAATTCATCACCCTCATGACGATGCTATTGTCATCACCCTCCTTATTGCTGACTACAAGACTAGAAGGGTGTTGATAGATAATGGAAGTTCGGCTGATATTTTGTATTATCCAGCTTTTTAGCAGATGAGGTTAGGACGAGACCAGCTCCGACCAGCGAGCTCCCCTTAGTAGGTTTTGGTGGAATGAAGGTACAACTTGTGGGCAGCATTTCATTACCAGTGACAGTGGAGGCATACCCGCAACAAGTCACCAAGGAGGTGAACTTCCTTGTGGTAGATTGTTCATCCTCCTACAATGCTATAATTAGAAGGTCGACTTTAAACAGTTAGAAGGCTGTAACTTCCACTTATCACCTGTCGGTTAAGTTTCCAACAGAGCAAGGAGTAGGACAAGTGCATGGAGACCAACTGGCAGCAAGAGAGTGTTACTTGGCAATGTTGGCCATGGACGAACAAATCCAAGCCATGAATATTGAAGAAAAGAGAGTCGTGGCAGAACCTGCTGAAGTGTTGGAAGATGTTTCTTTAGACGAGACAAATCCTGAGAGGTGTACCAGGATTGGGGCAGATCTAGAAGAAAAGATTAAGGAGGACCTCATCCAGTTTCTAAGAAAAAACATTGATGTATTCGCTTGGACTCATGAGGATATGTCAGGTATAGACCCTATTCATCGTCTAAATGTATGTCCTACCTTAAAGCCAGTTCGACAAAAGAAAAGGGTGTTTGCCTCGGAGAGAGATGAGGCTATTAGAGATGAGGTTCAGAAGTTGATGACGACGAAATTTATACGAGAAGTATACTATCCAGATTGGTTGGCCAATGTGGTGATGGTCAAAAAGGCGAACGGCAAATGGAGGATGTGTTTAGATTTTACCGATCTCAACAAGGCCTGCCCCAAGGATAGTTATCCATTGCCGCGCATTGACCAATTGGTGGATTCTACTGCGGGCCACAAATTACTCAGCTTTATGGATGCTTTTTCAGGATACAACCAAATAAGGATGAACGAGGCCGATCAGGAGAAGACGTCCTTCGTCATTAGCCAGGGATTATTCTGTTATGAAGTAATGCCCTTCGGTTTGAAAAATGCTAGAGCAATATATCAAAGACTGTTTAACCATATGTTTCGTTCACAGATCGGGCGGAATGTAGAAATTTACGTGGATGACATGCTGGTGAAAACTCAGGACGAGGGAAGGCATCTAGACGACCTATAGGAGACGTTTGACATACTAAGGCAGTATCACATGAAGTTGAACCTTAGCAAATGTGCTTTTGGAGTATCTTCAGGGAAATTCCTTGGTTTCATAGTTTCACATAGAGGGATTAAGGTAAACCTAAAAAAGATTAAAGCAATTTTAGATATGAAGCCTCCACAGAGTATCAAAGAAGTCCAATCTCTTACCAGACGAGTTGCTACCCTTAACAGGTTTGTTTCTTAAGCTACTGACAAGTATTTACCATTTTTCAAGGTTCTAAAGAAAGCATTTGAGTGGACGGACGAGTGCCAGAGAGCCTTTTAAGACTTGAAAACATACCTCGTTACGGCTCCATTGCTGAGTCCGTCCGTGATAGGAGAGGAGCTGTTTTTATACCTGGCAGTAACCCCGCATGCCGTGAGCTCAACATTGATAAGAGAGGAAGGGAAAATACAAAAGCCAGTGTACTATACAAGTAGAGCACTTAGGGGAGCAAAAGGACGATATCCCCTATTGGAGAAGTTGACTTTCGCACTAATAACAGCCTCTAGAAAACTAAGGCATTACTTCTAGGCTCATGTCATCAACGTCATGATGGATCACCCACTCAAGAAAGCAATGAAAAAATTGGGGGCTGCAGGACGATTAATTCAATGGGCTGTCGAGCTTAGTGAATTTGACATAAAGTACCAACCTAGGCATGCCATAAAAGCTCAAGCTCTGGCAGACTTCATTGCAGAGTTCACCCTAAGTTAAGACGATGTAAGTAAGACAGAGGCCAACCAGAAATGGATCGTCCATGTGGATGGATCATCTACGCAACACGCTGGAGGAATAGGTGTGGTTTTGCAATCTCTAAAAGGGGATAAACTGAAACACAAAGTTCGCTTGCAGTACCAAGCAACCAATAATGAAGTTGAGTATGAAGCTCTTCTCAAAGGGCTGGAATTGGCCAAGTCCGTGGAAGTAAAGTCAATACTCGTCTTGGGAGATTCTCAGTTAATCATGGGCTAGGTGAATGGGATGTACGAGGCTAAGGAAGAACGAATGAGGAAGTATCTTAACAGGGTGATGCGACTTATGAAAAAATTTGAGGAAACTAACTTTGTTCAAATCCCAAGGGAGGAGAATATGGAAGCAGATACCTTAGCGAAAGAAGTTTCGGCGAGTGAAGCCGTCAACGAGTTTGATGAGATTCAGTATATGCTGAGTATATACATCCCAGAAGTGCAACAGGTGCAGAGCAGAGAAAATTGGATGGCTCCAATTGTATCATACTTAAAAGATGGACGACTTCTAGAAGAAAAAGACGAGGCAAGAAAGCTAAGGGTAAGGTCAGCCAGGTACATTCTTATAGACGAGGCTCTGTACAAAAGAGGCTTTTCCCAGCCTTATCTCCTGTGTCTGGCTCCAGACGAAGCAAACTATGTACTCAGAGAAATTCATGAGGGAGCGTGTGGCAATCATTCAGGAGCCAGATCACTCGTCCACAAAGTCGTCCGTGCAGGATATTACTGGCCAAATATGCAAGCTGATGCTAAGGCCTATGTCAAGGTCTGCGATCAATGCCAACGGTTCAGTGATGTCCCCAGACAATCATTAGAGTACCTAACCCCAATGACGGCCCCATGGCCCTTCGCGCAATAAGGACTAGACATCCTGGGTCCTTTCCCAATAGGCGTAAGGCAAATGAAATTTCTTGTGGTTGGTATCGATTATTTCACCAAGTGGGTAGAAGCAGAATTTTGTATGGAAGAACATTGTGTGTAGGTTTGGCATGCCCAGGGTGCTGGTATCCGATAATGGACGACAATTTGACAATGCACTCTTCAAAGATTTTTGCATACACTTCGGGATTCAGAATCACTACTCCTCACCTGCCCACTCACAAGCAAATGGCCAGACTGAAGTTGCAAACCGATCCTTATTAAAAATAATCAAGACTCGGCTTGAGGGAGCAAAGGGAGTATGGCCAGACGAAGTACCAGGTATTCTGTGGGCATATAGGACGACAGTGAGAACTCCTACAGGAGAAACTCCTTTCAAGCTAGCCTATGGAACAGAAGCAATCATACCTGCAGAAGTGCACATGGCCAATCATAGGGTGGTAGCTTATCAGGACAAAGATAATGAGGAGCAACTCCGTTTGAACCTTGATCTAATAGATGAGGTAAGGATGGACGTTGAACAAAGGATGGCAAGGTACAAAAACCTTATGGCTAGGCAATATGATGCAATGGTAAAGCCAAGGCGGTTTAACATAAGCGACCTCGTCCTGAAAAGGGTTTCCTTAGCAACAAAGAACCCAGCTCATGGGAAGTTGGGACCTAATTGGGAAGGCCCTTACAAAGTTATCAACTGTAAAAGACAAGGATCTTATTACTTGGAAGCCCTAGACGGGAGGAAGTTGGAGCATCCTTGGAATGTTGAGCATCTGAGGAGGTACTATCAATGAGAGGCCAACCTGGGCGAGTAATTCTGAACGAGCCTGAATTGAGGACTACATAAAGACTTATTTGTCTAATATTGCTTTGTTATTATATTTAAGTTATAGATAGAGTTATGGTTTGGTTTGTACTTATATTTTTAGAAGGCATAAAAACTCTAAGTATATGCCTCGTCTTTGACCAATACTTTTATTTTATGTATATAATGTTGTGTGGAGTATTGATTTTCATGTAGCTAAAAGCTGAAAAGCTCAAGACGAGAAAATTCTCTAGACGTGGAGATGTATCGCCAAACTTTTCTTAAGAAAAGCGAAGGCAAACTCGTCCAAATAAAAAGACGAAGTGAAATTTATGCGTATTTGGACGAAGTGAAATTTATGCCATCCAGGCAAACTCGTCCAAATAAAAGGACGAGAAAAAATTTATGTCATCCAGGCAAACTTGTCCAAATAAAAGGACGAGGTAAAATTTATGTCATCTGGGCAAACTCGTCCAAATAAAAGAACGAGGTAAAACTTACGCCACAGTGAGTAAGATCAACATTTACTCATCCATACAATGGACGAAGTAAAATATTATGCGTATCCCAGTTATGGACGAGGAAATGCATAGATGAGTACCCTTGAAACCAAAAACATTTCGATCCATGGACGAGCAAAAATGCAGAGTCTCAGGACGAAGATTAGCTAAGTCAAAAGATGAATAATGCTGAATTACTACTTCATATGGATAAATCACACTTAGTGAAATTCCAATAAAAATGGTAAAAATATATGAAATATGGACGAGCTAAGCATAAGGTCTAGCATATGAAAATAAAGACTCTCGTCCATGCATATATGAAAGAAAAGTAACATCATTCATTCAATTGTTTCAAGGGCGGACAACCAATGTCCAAACACCATTGTAAAGTTAAAACTTGAGTTTTGCGAAAGCTCGTCCTTAAACTATGGACGAGCCTAGTGTACTTGCATTACATAGAAAGGTCCTAAAACAATGGACCAAATTATAAAAAATAAAAAAATAAAAAGAAAAGTACAAAACGTTGAAATATTTCTTAAGTCTGGAGAGCGTTATCATTGGAGGCGTCTTGAGGGGGAAGGGTTGTAGCATCGTCCTCAATATTGGCGTCTTCAGAACCTGTTTGAAGGAGAGAGCTGGTAGCAGCATTCAGGTTAAGTTTAATGGAGCTGAAGTCCACTTCAGGGAAGTTTTCCATAGCATCCATCCTAAAGTCTTCAAAGCCTGCTGCATAATTGGTGTCTAGAAGATCAGTGTATTGCTTGGACGCCTTAAACTCGATCACTGCACCTTCTTTCGCCTTGGTGAGAAGAGTACTCAGCTCGTCATTCTTCTTCTGCATATGATCAAGACGAGTATCTTCCTCCACCGCATCAGCTCTCAACTCCTCAACCAAGTTCTGTGCCTCCTTCATCTCTTCCTTAGCTTTAGCAGCTACTTCAGCCCATTTTTTCGACTCGTCCTTCACTTCCTTTATTCTCGTTTCCAGCATGGTTCTCGTCCTATCCAACCCAGTAGCTTGCCTAGACGCCGCTATGAATTTGGACATGGCCTACAAAAACGATAATAACAATTAACAAATAAAAAGAGGAAAAAAATCTTGAAATAACAAGGATGAGGTAAAAATATGTTTACATACCTTAAAAAGATCAAGAACACCAGAGTGTTCAAAATCCTTTAAAGACATGTCATAGCAGGTGTTTATATCCTCGTCTGTGATGGCGTTCTAGAAGCGCTCCCATGCTAGATCTTCATTCTCAATAATGTTTGAAGATGCCTTTTGGGAAGGTTGGGATGAGGTAGATACAATCGTCTTGGGCGGAGGAGTCTTGGACGGAGTCACATCAACTGGGGTGGACGAATCCACATCAAATACTTGAGTAAACTGCTGGGACGAAGGGGGCTTGGGCTTAATAACCTGGGACTAGTCATGCTTTCCCTTTTTGCCTCGACGGCTGGGGAGGTTTCCCAAATCCAAATTCTTGGATATAGTTTTCCTCTTCTCCCCAGCTGATGGACGAGGTTGAGCCTGAGTCTCAGGACGGCTCTCTTCAACCAGAGTATCCTTTCCTCTGTTTTCCTTCAATGTTGCCATTCCTAAAGCAAATAAAAATAACAATAGGTGATAAATTATAGGAAGTTGAATAAAAGTTAGAAAAATATCATGAAAAATGTTTACTTTTTCATATTGTAACTTCGTGGGCAATTGCCTCGTTCGAGGGATCAGGACCAAACCCCCACTTAAAAAGATTGCGAAGATTAACTAAGGAATGAAAATTTCTGTTGGCATGAAGGTGAGCCCTATGGACGCGATCACGATGGAACTTGCTCAAGGATGAACGTTTAACACCTGTGAAACAAATCACAAATTAGACGTTTGGATAAAGTTATATATACAAAAAAGAGGGAAAGAAAGGTAAAAGGGGAATGATGTACTTTCAGGACGCAGGTTCCCTAAGTCTCCAGTGTAAGGAGCAAAGGGGTCCCTTCCAACCTCTACAGGATTTCCAGAGATGAAAATAAATTCCGTCTTCCAATTCCTGTCAGACGAGGCTAGGGACTTGATTAATCTACAATCCCTGCCCCTTGCTGTAAATTGATGAAAGCCAAGAGATTGGCTTATCTCAGAAGGTTTATAGCAAAAAAGAAACTCGTCCACAGTAAGAGGACGGTCCCTTCCAAACACTTCATTCCATAAAATTTGCATTGATTATCAATCTCCATGCATTTGGATTGAACTGACAAACACCCAAACCTAACCTAACTAGCAACTCTCTAGCAAATGAATTTAAAGGAAATCTAAGGCCCCCCAAGAAGTAGGCTTCATAGACGCCTATTCCAAAACGAGGATTGCAGCACCATTCTCCACGAACGGCTAACCTTGGGTTAAACTCGTCGGGAATCTGATACCACGCCTTAAGGTTTGAGAGCCTTTGTTCAGATGTTTTGGAGTGGACGCCTACTGCACAACTATAGACGATCTCCTCTTCGTCTGTAGGGTTGGACGAAGGAACATTAGACGAAGTACCAGCTTGGGAACCTGAAGCTTTCCTAAGTTGCTCTTAAAGAGCTTCTACAGGAAATCCAGGGACGCCAGAGATATATTCCTCGTCTGTAGAACCTCCTTTGCTACTGTCACTACTACTACTAGAACCACTATAACTAAAGGAATCTTGATACTCGTCTATAGCCCTATCTCTACTATTGCTAGACGAGGAAACAATGGTTGTAGACATTTTGAGGAAAAAGGAAAACCTAAAGGAAGGAAAGAAGAGAGTACCTGGCTCTAGACGCGGAGAGACTTCTAGACAAGGAATTTCAGGAGGAAAATTTTAGTAAATGTGAAGGGTACAGGAGGGATTCCACTATTTATAGATAACCAAATGGGGCACTTGAAGCGACATGGGTCAATCAGAAGAGACCAAGTGGCGTGTGCCTCAAAAGAATAAAACGACGCAGATAAGAACCAATAGAATTGCAGCACGTGGCACATTCAGTCACTAATGCAAATGCGTTCAAAAAAAGGGGGGGGGGGGAGAGAAAGTGAGTTATAAACCAATATTTCCTTAGACGACCTATGGACTGGGGGCAACTGATGGTGTTACCAAAAAAGCCAACTGTTAAACTCGTCCATATAGCTCGTCCACAGGAAAGCGACCCCATTTGTTGTAAGCTCATTCATCCATCTATCCAGATGGACGAGCTCGTCCGAGGATTCACTCGTCCATCAAACTAGCAAGATGGACGAGGGCCCTGAAAATCTCCGCTGCACTTCGCTTTTCTATTAGAATGTAACTGTTCTTCCTTTGAAAACGAGTATAATCAATAGAACCCAAATGAAGTAACCTCCAAAGCAGTTATGGGAGTTACCTCAGAATCTTCCAAACTACATAACGCTTGGAGAAATAACTGCCTCAGAAAACACTATATAAAAGCTCTTCTATAGAAAGCAAGAGGTAACTCAGAAATTTTTCCATCCAAAAACTCTTTCCCTTCCTGAGAATTGAGAATTCACTGACTTCACCATCGGAGGATTTTTGGCCGACCTCCACCGGTCTCCTCTGACTTATTGTTTGTTATTTTCAGGATTTGGCTTGTAGATCATTACGTCCGGAAATTTTAGCCCACTGATTCATTGGATTCATCAAAATTATTTCTGTTCAGCATTATTTAAAAAACAGATTTGGCTTTTAAATTTAGAGAACACGATTTCAGGAGGTGTTTTATGAGAAAATAGTGAACAATTTTTTAAATAGTGAACAAAAAATAATTTATGCAGAAAAGAGAGAGAACAATTTTTTTAAATAATGCTAAACAGAAATAATTTTATGCAGAATGCTAGAAACAGTTTATGCAGAAAACAGTGAACAATTTTTATGAGAAAACAATGAATAATTTTAATTAATGCAGAAAATAGATTTTATGAATGCGGTAAGCAGATTCGAATATATAGTAAACATAATGTGCAGAGAGCAAATTTTATTAATGTAAAAACAGATTTTATCAATGCAGAAAAATAGATTCAACTATTGTGAAATTCAAATATGAAAAAGCATTCAGATTTGGCTTTTAAATTTAGAAAACACGATTTCACTAGGTGTTTTATGAGAAAGCATTGAACAATTTTTTAAATAGTGAATAGAAAATAATTTATGCAGAAAAGAGAGTGAACAATTTTTAAAATATTGCTGAACAGAAAATAATTTTATGCAGAATGCCAGAAATAGTTTATGTAGAAAACAGTGAACATTTTTTATGAGAAAACAATAAACAATTTTAGTTAATGTAGAAAATAGATTTTATGAATGTAGTAAACAGATTCGAATATACAGTAACAATGCCGCTCAATTTATGTTGCTTGTCACAACTTATTTAAGTACAACAACAATGCCGCTCAATTTTTTAGTTTGGCAGTTCTTTGGTCTAGATTTAAAATCTCTATATTTTACAATGCTTCTATTCAAATAAATAAATAAATAAAACATAAAAAGCTACTTATTTTTATGTTTATGTTTTATTTGTCGATTATCCCAAAAAAAAAAAAGTATTTTGACATTAAAATCTCTATATTTTACAATGCTTCAATTTAAATAAATAAAAACATAAAAAAAAATATACTTATTTTTATGTTTATGTTTATTTGTCGATTAGCCCCAAACAAAAATAAAAAAAATTTACACGGTACTCGAGCTTGGTAAACTCAAGTACCGTAGAAATAAAATAATCTACAATTTATTTATAAAAAGTACTCGAGCCCGATATACTCGAGTATTGTGTACCGTAGAAATAAAATAATCTACATTTTATTTATAAAAGGTACTCAAGCCTGGTATACTCAAGTATTGTGTTGCATGGTTCTTGAATTTACTAAGCTCGATTACCACATTAATTTTTTTTAATCACACAAATTCTAGCTCAGCAGTGCCAGAGTGGCAAAACTGATGAGGAACTCGAGTTTCATGAACTCAAGTATCAAGAAAAGTGGTAAATAGCTATTTATTTCTGAAACAGTATTTTTTTACTAAAAATTTCAAAAATAGGTGGTTTTTGGCCAATTGGCCGTCTAATGCATTATCAATTTTCTTCAAAAGAAAATTTTCAGGTTTGGATTTTGTGCAATACTCCAAAAATCACTCACAAAAGGTTACAACTTTTTCATCTTTTACCTCTTTTAACTTTTAACTATTTTTATTTTTTAAATCTTTTTGATCTAATGATAATATTAAAAATAACCGACTTAACTTTTTTTGATCACATCTATTAAAAAGGAATCACATGGTGCAATAGCCGGTCTCAATCCAAAAAACTCATATAAATGAGCTGACATGGCAGTGCTGACTTATATATAATTTATAAATTTTTTATAAAAAAAATTAAAAAAAAAAATCTTTAAGCAGGCAAAATGGATAACTTGAACCCAAACGGTTAAAGCCCAAAATCCCAAATGCTTACTAACTCGACAACACGCAAAATGGAAGGTCCCGAATAGCGCACGCCACCAACCCACTTGATTGGACAAAACATTTCAAACCAACCCCCACGGGCTCACTAACCCCTCTCTCTCTCTCTCTCTCTCTCTCTATAAATATAATAGAGAGAGTATCTGCTAGCGTCAGTCAAGCTCAAAACAAAGCAAAATAATGGACTCTACCAACGTTCTGGTTAGAAACTCCTTTTCCCTCTCCACTTCCTTTTCTTTCTCTTTACTTTTCCTGTTTGGTTGCTTAGAAAAACTCTTAAAACTAAATAAATCTTATACTTCACAATTTATACGTTCCCAACGTGTCACTACTGTGCAAAAACTTTCAACGGTTTTTTTTAAAATTATTGATATGTAATTTTTGTTACTGTTATCTTGCGGAGCGTTTTTGTTTTTTGTTTTTCCTTTTCCTGTTTGGTTGCTAAGAAAATGAAAATAATGGAGCATTTACTTTAGAGCGTTCCTATACGAATTTACTTTTAGCTTTGTTGGAGATTCTATGTGTTTTTCTCAGTAACCAAACAGACATCTAAAATATTAATGCATGTTGATTGCGATTAGTTTAACTGGCTGGATTACTCTGTTTTACTTTGTTTTCTCAGCAATCAAACAGATATTTAAATATTTTTTTTGCGGATCAAATAAATTTATTGTAACTAAATTTATTGTAACTATAGGCATGAATTACTTTTAGCTTTGTTGGAGATTCTATGTTTTTCTCAGTAACCAAACAGACATCTAAAATTTTAATGCTTGTTGATTGCGATTAGTTTAGCTGGCTGGATTGCTTTGTTTTCCTTTTTTTTTTCTCAGCAATCAAACAGATATTTACTTTTTTTTTTCGGATCAAATAAATTTTTATTGTAACTATAGGCATAATTGTGTGAATTTTTGGTCACTTTATTTTTGATGATTTTGTTTGATTGAATTTTCAGCTTGCTTCTTCTTCTGCTGGCTTAGAAATGGGAAGTAGAGAAATAGGGAAGAATCAAACCCTACTTTGTGCTCCTATAATGGCAGAAACAGTCGATAAGATGGTGATTAATATGGATAAGGCGAAACAAAGTGATGCCGACCTTGTGGAGATCCGATTGGACAGTTTGAAGAGCTTCAATCCTTATGAAGATCTCAAAACCCTGATCAAAGAGTGTCCATTGCCCACTCTATTCACTTACAGGTTCACAACCGGGAATTCTTTTATGATTAAACTGTTTCTGTATTATGTTTGTGTGTGACAATGTGTTTTCAAGATTTATATAATATTGTCTTGATCTTTATGGATTGGAAACATAGACCTATCTGATTTTATGTATTTTTCTAGACCAAAATGGGAAGGTGGTCAGTATGATGGTGATGAAAAGAAGCGATTGGATGCCCTTCGATTAGCCATGGAGTTTGGAGCTGATTACATTGATGTTGAGCTTCAGGTTGCTTCCTAATTAATATGTGAATTAAAACAAATTCAAATGGTGGTTTGATTGTGTTAACAAAGAGTTAGAATCTGTGATTATAAGTAGTACATTGTTTTCCATTGTTAAAATAAAATTAATGATTTTGTGTTGGGTATGAAAAATTTAAGTGGTTAGAGGCTTGAGATGGTTTAAATACTACCCAAATATGAAGTTTCATGAAAATTTCTGCAAAATTTGTGTTACTGTAGAGCCATTAAGCTTGCCACATTTAAAATAATCTGTGCGCTATGCGTTGCTTTCTGATGACAATTTGTATTATTACCTTCATTACAGCCTTTATTGAAACCTTGATTGCACTTTCTTGATATTTGACTGTTCTAACATATTGGCCTGTTTCTTAAGTTTATTTTCCCCAACAAAATTATAGGAAGTTTTCTTTGGATAACATTGTATCAATCTAGACAGCATCCATCACTTCATGGATTTTTCAGTGCTCTACTTTTTTTTAGGTCTTATAGGATTCACAAATACTGGAAGAGGGTGACATGTCAACTTTTTTCATCTTGCTTTTGAGACCTACTAGTACTCTTTTTGTGGGAAAAAAGTTTGAATGATAAAACTGAAAGTACCAGATATTATTTTAAGATGTCAAATATATGTATTGAATTATTGGTAAACTTGTGAGAATATGTTCCAATGCCACTCAAGTGCAAAGAGATTATCTTTACAAAGGGCTGTTTATAAGATTTCAAAACAATAGTTCTTCCTGTCCTACTTTCGTTTTAAATTACTACTAGGATTATAAACGTTAAATTATCTTCACTTGCATTATTGCTCTTTGAAGGTTGCTCGTGAGTTTAATGAATCCATTTTTGGAAAAAAGCCTGAAAAGTTCAAAGTCATCGTATCATCTCATAATTATCATGATACTCCATCTGTGGAGGATCTTGGCAACCTTGTGGCAAGAATACAAGAAGCTGGTGCTGATATTGTAAAGATTGCAACAACTGCCTTGGAGATCTCTGATGTGGCATGCATTTTCCAAATAACTGTGCATTCTCAAGTAAGCAGTGTATGTGAAAGCATTGCATTTTAAACTGTAACCTTAGTCCATTAATTGTCTCCATTGTTGTTAAAATTTGTATAATGCTTTTGTTGCTATCTTTTTTATGCCACCGTATAGAAATCAAGGCTGAATGGTTCATATATAGATCGTGTGAATGGTGTGAGGTACATATATTCCATACTGATTGCTAGCAGCAAATGGCTCATCTTAGATTAGATGATAAGTGTCACTGGTTAATGGTATCAAGGTTTAGGTGTAAGAAGTGTGATTATTTTAGTTGTCGTTCTTTTCTTTTCTTGTGATCAGTGAATAACTCCAATGAGTTGGATGAGAAATTACTTAGCTGAATATATTGCTCAACTTAAATATGTAGTTAGATGAGGAGTAAAAGGAAAGGATATGAAGGTATGCATCATGTATCCTTTCTTGAATGTCTCCACAATGATAAATGTAGCCATGTGACATCTAAAGCATTGAATTTTAGGAAGATACTGTCAATACAAAATCTAATTATCCCCTCTCTTCTTCTTTTTTTTTTTTTTCCCTCTATCTTTATGCTCATTTATTACTAGTTTTGACCGGTAATGGTTGAAACTCTTATGTTTTGTATTCAAAGATTCTTCACGTATTTAAAGATTTTTTGATTTATTTAATAATGAAAATTTTAGGTTCCAATTATAGCAATTGTTATGGGTGAGAGGGGTTTCATCTCGCGGATTTTATGCCCAAAATTTGGTGGGTTTCTCTCATTTGGTACCATTGAGTCGGGAGTTGTTTCAGCTCCTGGTCAACCAACAATGAAGGATCTGTTAACTCTATACAACTTCAGAGAGATAGGGCCAGATACAAAAGTGTTTGGCATAATTGGGAAGCCTGTTGGCCACAGCAAATCACCTATTTTATACAATGAGGCATTCAAGTCCGTTGGTTTTAATGGAGTTTATGTGCCTTTCTTGGTGGATGACGTTGCAAAATTTCTCCAGACTTACTCATCCATAGATTTTGCTGGATTCAGGTTCAAATTTCTTTGTTGAGTTCTCTCTAAGTCAAACTACAGTATTTATTATATTTTAAGTATGATGTGTCCTTGGTCTGTTTTCTTCTAGATTTCTTTTCTTTTGGTGGCCAATATTTTGGGGAGGGCTGGGCTGCTTAGTAGAGTGATGGGGATTTGGTAGCTTATTTAATTACTTGATATTGTAGTTGTTGAAGGTTATTCCAATGGTTTCATTTATACCATATTTTGGCATATGACAAAACAAATCTGTCTGGAATATTTATAACACTTATTGAATTATACTTGAATCATGAGATAACTTCTTTCCCAAACACAGTTGTACAATTCCTCACAAGGAGGATGCTCTCAAGTGTTGTGATGAGGTTGATCCAGTTGCAAAGGTATTGAAATTTTATTCATGTTGCTGGGCTTTTCTGAAAATTTACCAACCCGAAGTCTCTGGCACCACTGAATTTCATGAGTAGTTGGGGATGCCTTAGCTTTGGTTGTTATTTTTTCATTTTAAGTAATAGTATATGATTTGTTCACAGTCAATAGGAGCTGTGAATTGTGTTATAAGGAGACCAACTGATGGGAAGATGTTTGGTTACAATACTGACTATGTTGGTGCAATTTCTGCTATTGAAGATGGACTACGAGGTATCATTTGTGTTTAATGAGCGAATAAAAAATATAAGCATAAAATCACAGTTACACACAGGTCAATGGGCACTGGGCACTGAGGAATAGCTTCAGTCGCCTGTTAAGCCCAAACCAGTTCCCACAGTCAATGAACAGTGCCATTACTTCGATGCTTGTAATTTTTCTTCTGTTTCAATGTCTCTTTTTTATACAAATAAATAAATGGACTGTTAGACACATAAACCTCTCTCTTCTTTGGTTTAAAGCTAAGGCATTCTTGCACGATATTATTTCCATGTTAGGTTCTCATAACATTAGCGCTACTGCTGATTCACCCTTAGCTGGTAAGTTCTTCGTGGTCATTGGCGCTGGAGGTGCTGGGAAGGCACTTGCATATGGTGCAAAAGAAAAGGGAGCACGAGTTGTGATTGCTAATCGCACTTATGGTGAGCTTCCAGCTTTTGATTGCTTTTTGCAATGTTCAGTTTTGTACACATCTTTTTATTATTCTTGTTTTCTGATCATATATTTCTGGTAGTGTCATTCTAACATTCTCTGTAATGACTTGTGACTGTCTGTCAGTTATTATTCTCATCCTGTAATACGAACTATGATTTTCAAAAGGATGGTCTTTAACATGTTTTTTTACAATGGTTGGCATCCATAATATACTATATTATAAAAGTTGTGTACTACAAGCTGTGGCTGTGCCAACTGGATGCCCTCTTCTTTTTCTATTTATAATTTTTTTTCCCCATTTTTTCTCCTTTTCCCACATGGACAATCCTTTTGCACCTTTATTTTACATACAAAAGATTTGTATCCCGACTAACAAAAGAGTCCTCATTGCATTATAATTACATTATCATTATAAAATTTTACTTTCAATTTAAATTAATATTTCAATTTAAAATTTAAAATTCTATCCTAATTTTTTTAATTATATTTCAAGAAATGACATTTATTTTAATCATCTACTATAAGTTCTATTTTTGAAAAAAAAATAATAATAATTCTTTCATGATGATAGCTAAGCTTCAGCCAAATAACTTTAGGTGTTTTTTTCTTCATTTTTATTATCTATTGTATTGCTCAAATAATATTTGTAAAAAATTCCTTTACATATGAATTTCAATTAATCTATGCATCACATGGGCATAATACTAGTAGCTATAAAAATTTAAGTAAAATATTTTTTCTTCTTGATGAAACAACAAAAATATATGCTATAGGGGAACTAGTGGAAGGAAGGTTACTATTATGATAGAAACTTTTCTTTTCTGTAGAAAAACTAAAAATGTAATGCATAATTTAATCTTTTTGTATTTTAAGAGGAAAAACTTTTTCTATGGTTGTGGAGAAGTAAGATATGATGCAATGCCAATGAGCTATAGCTCAAATAGCATCTCCTCCCCTTTTATAGCAAGGTGGAGGATGATGTCATACTACTTATGACTTTCAATTAATCCATGCATCATACAGTCATACTAATATTAGCTACAAAACTTTAACTGAAATATTTTTTCTTCTTGATGAAACAACAAAAATTAATGCTAAAGGTGAACTCGTGGAGGGAAAGGTTATGATTATGATTAGAACTTTTCTTTGTTGCAGAAAAACTGAAAGAGTAATGCATGGATTAATCTTTTTGTATTTAAAAAGGAAGATATGTTCTATAATTGTGGAGCAGTATGATACGCTGCAATGCAAATGAAAATGGCATCTCCTTCTCTTGTACAACAAGGTGAAGGATGAGGTCCTGGGTTCAAGCCCCACATGTGTGATTAGAAAAGAAAAGAAAAAAAAAAATAGAGTAAAATATGCTGTAGTGTGAAATGGTTGTCGGTTCATATTGTGATATGTTTTCCTTTGATTATATTGTTTGTCCATGTCAAGCTCCATCTAAGCAATCTTCTGAATTAATGCCTCTGTTGATAATTATTCTTTCCTTTTCTCCTTCCCTCTCTGGGCCCCCATTCCTGTTCTTAAATATTATTGTCCCAGTTTTGCTATAAATGTTATTTCTTGCTTCAATGTGCCTTGTCTTGAAAATGTTTGCATTGAATTAATTTTCTCTTCACCGTAATAGATTTCCTTCTGCCACATAATCTCAAGTACCATGGATAGCGAAGTTCTAAGGATATGTGTAATGTGTTTATGAATTTCACTACATACAATACTGATAGGCAGTGTTAAGTATATATCTATTTTAGAATTTCAATACATACAAGACTGATGAACAGCATTTTGTTGTCTGCTGGTTTCTTGTAATTATTCAGATTAGAAGTTTCCACAACCTTCCAGAAATGCTTTATTGAAGTATGATATGTTTTCATCATCAATTTTATGTGTTTTAAAATGTTCTAGTCATCCCATCTAGGACACTGGCATCTCAAATGCATGTACAATAGTCAAGCATGCACACGTGACATTACTCCATGCATCTGATTGACATAGAATGTTACCACGACTCTTTTTCCCACAAGCTCAAGTAATATTCCTGATATTTCTAATTCTTTCACTAATAATATCTGATTGATCTATATATTTCACTTCAAGATCGAGCCAGAGAGCTTGCTAATACTATTGGAGGAGATGCTGTAACTCTTGCTGATCTAGAAAATTTCCATCCGGTGGATGGTATGATTCTTGCGAACACGACATCTATTGGAATGCAACCAAAAGTTGATGAAACACCCATTCCTAAGGTCTGCCTCTCTTGCACGCTGTTTCTTTTGTCTTGGTAACCATATAGATATTGGGAATATTGACAACCTAACCTAATTTTTCATTAAAAGCATGCATTGGTGGTTATTGCAACATGGTCATTGTTAAGTTGACTGTGAACCTGGACATTTCACCCTATGAGCTGCAGTTGTTTCAGACATGGATCAATTTTTATATATACGTGTGTGTGTGTGTGTGTGTAGATATATATATATATATATGTATCTATACACACACACATTGTTAAAATGACATTATAATCTAGGTTGCACGGACACGCCATTTTTGGCATCGTGTCGGTGTCCGACACGTATCGGACACCGGAACGGCCACGACGCGCCAGATTCCGGTGTCCGGCGGTGTCCCAAAAAAAAAAAAAAAAGGTGTCTTCTCATCTTCTTCTTCCTTTTCTTTTTTTTTTTTTTCTTTTTTTTCCCTCTCACAAGGCCACATGAAGCAGAAGAATGATAGCCACTGCCCATTTCGTCCTGTTTCGGCCGGCATCGGCCGTATCGGCTTGTTTCGGTGACCATTTGGGCCGGAATCGGCATGTTTCGGTGGCCATATCGGCCGTATCGGATTCCATTTCCGCCGGAATCGGCCCGTTTTGGCCCGAATCTGCATGAATCTAGCCGAGCCGAGCAACCAGAGAGCACAGAGAGAAGAGAGAGACGAGCGATGGAAATTGGAGTGAGGGAGGGTGTTTGGAGTTTTTGGACGAAGTGAGCGATGGAGTTTTTGGAGATCGGCATGGAGATTGGAGTGCCGATACGGCCGAAACGGCCCGAGTCGGCCCGATTTGAGCCACGTCGGCGCGAGTCGGCTTCGCCACGTGGCAAGACGCGGCCCGACGCGGCACGGACGTGCGGTCAGCGGTGTCCGACGCGCGTCGCCGCATCGGGCCGTGTCTCTGTCTCCGCACCCATGCTTTCCAGCTAGTAGCTATAAAAATTTAACTAAAATATTTTTTCTTCTTGATGAAACAACAAAAATATATGCTATAGGGGAACTAGTGGAAGGAAGGCTACTATTATGATAGAAACTTTTCTTTCCTGTAGAAAAACTAAAAATGTAATGCATAATTTAATCTTTTTGTATTTGAAGAGGAAAAACATTTTCTATGGTTGTGGAGAAGTAAGATATGATGCAATGCCAATGAGCTATAGCTCAAATAGCATCTCCTCCCCTTTTATAGCAAGGTGGAGGATAATGTCATACTACTTATGACTTTCAATTAATCCATGCATCATACGGTCATACTAATATTAGCTACAAAACTTTAACTGAAATATTTTTTCTTCTTGATGAAACAACAAAAATTAATGCTAAAGGTGAACTGGTGGAGGGAAAGGTTATGATTATGATTATAACTTTTCTTTGTTGCAGAAAAACTGAAAGAGTAATGCATAGATTAATCTTTTTGTATTTAAAAAGGAAGATATGTTCTATAATTGTGGAGAAGTATGATACGCTGCAATGCAAATGAAAATGGCATCTCCTTCTCTTGTACAACAAGGTGAAGGATGAGGACATGGGTTCAAGCCCCACATGATTAGAAAAGGAAAAAAAAAAAAAATAGAGTAAAATATGCTGTAGTGTGAAATGGTTGTCGGTTCATATTGTGATTTGTTTTCCTTGGATTATATTGTTTGTCCATGTCAAGCTCCATCTAAGCAATCTTCTGAATTAATGCCTCTGTTGATAATTATTCTTTCCTTTTCTCCTTCCCTCTCTGGGCCCCCATTCCTGTTCTTAAATATTATTGTCCCAGTTTTGCTATAAATGTTATTTCTTGCTTCAATGTGTCTTGTCTTGAAAATGTTTGCATTGAATTAATTTTCTCTTCACCGTAATAGATTTCCTTCTGCCACATAATCTCAAGTACCATGGATAGCGAAGTCCTAAGGATATGTGTAATGTGTTTATGAATTTCACTACATACAATACTGATAGGCAGTGTTAAGTATATATCTATTTTAGAATTTCAATACATACAAGACTGATGAACAGCATTTTGTTGTCTGCTGGTTTCTTGTAATTATTCAGATTAGAAGTTTCCACAACCTTCAAGAAATGCTTTATTGAAGTATGATATGTTTTCATCATCAATTTTATGTGCTTTAAAATGTTCTAGTCATCCCATCTAGGACACTGGCATCTCAAATGCATGTACAATAGTCAAGCATGCACACGTGACATTACTCCATGCATCTGATTGACATAGAATGTTACCACGACTCTTTTTCCCCCAAGCTCAAGTAATATTCCTGATATTTCTAATTCTTTCACTAATAATATCTGATTGATCTATATATTTCACTTCAAGATCGAGCCAGAGAGCTTGCTAATACTATTGGAGGAGATGCTGTAACTCTTGCTGATCTAGAAAATTTCCATCCGGTGGATGGTATGATTCTTGCGAACACAACATCTATTGGAATGCAACCAAAAGTTGATGAAACACCCATTCCTAAGGTCTGCCTCTCTTGCACGCTGTTTCTTTTGTCTTGGTAACCATATAGATATTGGGAATATTGACAACCTAACCTACTTTTTCATTAAAAGCATGCATTGGTGGTTATTGCAACATGGTTATTGTTAAGTTGACTGTGATCCTGGACATTTCACCCTATGAGCTGCAGTTGTTTCAGACATGGATCAATTTTTATATATACGTGTGTGTGTATAGATATATATATATATATATCTATACACACACACTGTTACAAAGACATTATAATTACATATGAGGCTTTGAGATGGAGATTTATTAATAGAGGAGAAGATAAATAACAAATAAGTGCTGTTGTGAAAAGTCAGAGGTAAAATGAATTGATGAAAAAATTTCATCTGTGATGATTTCTCCCGTGCACTGAATATCTATGCAGTGGGCTTTGTTCAAAGGAAAACTGGGTTGGTCAGAGAAGGCACAGTAGGATAGAATTTGGTTGTAATACTGCATTCAGTGGTCCAACCCACCTTTGGTCCCTTCTTTCAATATGTGCTTATTTCAGAACTGCAGTGTCAAGAAACCAAAATAATGAAAATTGATGCTACCCACATTGGGCTTTGTTATGAATATTAACCACCAAAAAAGGAAAAGAAAAAAAAGAACGATGAGTATTTGTAAATTACTTAATAATGTTAGATGATTTTTTTTTTTTAATTGAAAAAGATCTTAATAACTCAATTCTTAGCAATATTGTTCAATGACATGGACACCACCAACTGTAACAATTTATTGGGGCAAAAAATAAAAATTCCATTACCATGAGGGTAAAATCGTGGTTATAATTCAGGTGTGTTTGCTTTTTTTGAATCTTCTAGCTCAGAATTTTCAAAAGAAGCCTAGATTACCTACAACTACGAGATCTTCATAAAATAGTACAAAGGCAAAGCAGCTGTCAGTTTAAGGCCATAATTAGGGTAAGAATACAGGCGAGTCACCAGTGTTGTTGTCCTGAATGCTCTGGCTCAGATCTTAACTAATTTGGTGCTCAATGTTGAATTAAGGTCCTGAGCATTTTTAGTTAAATTTCATTCTCATATAAGCCAAAGCATCCATAGTTCCCATACTGCTTGGATAATTTTGTTTCCCTGATTGATAAGGCCTAATTGCTTCCTTCATGCTCTTTATGCCTCTTTAGAAGGAAAATATATCTTACGTATCAGCCACATGCAACATCTCTCTCACATTGTGTGGGACCCACATAATCTGAGAGAGGTGCTGCATGTAGCTGACACATAAGATACCGCCTTATGTAGTAAGGGTGTGAGGATCTTATTTTCCTAGAGTGAAACCAACTTATCATTATCGACTGTTTGAACTGACCTTAATTCTTGTCAGGCTTTTGGCTTGCCTTAGGTCCTTTCAGTCTTGGGAGGGGGTTTTAGGTATAACAATAATGTTGAAATTCAAAGTCACCTGCTAACAGAAATTCCAGTGGAGAAAAGAAAAAAAAAAAATCTGAATCCTCTATGCTAGTTTACTGACAGCCATTGAGGGTATAGAAAGTTGTTTTAATCAAACTAAAAAATCCTTGTGAACAAACCGAATTTAATAAAGGGAAGCTGTACCATGCTATAGCATTTTGTTTCTGAGAAGTTCATTAGCCCTTCAGTGTTTCATTTTTTGCAGAATGGCACCAGGCCATTATGATATCAACTTGCATGTTCAGAGGCAAGAAAATAATTGGATTTCTGTTTTTGCAGCATGCTCTGAGATCCTACTCACTAGTTTTTGATGCGGTTTACACTCCCAAAATTACTCGACTTTTGAGGGAAGCAGAAGAATCTGGAGCCACAATTGTTTCAGGGTTGGAGATGTTCATAGGACAGGCATATGAGCAGTTCGAGAGGTTCACTGGGTTGCCAGGTAAGATGATTGTGAATAGCTTAATAACATTCATTCAGACTGTCTTTTTTATTACTCTCTACTTAATTGGCAATAAACTGATATTTGTTTTTTGGCTTCTTGCTTCATTGTCCAATTGCAGCACCCAAACAACTTTTTAGGAAAATTATGGCAAATTCCTAATGAGGTTTGTTTGGCTACACTTTACATGCAGCTGATTCTCATTCCCATGTAGCTGAATTTGAACTTTTTTATTTCCTATTTTCTTGGGAAATTTAATGCCAGTTAGTTTCATCTGCTGTTAATTATTATACCCGAATGATCTTATTCATATTGCCTTGATAAAGTTTCAAGGATGTTTATGCAAGACTTTGTGTACTACTCTCTCACTCATTGATTGTTGAACAATATGTATCGCAAAAGTTAATATAGCTACACTGCTGTGTTTGTGCCAAATTCATTGCTACACTGCTGTGTTTGTGCCAAATATCACTCATTGATATTTATGCAAGACTATGTTTGTGCATGAAGGAGCTTATTCTCTTATCTATGCATTGATGCTTTGACCTATTTCATGCTTGCAAAATATCAAGAGGATTAAAGATCAATGATTCTCTTATCTATAAATCTTAAATTTAAAGTATTTTATACTTAAAATTATACACACAAAATGTAAGATTATGGATTTGATAGGAAAGAACAACCTATTAACATGAAATTTTGATACATGTTTAGAATAAATAGAACATGCAATCCAATAAGAGGATTCCCCCTCTTTAGATTGGACTTTTATGCAGTTCAAAAATATTCATAGACCTTACTTTTAATATGGATAAAACTTGGAGATAATTCGGTAAAAATACATCTTCAACTTCACTTAAAATTCCTATAAAATAGGACAATATCCTACTAATTCATGTCTTCAAAACAAAGTTATCCAAAATTTTAAATTATAAAAAATAAAAACCTTCTGTCCACTTTGTATATTTCTTTCAAGACCGCATTCCAACCTTTTTTTTTTTTTTTACTTTATCAAGACTCACTGGTTTCTTTCATTTAATTTGTCTTTTTTTTTTTTTTTTGGAACTATTTTAAAATTTTAAAATTTTACATAGAAATTGTCTTTTTTTTTTTTTTGAACTATTTTAAAATTTTAAAATTTTACATAGAACATAAAACTATTATTCCAATAAAATGTTATTCATCCAACAAAGTAATTAATTAGTATAACTCTCTGACATCATTCAATAACTTTTCATTTGATTAATACTTGGATTGTTTTTTTTCCTATAAACTTCTTATGCATGCCAAATTTGGTATTATATATATACACACACACACTCTCTTTTGATCATTTTCTAGATGAGATATTTTTTAATCTCTTATCATTTCTATATTTTGTATGCATGATAAGTACATAGAGATAACTGACTTCAAAAAGTTACAGGGCTCTCACAAAAAGATTGGGCCCCACACGTGGGTCCCACCATGGGGCCCACACCATTTGTGAGAGCCTGGAGCAATGCTATAGGACTATCTAAGTTTTTTTCGTAGTTGTATCGTTGTACTATACTCATGTGGTGACCTTTTTCTACCTATTTAATTTGTTTACTTTTTTCTCGACTAGACTAGAGTGTTCATGAAAGCTAGTATACCAAAGTTGTGCAACTAAAGTTGAAAGCTAGAGTACCAAAGTATATCTTTATATGGGATACATCATGGAATTCAAATCTTAAGATTGGATTGTTAATTGGAGAGACAATATATGTGTAGAACAAAATCTCTCAATAACACAAAACTTCATCAAGTCTTTTGTATAGAGTCTGAAAAAAATAAGCATGTTTATTAAGAGAGAGAGAGAGAGAGAGAGAGAGAGAGAGAGAAGAGAAGAAGAAGAAGAAGGAATGAGATAAAATTTTGATAGATTGAAGTAATAATTAATTTAGCATGAATCGAGCGTCCAATCTGGAACTGAACCCAATGAAACTAACTAACCTGAGCCACCAAATTTAAAAATATCTCGATTCTAGTGTTGGTTCAACTGATGGTGAGTTGCCAGTGAAAGGAATCAACAAGATTGGTTCGAGTGGTGGTTGTGCTGTTAGAGAACTCAATAAATCTGACATGTTTAACAACTTCATTTCCAGTTGCAAAACTCTACCATCGAGAAGATCTTAGTCAATCTTGCTACATTTCTTCTAGATTCAAGAAGATCTCAACCAATCTGGTGAGATCTCTGTCACTTTTGAGGAGATCTTAGCTAATTTAAGGAGATCTCTACCAATTCTCAGAAAATCTCAGCGATTTGGTGAGATCTCTACCCTTTACTGTGTTACTACAACTTCGACTGATCCAATAGTAGGAGATTTGAACCCGTGGCAATCTGATTCGACCAAATTGGCAGTTGACAACATGTCTCACTATCTCACACTCAATGTGAGCAAGTTAGGTTCGGGTTGATTTCAAAATTGACCTGGGGACACTCATAAGCATGACATGAGCAAGTATGAGGCCACGTAAAAAAGGAGTTAAATCGCATATTTGGTTTTAAATCTTTAATCTTTATTTCAAATTTGTCTTTATATTTTAAAATCTTTATATTAGTTTTTATACTTTTGATTTAACATTATTTCAAGAAGTTCTTATAATCATATTACATCTTTCCATATCATTGGCTTTACTTCATTAAAGTAATATATATATATATATATATAATTTTTTTTTTTTTATGAGAAGGACCTTGAAACTTTTTTTAAAAAAAAAAAAACTTAGCCAAAATTGGCTTAAAGAACATCATGAAGGTTGGAAAGAACATCATCCATCTACACTGATAAACCTCTAATATGTCTAGCATGTTTAGCAGCAGTACAAGACCGGCTTAACTATAGATGCAATTGATGTAATCGCCTAAAACCTTCAAATAAAATACGGCCCCACTTGTAAGAAAAAAATATATATATCACTACTAAAAAATTTATTTCTTAATCTGCACACACAATTGACAATAATGACAAGACAACACACTAACACACAATCACTACACAAAGGCCATGGCCACACCACAGCTCACACCTGGCCGGCTGTCCCACACACACTAACCCATGGCCCACACTCAATTTTGATGTATACTCATAGCATAGGCATACACCCACTGCACCGTACACTATCTTTTAGATTTTTACTTTATCAATTATTATAAGTTATCACATCAATTAATAATTTGATGTATATCATTTCAACTCATTGTATTATAGTGATACTAATTTATTATACTTAATTATGTAAATAGATGAAAATACTCCAATTAACGTACTTAATTATTTAAAAATGCTAGATTCTTTTCCAAATGCATATATTATTTATAGAATATTACTAACAATACCTATACAGTTGCATCTACATAAAGAAGTTTTCAAAACTAAAATTAATAAAATCTTATTTAAGGTTTACTATGTCATAAGAAAGATTAAGTGAATTAGTCATATTATCAATTGAAAAAGAAATAATAGAAGAATTTAAATATAAAAACTTAATTAGTAATTTTGCGTTTCAAAAAACAAGAAAAATATATTTTAAATAAAATAAATAAAAAATTCAATAAATATTTAAATAAATAAATAAATAAATAAACTCCGCTTAAAATTTTCACCTAAGGCCTCTAAAGTTGTTAAGCTAGCTATTTCTTTACGAATATGAGAAAAATATACATGATTGAAAGCTACTATAGTAAGTTGAACTACTTTAAGAAGATAACCAAAAGATGCCAAAGATTCTTCATTTATACATTTAAGGGGCTTTAAGAAGTTGAATTGATTTATCCAGTTTTAAATTAGATTTCAAAATAAAAATTATATATATATAAAATAAAAATATAAATTTTTTATTTTGTTATAAAAAAAAACCCTCATCGCATGCGTAAAACACGTGTGACTAGACTGGTCACTATTAAGAGCCTTTATTACCATCATGGAATCACCCTCCAAAGTAATAATTTGTTTGGTGAATTCCATTTATTTCGTCAATATTTTCTATTCATCAAAAGACATTTAGAACTTTTTCAAAATATTTTAAATATAAGGAATATTTTGTAATTAATGCAAAGTTTGAGGCCCATTTATGCAATTTAACTAAAGTATAAACAAAACCAGAAATTAGGGAGAAAATGGAAGAGAAAGACCGAACTGTTTTCCATGCCCAACCTCAATTGTCCAACACCGTATGCTCTTAATCACCGAACCTCTAATTACTCACTGCGCTAAAACTGACTTTTTTTTTCTTCTCTGTATCTGCCATACACTGTGCATGCGTCTTACTTTGTATGTTAATGATATCTTGTTTTTGGGATTTCTTGAGCCCCTGTCTACTTCATAATAGGCTCCCAACCACATTCAAAACAACTCCTTTACCTTAGCGTGTGTGTCTCTGAGAATTGAAATAGAATGACATGCACTCAGATTTATTCCAAATTACATCTAAGATAGCAATACTTGCACGATCAGGTCGAATCAAATGCGCTCGCAAACTGTTCGACGAAATGTCCCACAGAGACGCGGTTGCTTGGAACGCAATGCTCACTGGCTATTCTCAACTGGGTCTTCACCAAGAATCGCTGTCGCTTTTCCGCCACATGAGAATCTCCAACACTAAACCGGACCATTACTCGTTCACCGCAACTTTGAGTGCGTGTGCAGGCGCAAGTGAACTTACACACGGAGTTAAAATCCATGCTTTGGTTATTGTTTCTGGGTTCCAATCTTCGTTGCCGGTTTGTAATTCGCTAATTGACATGTACGGGAAGTGTTTGCGTCCCTTCAGTGCTAGCAAAGTTTTTGAAGATATGCAAAGTAGGAATGAAGTAACTTGGTGTTCGCTCTTGTTTGCGCATACAAATTCTTGTCAATTTGACTCTGCGCATGAAGTGTTCCACATGATTCCAAAAAAGGTGGAAATTGCTTGGAATATTCTGATTGCCAGTCATGCACGATGCGGTGAAGTGGAATTATGTTTGAATTTGTTTAAAGAGATGCGTGAGAGTTTGTGTCAGCCAGATCAGTGGACATTAAGTGCCCTCATGAATGCATGTTCTGAATCATCAGAATTTTCGTATGGATGCTTGGTGCAAGGAATTATAATTAAGACTGGTTGGAGCTCTGCAGTGGAGGCTAAGAACTCAGTATTAAGCTTTTATGCTAGACTAGGTTGCCCGGATGATGCTACGAAGGAGTTTGAGTCCTTTGGAACGCTCACTCAAGTGTCTTGGAATGCAATCATTGATGCCCATATGAGAGTAGGGGACACCCAGGAAGCCTTTCTTGCTTTTCAGCGAGCACCTGAGAAGAATATAGTTTCATGGACATCTATGATTGCAGGGTACGCAAGAAATGGGAATGGAGATGAAGCTCTTTGCTTCTTTGTTGACATGATGAGAAATTGCGTACAGCCTGATGATTTTGCTTTTGGGGCTGTCCTTCATGCGTGTTCTAGCCTGGCAGTACTAGGGCATGGTAAGATGGTCCATGGTTGCATAATCCACTTTGGTATGAATGCTGATGTCTATGTTGGCAATGGTTTAATTAACATGTATGCCAAGTGTGGTGATGTAGAAGGTTCAAGCCGTGCATTTAATGAAATTCCTAACAAGGATGTGGTCTCTTGGAATGCAATGTTGTTTGGATTTGGGTTACACGGACGGGCTGGCCAGGCTCTATGGCTTTATGAACAAATGGTAGCATGTGGAGTAAAACCTGACAAAGTAACTTTCATTGGCCTGTTGATGACTTGTAGCCACTTGGGTCTTATAGAGAAAGGTCGCTTCTTTTTTGAATCTATGGTTTCTGTTTATGGGATTTGCCCTGAAATGGATCATGTGGCATGCATGGTGGATATACTTGGCCGAGGTGGGTTCTGGGCAGAAGCAACAGAGTTGGCTGATAAGTATTCAGTAACAGATAATGCAAAGTCCAGTTCGTCTGAGGCTCTGCTTGGAGCATGTTCTGCACATTGGAACGTAGGAGTGGGAGCACATTTGGGGGAAGCTTTAAAGATTTTAGAACCTCAGAAAGAGATAAGTTATGTTGTGTTGTCAAATTTGTATTGTGCAAGTGGACAGTGGAAGGAAGCAGAGATGATTAGGAAGGCAATGTTGGACCAAGGTGTGAAGAAAATGCCTGGTTGTAGTTGGATTGAAGTGAGAAACAGGGTGACCGCTTTTGTTGCTGGGAACCATTCACATCCGTACCTGGGAGATATCTGTAAAATACTGCATTTCCTTCAATTTGAAATGAGAAATCCATGTTTTATTGGTTTTGAGAAAAGAAATTTTGAGATTACATTTTTTAGGTGATTGACTTTTGAGACTAACTCAACCAATCATCTACTTTATTTACTTAGCAAGGGACAATTGAAATATTCAATCTCATCTTCTTATGTCCTTCATTCACTTAGACAATTGAAAGATTCAATCTCTCTGGCATATTGAATGCAAGTGGCCAATTGCGTGATGATTTGTTACCAATGGTGAACCACAAGAACTAACGTGTTATCATGTAAACTGCCTCACTTGCATGCCATCTGTTGTAACAATAGATAAAGTCTATAAACACCACCAAAAAAAATTTTTGATAAATTTTTTCAAAACCGTTAATATGACATATTGTTAGTGGTAGACTCAAATAAAAATCGTAAAAATTTATCAACTTAACTATTGTAAAAAATATTGTGAAAACTGAAACAATAACTGGCGCATACACACATCCACCAAACCGACACAAGTACATAATGGTAATTTTCTTGTGACATTCTTCCCTTTGTTACTACGAACATTAAATAATCATTAGAAATCGACTAAAGTTAGTAGGGGATGATATGCCAGGATTGAAATGAATTTAGATTGGGACAAAAAGGTGACTATTGCATTCGATGGGCTGTTTATTGACAAAGGACAAACTGTTACAATCAGTATATACAAAAGGGAAGGCATCCCTTTTCATGGTCAAATTCTAGATGCACTTTGTAAACCATCAATTTTGTATTAAAAAGGTTAAAGACAAGCACTTTCTAGAAAAGTGAAGCATTACTCACCTGAAAGGTCTAGAATGGAATTTGAAAAAGCCAGACCCTGTATTTTTCTAATATAATTTATGAATAGTATTTCGCTACACAATCAGCAAACTATATAAGCAAATAACCTAAAGTTTGTAGAAAACTAGAAATAAGAGTTCTCTCTCTATTTTGTAATAAGTGCCTGTTTGGCACGGGGTAACAGTGCATTTTCCATGCTACAATTTTTAAAAAAAGTAAAACTTAAATAGAGTATCTTACTTGCAGTATCTGATGTTTCTTAATTAAATTTAAATATATAATTGTGTTGAATTTAATTATTTTTTAAAATAATAACAATATTTGTGCTTTATTAGTCAATATAATCAAGTGTTTAAATTTAACTGTACACCTAAGGTACTATATTTCAATTTTATTTCTAAAAAATTCCCTCCTTTTTAGGTACAGTATTTTCAAATTATACATTTTTAAAAAGTTGAAAAATAGTGTTTCTCTTTTGCTATATCAAGGACAAAATAGGTATTTAATTGATATGTCAGGGGCAAATAAGAACATCAATACTCACCCAAGAGCAATTTAGTCCACAAAAATTGGTTACTAAGGGCAAAATAGGGATTTAGATTAAATTACATATTTGGTAATGAACTTTTGGTTTTTTCCAAAATCACCCTCATAATTAAAAATGTTTCAAAAAGGTCCTCACTATCATCTAATCGACGAAAACGCCAATGTAGCAAACGAAATTCATGAAATCGATATCACTTTGATGACATGAAGCCTATGATGCAAAATGAATTCGTTTTTTCATATCGGCATTTCTCATTCGTCAAATTACGATAAGGACCTGTTTGAAATAATTTTGAAAGTATTGGGCCTAAAGTGAAATATTCAAAAGTATAAGGACTACTTAGAAACGAAGATAAAAGATCGAGGACCAAATATGCAATTTAATCAATAACTCATTCAAAAAAGTCCCTCAACTTCAACATAATTACAAGATTTGGGCTAATTTCCCTAACTAGATCTAACCTACACCTGCAAATTCAAAGTATACAGGGGCATATCAGCAAAAAAAAATTTCAAAATAGTCCTTCAACTGCAACATAATTACAAGGTTTAGCATGATAAACACAAGTACAAATTGGGTTTGGCAGGAGAGGAAAATTAAAGTCAAACCGAGATTATATTTCTCTTCTTCAACCTCTTAGTTTCTTTTGCCACAGCAAAACCCTTTCCCATTGGTTCCCACATGACCTCTGGTTTACTCTTCAAGTACACTAAGTAAGTCCTCCTTCACTATGCTCTCTCCTATAATCGCTCAAATTTCTTTACTCTCTTTGAGTTTAAACTTTAAACTGATTTAACAGTTCTAGGGTTTTTTTTTTTTTAAATTCCCCAAATTGTAAAATGCCTAATTTATTAAAATTTTCATTTCCTTAAATTGTTCATCGCCTCGTTTTGAGTTGATTGAGAATGAAATGTCTTATTCTACGCCTTGCATTATCTGGGTTTGTTTCAGTTTCTCAAATATATTAGTGGGTCACTTCTACTTTGATTTTTCTTTGATTTTTCTTTTCTTTTTTTCTTTTTTTTTTTGAGTTGGGCTCTGCAAAGTTTGAATGAAATTAGGGTTAAGGGTGTAAAGGTTTTTCTGGGTTTGTTCAGTTTTCTTAAAAGCTTGTCTATATTTCTCTCTGTGAACTTGATTTTGTGGCTTTTGGGGTTTGTTCAGGGTTTAAAGAAATGTTTGTTTTTTTGAGTTGGGTTTTGCACAATTTGAATGATATTAGGGTTAGCAATATAAGGGTATTTCTGGGTTTGTCCAGTTTTTAAAAAAAAGCTTGTTGTTATTATTTTTTTTGTGTGTGAATTGTGAACTTGTTTTGGGCTTTGTTTAGGGGTTAAAGAATGTTCTAATCCTTTTAAGATGTGCTATCACTGGGTTTGGTTTCACTCTTTGACAGTGACATGTGCCAGGCTATCTGACACTTGTAGTTATTTGATGGGTCATTTTTCTGCTTTTGAAATCGTAGAACATGCACAGCCGGTATCTGTGTTTTTAATTTTTAATTTTTAATTTTTTTTGTTTTGTCTAACGTTATTGAGGTTTGCCATTTGTTAAATTACCAATGGATGTATAGTTTTGATTAAGTTTGAATCAATTTTCTTTTGGGGTGTGTTTTATGCTCTTCTTTTTTTAGTTAATCTATAATTGGATGTTTGCTAATTTGGCAACATGGGTGTGTTTTTTCTGGCTTGGTCTCTGTAGACTAGGTGTCTTTATTTTCCCAAGCTTTGCTTCTTTTTTCAATTTTTTTTTTTTTACGAGGCGTTGATGCTTCATTAGGTTGGGTTGTTTTGTTATGGTTAGGATTTTGGAAATATTTTTTATATCCCTATCTTCCTGGCATCAGATGAATTTCAAGTCGGTATGACAAAGTAATATATTGAAAAAGAAGATAATAATAAATAAAAATTAATGTTACATGTCTCTTGGGTACCATTTTTTAATTTTATGGAGTGAGGCAACTGACACAGATGCTTATGTTATTACTTTAATGGTTGCAAACTTGTAGGTGCTGTTAATTACTCCCTTTCCCTTTCTTTTTCTTTTTTCTTTATTTATTTATTTATTTATTTTATAGTAAATATTAGGTTTTTAATGGGTGTAAATTTAAACAAAATTTGTAGGGCCCATCTGGACATGCGGGTTGAATATTTTGGATGATGGGTCAGGATTTCCGGAGGGTTTGTACGGGCTCTGCATTTTAATGTGGCTATGTTAGTATAGGTTGAAGCAAGCATGGGCTTTTGATGCAGCTTTTCTGTCGAATGAACTTCAGTGAAGCAATTTGAGTCAGGTTCTGGTACTGGATTAGTGATGGATTGCAATAAAGAAGAGGCTGTCAGGGCCAAGGGGATTGCTTTGAAGAAGATGGAAAGCAAGGAATTTGTAGCGGCTCGGAAAGTTATTATCAAGGCCCAACAACTATATCCTGATGTGGATAATATTTCTCAAATGCTTATGGTTTGTGATGTGCATATTGCTGCCGAGCAGAGAATATATGGGAATGAGATGAACTGGTATGGTATCCTTCAGATTGAGCCGACAGCTGATGAGGCAATGATTAAGAAGCAGTACAGGAAGTTTGCTCTACAACTTCATCCTGATAAAAACAAGTTTGCAGGTGCAGAAGCTGCTTTTAAGCTGATTGGGGAAGCTCAAAGAGTGCTTTTAGACCGAGATAAACGTGCTTTTCATGACATGAAACGCAGAGCTCCTGTGTATAAAGCAGCACCACCGAATCGGCCCTCTCAAAAGGGCAGCTGGAACTCAAATGTTGGAGCTCATAATAACTATAGGAGCACTGTGACAGGCTCGAATCCTCAGCAACAGAAGCCGCCTCAGCCAGTTCCACCGGGTCACTCTAATGTCCGCCCAACTTTCTGGACTGTCTGTCCGTTTTGTTCAGTAAGGTACCAGTATTATAAAGAAGTTGTCAATAGATCTCTCCGTTGTCACAGTTGCCAGAAGCCATTCATTGCGTATGACATGAATGTGCAAGGTCCTCCACCAACTACCAACAACAGTCATGCACCACCAACTACCAACAGCAGTCATGCACCACCAGCTACCAACGTGAGTAAGCCAGTGTTCCCCCAGAAGAACGATGGTGCTTGCAAAGTGGAGGTAGGATGTCAGGGGAATGTTGGTAAGGTTGGATCAGGAAAGATGAATGGCAAGAAGAGGAAGCAGGTAGAGGAATCCAGTGAGAGTTTTAATTCTAAGAGCAGCACTGACTCTGAAGAAGAAGATATAGCTGTAGACAATGATGGTAATATTCAGGGTGGACAGAAGTTTGAATCTTTTAGAGACCAAAATATACGGAGATCTTCACGGCACAAGCAGCAGGTTTCTTACAAGGAAAACTTGAGTGATGATGAAAACACTGTAAACTCTCGAAAAAAAGCCAAGAGGAGTGAATCATCCTCTGCTACTAAAGAGGAGAGCGGAGATGCATCTATAAAAGAGTCATCTAAAATGAATAAATCATCTCATTTAGCTTCTAATGTAAAAGAAGATCTGAAAGAGGTGAAACAGAATGAAAATGCTTGTTTTGAGGAGAGCTTACCGAATGGGAACATGAAAGCAAAATTGAGTGGAAAAGAAACAGTGGCTGATGATAACCGTAAGAAAACTTCTGAAGCTTATGACAATTCTGCATCTGATTCAAGGTCTGACGCAACACTAAATCCTGAATATTTTCAATATCCTGATCCAGATTTCAGTGACTTTGACAAGGATAGGAAACAAGAGTGTTTTGCAGCAGGGCAGATCTGGGCTGTTTATGATACCATGGAAGCCATGCCTAGATTTTACGCACAGATTAAGAAAGTTCTCTCTCCCGGGTTTAAGCTGAGGATAACCTGGCTAGAGCCAGACCCAGATGATGAGGATGAAATCAAATGGTTCAATGTGGACTTGCCTACTTCTTGTGGTAAGTTTACAAAGGGGAACACAGAAAACACTGAAGATTGTCTTATGTTCTCTCATTTGATTTCTTGGGAGAAGGGCAGCCGTAGAGATGGTTTCAAGGTTTATCCAAGAAAGGGAGAAATTTGGGGACTCTTCAAGAACTGGGATATTAAATGGTACTCTGATCCAGACCAGCATCGTAAGCCCGAGTATGAATTTGTTGAAATCTTGTCAGAGTTTTCACAGGATGTGGGTATACATGTTGCATACCTCGTTAAGGTGAAAGGCTTTGCAAGCCTCTTTTGTCGAATGGTTAAGGAAGAAATGGGCACATTTCAAGTTCCACCTGCAGAACTATTTAGGTTCTCACACAGGGTTCCATCCTTTAAAATGACTGGTGAGGAAAGAGAAGGTGTGCCGAAAGGATCTTTTGAACTAGACCCTGCAGCTTTACCCCTTAAAATTGAAGAGTTTGCTGTGCCTGAAGATGTGGCAGTGGAGGCTGGTGCAAATGCATCAATGAACCAGGCTGATGTAAAGAGCAGCCACTTTGAGCCCGGGGAAAGCAGTAATGGCAATGTTACTGAAGATCACAGTAAGCCTCCAGCTTCCCCCTCAGAAGCTATTGAAATTCCAGAACCTGAATTTTACGATTTTGATGCTGAAAAATCCCAGGAGAAGTTTCAGATTGGTCAGATTTGGGCATTGTACAGTGATGAGGATGGCTTGCCAAAATATTATGGTATGATTACGAAAATTGATGCTGGCTCAGTTTTCAAATTGCACCTTACATGGCTTGGCTCCCGCCAGCTACCAAACAACACTATCCAATGGCGTGATAAAGGCATGCCCATTTGTTGTGGAAATTTTAAGATTAAGAGTCAATCCCAAGTATATACTACTACCACCTCCTTTTCGCATCAGGTAAGATCTGATCCTGCTGGTAAGAGGAATGAGTATGCCATCTTTCCTAGGAAAGGTGAGGTATGGGCATTATATAAGAACTGGACTGCTGAAATCAAATGTTCTGAGTTGGAGAGCTGTGAATATGAAATAGTAGAAGTCGTTCAGGAGGAGGATTTGCATATAAGAGTGTTGTTTTTGGAGCGAGTGGATGGTTTCAACTCAGTTTTCAAGGCCCAATTAAAAGAGGGGTCGGAAGTAACCATTGGGATTCCTCGGATAGAGCTTCTTAGGTTCTCCCATCAATTACCTGCTTTCCGACTGACAAAAGAGAAAGGTGGCACCCTGAAAGGCTTCTGGGAACTTGATCCTGCAGCATTGCCAGTTCATTATTTTTCATGAGGCAGGAAAACTGAATTAATAGAGCCTGTTCAGTTTAGAGTCAAAGCACCAGCCTTGTTCTTATAGTTGCTCAGCAGAGATACACCCATCAAGTGCATATGATAGATGTTTGGCAGTGTAATGATTTTTGTCCTCAATCCTGCTGCATTGGAGAGAATTTTGGAGGCTGTGCTGGTTTTTTTGTTGAATTTTACTCGTCTCTAATCCTCTTGATGGTGCCATGCAACTTGGCTAGTTAGGCACAAGTGACTTCAAGGTAGCGTTAATTTTATCTGGATTTTCCTGTAACGTCTTCTCTTGGTAGATACCTTATTTGGAAGTAGAAAAAGTTTTTCAGCAAATCCACTCTACCTATTTTGTGGTTTATTTACCTCTAGTTAGTATAGTGGGTCAGATGATGTTAGCCTTGTTCAATATGTAGAACTGCAAATGCACATCCAAAATGAGGTTCTGAATTCTCTCTCTCCCTCTCTCTCTCTCTAACACCCCCCCCCCCCCCCCCCCCCCCCACCACCAC
>NW_027069474.1:353981-374436 GCF_002906115.3 Quercus suber
CTCTCCACCCCCCCCCCCCCCCCCCCAAAAAAAAATATATGTGTGTGCGCGTGTCTGTTGGCTGCAGGTCCCTTTTTCTGCATGTTAAATGTTTGCAAACGTTCGGATTTGTCTCTATGATGTAATTTGTTCTTGAATAGCATACATTGGAATCACTGCATATCATATTAGCAGGTTGCGGTTGCATATGGTTCTAAACTATCCTTGCATCTGGAACTGGGTCCAAATATGGGGTTAATGGGAAAGTTCACATCATAAATGATGTAGATTTATGTGTTTTTAAAAGCATGTAAACTTGCACTGTAACTTGTCAGAGGACATGATGTGAAGAGGCTGCTGCCTCAAAAGACTTTCTTGATGATCTTGTAACTTGTCAAATGGTTTAAGTTTGCGAAGCTTCCTCGTTGCCTCACTGATTTCTTGCCCTAACTCCCCTCCCTTGCAAGGATCAATGTCTTTTCCCCTCCTGACCTGACATATATGAAGACCATGGATGTTTGCTAATTATAGGCTTAGGCTGGTTCTAGTGTTGGCTCAGGATATTCTCTTGGTATGGCTTATTTTTCGAAGAGATGAGTATCCCTAGTTCACATCACTTGCGAAAGTTCTATCCTTCCAAAGTGACAGTAACATGACCAATGCATACCTTTTGACTAACCAAAATAATACTATTTTCTCCTCTAACACAACCGTGTGTTTTTATCAGATTGCTCTTCCATTGGACCTAGATATTTTTTAAGCCACTGTATTTTCTCTGTTTTAATTTATTTTGATATATAATATTTTATTAAGAACCTACAATTTAATCTATTTTGATCAATGTGACATAAGTAAACTTTGTTTATTCCGTTCACTATTTTGTTAGTTGGGAGCTGTTGTTTGTTGTTGAGATTTTCAAGGTTTAATTTGGCATAAACTTTAGTTTTTAGATTATTATTATTTTATTTTTTAGGAAAATTAGTTTTTAGATTATGGTTAAATGTGTAAATATATGTTGATTAGGTTGGTCCAATGTGTTTTAATTATTAATGGGTATTGAGAGTATGGTTTTGAATAAAATAGAATGTTATAAAATGATATATATGGTCAACCTTGACTAGTATATTGAGATTCATTATGGAGGTCTCATAGATTCAATAACCATTTGGATATTGAGATTCATTACGGAGGTCTCATAGAGTCAATAATCATTTGGATGTTTGGAGAGGTGTGGAGCTGATTAGAAAGCTTAATAGTGGTTTCTTTTAACGTCGTGGATTAATAATTTAGAAGAATGAAAGGTATTGGGTGTAACTTACCAATAAGGTAAAAAATGATGGATAAATAAGAAATTATGTGAATCGTAGAATAAAAGATGATGGATGAGGCAAAGAAGCATATAAAGGTATTGTACTGTGATCATAAAATATTTATTAAATTGGGTAAATTGCATTAAGACCCCTAAAATTTTATTTTATTGCACTAAGACCCTCTTAACTTTTTTGTCACTTTAGTACTGAAACTTGGCACCAATTAATTTGCACTACTAGTTATGTGATGGTCACGTGATTTTTCCATTCATAATAGTAAACAAAAGTTACTCTTAGTAGTCAATTTGATGAATATGAAGATCTGATGGAGTTATAAGAAAGAATTGAAACCCAAGAAGTGTTTTTGCAATTGGCCTAAATCTAAGGAGGTGTTTTTTTATATTTAGGTCAAATAAGGTTGCAAAAAAAAGCGGTGGGAAATGTTTTAATTCTTTTAAATAAAAGAGCTTATTTGATTTATGTATAGAATTTTAATACTTTTTTTTGGGTTATAGTCTAGGTGAGATTTACAGGAAGCTTAGTTAATTGCTTTTCCCAGAAAAGAACAAAATTCTGGTCAAATATACGTTATTTATTGTTAAATAATAATATCAGTCTCCACTTTAACGACACGGGCATTTGGTCTAGTGGTATGATTCTCGCTTAGGGTGCGAGAGGTCCCGAGTTCAATTCTCGGAATGCCCCTACAATTTTTTTTTCTCTGTATTACATTTTCCTTTTAGTTATGTAGAGTTTAGGTAGAAAGAAGAAGACAAGGGCATTTGGTCTAGTGGCATGATTCTTGCTTAGGGTGCAAGAGGTCCCGAGTTCAATTCTCGGAATGCCCCCATTTTTTTTTTTTTCAATTATTTTGTGGTTGTGTGTTATTTTTTGGGACAAAGAAAACGATAGCTTCAATTGTTTTTTTTTTTTTGTTTTCAAGCGCTTTCTGATTTCCGAGTACCATATAGTGTTGCTGTGTTTCAATCTAGATAACAAGACCAACCGACCAAGCAAACCTCCAAAAAAATTATAAGCAAAGGGACAAAACAAAGCAGAGGGAACCAGAAGAAGAAGACTAAGGGCCCGTTTGGATGCAGCTGAAAACTGAAAATTAAAAACTGAAAACTGAAAACACTGTAGCAAAATAATTTTTAAATGTGTGAATAGTATCGTGGGACCCATTTTTAATGAAAAAGTTGCTGAAAAGTGAAAATTGTGGGTCCGTGAATAGTACATATATATATACTGTTCATTGACAAAAGTCAACAAGTGCGGCTACTGTTCATTGAACAGTAACCGCACAGTAACCGTGAACAGTGATTCACTCTTATTATACGGCTGAAAGCAAAAAAAAAAAAAAAAAAAAAAAGGAAAAAACGCAAACGTGCAANTGTCTGCGTTGTCTGCAGGTCCCTTTTTCTGCATGTTAAATGTTTGCAAACGTTCGGATTTGTCTCTATGATGTAATTTGTTCTTGAATAGCATACATTGGAATCACTGCATATCATATTAGCAGGTTGCGGTTGCATATGGTTCTAAACTATCCTTGCATCTGGAACTGGGTCCAAATATGGGGTTAATGGGAAAGTTCACATCATAAATGATGTAGATTTATGTGTTTTTAAAAGCATGTAAACTTGCACTGTAACTTGTCAGAGGACATGATGTGAAGAGGCTGCTGCCTCAAAAGACTTTCTTGATGATCTTGTAACTTGTCAAATGGTTTAAGTTTGCGAAGCTTCCTCGTTGCCTCACTGATTTCTTGCCCTAACTCCCCTCCCTTGCAAGGATCAATGTCTTTTCCCCTCCTGACCTGACATATATGAAGACCATGGATGTTTGCTAATTATAGGCTTAGGCTGGTTCTAGTGTTGGCTCAGGATATTCTCTTGGTATGGCTTATTTTTCGAAGAGATGAGTATCCCCTAGTTCACATCACTTGCGAAAGTTCTATCCTTCCAAAGTGACAGTAACATGACCAATGCATACCTTTTGACTAACCAAAATAATACTATTTTCTCCTCTAACACAACCGTGTGTTTTTATCAGATTGCTCTTCCATTGGACCTAGATATTTTTTAAGCCACTGTATTTTCTCTGTTTTAATTTATTTTGATATATAATATTTATTAAGAACCTACAATTTAATCTATTTTGATCAATGTGACATAAGTAAACTTTGTTTATTCCGTTCACTATTTTGTTAGTTGGGAGCTGTTGTTTGTTGTTGAGATTTTCAAGGTTTAATTTGGCATAAACTTTAGTTTTTAGATTATTATTATTTTATTTTTTAGGAAAATTAGTTTTTAGATTATGGTTAAATGTGTAAATATATGTTGATTAGGTTGGTCCAATGTGTTTTAATTATTAATGGGTATTGAGAGTATGGTTTTGAATAAAATAGAATGTTATAAAATGATATATATGGTCAACCTTGACTAGTATATTGAGATTCATTATGGAGGTCTCATAGATTCAATAACCATTTGGATATTGAGATTCATTACGGAGGTCTCATAGAGTCAATAATCATTTGGATGTTTGGAGAGGTGTGGAGCTGATTAGAAAGCTTAATAGTGGTTTCTTTTAACGTCGTGGATTAATAATTTAGAAGAATGAAGGTATTGGGTGTAACTTACCAATAAGGTAAAAAATGATGGATAAATAAGAAATTATGTGAATCGTAGAATAAAAGTATGATGGATGAGGCAAAGAAGCATATAAAGGTATTGTACTGTGATCATAAAATATTTATTAAATTGGGTAAATTGCATTAAGACCCCTAAAATTTTATTTTATTGCACTAAGACCCTCTTAACTTTTTTGTCACTTTAGTACTGAAACTTTGGTACATGACGAATTATATACCCTTCAGTTAGGGTTCTGTCCAATCATGAACAGAAACATCAGTGGCTTAAAAAAAAAAAAAAGCCAATCATGATTATGTTAGACTTTTCTACGCATTGTGGGAATCATTAACTAGTGAGATGAGTGTTACAAGTGGAAGAATATTTTCTCAACTTTGCAATGCCAATGTAAGCATTTGATTTACTCTTTCCATCTTCAATACTCTCAAAATATCATCTTAAATATGTTAGTAATAAGTATCAACTATCAACTATATCAATTGATTAAATCTTTTCTTCGTACTTAGATTTATGAGATAGATTTTAACTTTAATTGAAGAACAGTAGGAATTGAGTTTATGAATATCTTTTCTCACCTACAAATTAATAAAAAGATTGACTTACCTTTCCCTCAAAAAAAAAAAACAAATTAATAAAAAGATAAATTTAAAAATATAATAAACCCTTTCAAAGTACTATCCATATATTTTGGCTAGAATACAAAAAACACCCATTGGAGTTCTAATTCTTCCTCATAATACCTTGAGATTTTCATACCTTCCAAACTGACCCTTAAGACTAACTTCTGTTAGTTTGTACGGACTGAAAAATCACATAATCATTATGTGATCGAAATAAAAAGACTCACCAATTAATTTGCATTACTAGTTATGTGATGGTCACGTGATTTTTCCATTCATAATAGTAAACAAAAGTTACTCTTAGTAGTCAATTTGATGAATATGAAGATCTGATGGAGTTATAAGAAAGAATTGAAACCCAAGAAGTGTTTTTGCAATTGGCCTAAATCTAAGGAGGTGTTTTTTTATATTTAGGTCAAATAAGGTTGCAAAAAAAAGCGGTGGGAAATGTTTTAATTCTTTTAAATAAAAGAGCTTATTTGATTTATGTATAGAATTTTAATACTTTTTTTTGGGTTATACACAAAAGCCTTTAAAGTCTAGGTGAGATTTACAGGAAGCTTAGTTAATTGCTTTTCTCAGAAAAGAGCAAAATTCTGGTCAAATATACGTTGTTTATTGTTAAATAATAATATCAGTCTCCACTTGCATTTGGTCTAGTGGTATGATTCTCGCTTAGGGTGCGAGAGGTCCCGAGTTCAATTCTCGGAATGCCCCTACAATTTTTTTTTCTCTGTATTACATTTTCCTTTTAGTTATGTAGATTTTAGGTTGAAAGAAGAAGACAAGGGCATTTGGTCTAGTGGCATGATTCTTGCTTAGGGTGCAAGAGGTCCCGAGTTCAATTCTCGGAATGCCCCCAAGTTTTTTTTTCAATTATTTTGTGGTTGTGTTCTTTTTTGGGACAAAGACAACGATAGCTTCAATTGTTTTTTTTTGTTTTCAAGCGCTTTCTGATTTCCGAGTACCATATAGTGTTGCTGTGTTTCAACTTCCAACAAAGCAACAAGATAACAAGACCAACCGACCAAGCAAACCTCCAAAAAAAATTATAAGCAAAGGGACAAAACAAAGCAGAGGGAACCAGAAGAAGAAGACTAAGACTGGTTGGTTAGGAAAAAAAAAACAAAACACAAAAAAGGGGGCATTCCGAGAATCGAACTCGGGACCTCTCGCACCCAAAGCGAGAATCATACCACTAGACCAAATGCCCTTCTTGTTTTTATTGTGTTCTATTATTGGATGATAGCTTTAGTATGAGTTTTTTTTTTTTGCCTTTTCTGGTAAAATCATATCAAATCAAACTGTTTATTTCTTCCTATCATGTTACAGAAAATTACGGAAAAATCTTTTCCACTACCTCAGTAAATTCCGCTCATATTACTGTCAATTTTCCCTCCAAATTCTCCCACATTTTCCCTCCACTCCCGAAACCCTAGCTTCCTCTCTCTCTCTCTCTCTCTCTCTTTCGATAGAGTGAGTTCGATGTGTCTCTCTCTCTTCCCCATTGATTATTTGCATTATATTTGTCCTATTAAGAAATATAACCAATAAAGTTCATTGCTTTGTTAGGGTTTCAATATAGATTGGTTGTGTTTTGCAGGTGAAATCGAATGATTTGAAAAAAAAAACAAAAAACAAAAATGGGTTCGCTTGGAGACGATGATGGTGAAATCAAACCAATCAATACAGACCCAAATGCCAATTTTGCTCATTTCGAGACCCAGGTCCTTGATAGCCAGCTTTCACCTTCTACATTGTCTGGTACTGGTTTTCGGTCTCTGATTTTGTTGTTATATATGTTCAAAGTTTTGTGCTTTTAGGTTGATTATCTAAAGAATTGAAAAAGGAATAAGTTTTTGTTGAGTTTTTTGAATAATTAATGGTGGAATGTTTATGGATTTTGGGATTACAATTGTTACCAGGGAAACTTTCAATTTTGTTATGGTTCATTTGAAAAAGAAATTTAATAATGTGGCCATTAATCTTTTTTAACTTATTTGAGATGTTCAAGAATAAAAATGCCAACTTGCTTTTTATTTGGAAAATTAGGTGAAAAGGGTGAAGCTGAGGATGCTGAGGAATTAAAATATCTGCAGAACACAATGGCTTTTGAGGATACTGTTCCCACTGATTATGCATTTGAAACCCAAGTAGTGAATCTTGCTGGGGAAACCCAAGAATTGAATATTGGTGATGAGACCCAAGTGTTGGATGATCCAGATTGCATTTACAATATGGACACACAGTTATTGGATGAGTTTGATAATGAAGTTGCCATTGGTAGTGATAGTGAGGGTGAAGGAACGGATAGAACTGAAGTTTTGGATGATATTGATGAGCAATCTGATGATGGATCGGTAAGAAGTGGCAGTGGTCGGTTAGTGGATGAGGAGAAGGTTCAGGACACTTCTCTTCATGAACATGATAAAAAGGGAGTGATGGAGCAGTCTGACCCTTTAGCTGATAAAAAGCAGAATCCAGGTGATTCACTAGTATATTTGACAATTATGAAAATTTTGTTTAAAATTAATTTTTAGAATACTTCCTTTGATTATGTTTTCTGAAGCTCCATGCTGTTACATTTATATGATCTGTTTCTTTCTGGTTCATTCTCTCTCATTCAAAGCGTTGGCTGTGAAAGAAAAGGGGTAGTAAGAAAATTAATTATGCATCATATGCAGACTATTTGACTTGTACTTTGTGTGTTTTGAATCTTTTTACTAATGTGTAAAATCTCAAAGTTGAACTAATTGTTTCTTATGCTTCTTGTAAATTTTGCATGTGATAAATTGTTATTGGAGTTGAAAAATTAATTTTAGTCTTTCCTCGTTGTCCTTCAGAAGTCCATGTGTCAACTGCAACAGATATTGTTGAATGCATCCAAGAACCAAAACCTGGTATGTATTTCTTCTGCTTCTGTAATGTGTGTTTAGAATGCACATTTTTTTGTCTAAATTTATATAAGACTCCTGGAAACAGCACTTTTTTTCCCCTAGTTTGAATGCACATCTGGTAAGATTGATTGTTTCAGGTGAAGTCATCACATCTAATTTGATGAAATGAATTGCCAGTTTCTGGTGAAATTATTAATTTTTTGTCCTTGTTATGTGCTTGTATTGCATTCAGTGTCTCAGATTTTTTAGGGTTAAAGTTCTGTGGGTATGTTGAAAACTACCAAACTAGGCCACCTTTCTGTGGGTATACTTTTTTAATCTATAACGAATGCATATCTGACTGGAACGGTAACAAAAAGAGGTTTTATTCCTTATTTATTTTCCTGTTTCGCTTAGGAGCTCAGCCATTGCGGTTTACTACAGTTTGTGAAGGAATGTTCCGTGCCTCTGCTCTAGCTCGAATGGCTTTGAAGGGAGTTAGCAATGGATCTTGTTCTGTCCCAAGTAACAATCAGACTCTGGAAGTACTTACTGTCAAGAATAGTGAGACATCTATCATACAGGATCCCCCAAAAGTTGGGGAGCTAGTAGATCAGGAACCTGATGTTGGAGGATGCAATGAAAAAATGAAGGGATCAATGAATGAAAATGTGTGCAGGGCTGGCAGTAAAGCAGCTAGAAAACTTTTCACTGACGATTCACATGATGTCTATAGAGGACTTCCTCATAACAGCAATAATGTTGAAGTAGAAGAGTTGCCTCAGTTGCCTGATTGTGATGATGGATTGGCAGGGTTAAGCTATGCTGACTCTCAAGAACCTGGAGAGTTATCACAGGCCAATGCATTGGATTTTGTGGACAGGTTCCTTAAAGATAATGCCATGGAATCTCAACAAGAATATGACCATGGAAAGAAATCTTGGGGAAAATCAAATTCTCTCTCAAGTGCAAAGGGCCAGCAAAGTTTGGCGAAGAAAGCCAATGTTAGAAACATATTTGGAGAAACAGGGATTTTTGATTGGGATGATACCCGTGAGGATGATGGAGGGGGAGATATCTTCCGCCGAAAGAAAGAAGAATTCTTTGATAGTGGAGGCCACGGGAGGAGATCCTTTACCCAACCCCAAAATTCTGGAGTAAGCAGACTAGATAACTATAGAGACCATCAAGAACATATAAAAGTCAATAACAAAAGGATGGGTTTGGCTCATTCTGATTCAAAACTAATGTTGCAAAAACCAAAAGTGAATGACAAGACAGTGCAAGAATTAAATTCGAAACGAAATCTTGCCAATGAGTTGAATGAAGAGTCTAATGACAATCCCTCTGGAGGAAAGTTGGAAACTAATTTTGCTCAGAAAGATGTGCCAGAAATAATAAATGTAGGTTTTGATACACAGATGGCAGCTGAAGCTATGGAAGCCTTATTCCAGGGTGAGGGCATTGCTAACCACGATGCTAAAGATGTCCATCAAGGTGGACAGAACCGTTCAAAGGGTTCTTGCAGAGGTTCTTTCAGAGGAGAAACGGATAATGTAAAGCAGCCCTCTTCTCGTAAGAGGGTAAGACCCTCTGGTGCTTCAAGTCAGAGCAAGAAAGTTAAGAGCAACAGTGTCAAATTATGTAAAGAGTCCTTGATTTCATCTAAGAAACATTTAGATAATGTTTCTAAGATCAATGGGAGTGGAAACTCTGACAAAATGCCATCTAAGATCATTCAGCGAAGAAAAGCAGGAGGAACTTTGGACAGAAGCTGCATTAAGGAGTCCAACAGATTTGATAGCAATGTGACACTGAGTGGAGGTGGCACAGTTAAGAAGTGGAATTTACTAGGAGAAGATGGTACATATGCACCTGTTGCTCATCGAACTAGACAGTCGTTGGTAGTAAATCAATTGAAGCAGGCTGAGAATGCATCCAGTGACCTTAGGGAAGAGATGAACCATCCGATTGAGGTTTGTGCCCTAGAAAAGAAAAGCAAACGTAGTACAGGCATCCAGGCTTCTGCATTCTTGAAGGAAAAGTCTTCTATGTTTTGTCCTAATCAATCCAGAGAAGTTGACAATATAAAACCAAGTCGTCATGAGCAATCCACTCAAAGGCTGACAGCTTATGCTAATGGTTCTGAAATTGATGCATTGAGCTGTCCTCGAAGGAGAAGATCTTGTCGAAAGTTGTCTGATCCTGAAAATGGATCTGATAAGTTAGATGATGCACCTGAATCTGTTCGGCCAAAAGATATTGGACAATCTGTCACCAAGCGCAAAAGGCCACTTGATGATGCTAAAAGCACTTTGGTTGATTCAAACATGAAGAGAAAAACACGATCAGGGGGTGCTATTTATGGTAAGTCTGGTGAGATTGATGGAGAAATGATATCTAAAGATCTAGCTGGGGCAAAGGCAAGTAGGCGCTCTGACAGAAACAGCAGTGCAAGTTGCCCATCGTCTGCTAAAAAAGTGAATGCTAGGATGGATGAATCACCTAGTGAGAAATGTAAAGTATCTGATTCAGCATGTGCTACTACTCCAGTTAACTGCAGGACACCTGAGAATGCTGCATCACCCATTTGTATGGGCAATGAATACTTAAAACAGTCATGCAAGAGAAACATGTCACTTTTTCTGAAAGAAATCCGTAGCTTAAGTACTGCCGGGCCTGAGCCTCCTTCTGCATTAAAAGATTCAAGAAAGAGGAGAGATATAACTGATGTTCGAGTTTTGTACAGCCACCACTTGGATGAGGATATAATTAAGCAGCAGAAGAAGGTAGTTTGTGATTTCTTCAGGGTCTCTTTTTTAGAATCATTGGAGCTGGTTTGAACTATATCTTGTTTGTTGTTCTTGTCCCACAGATTTTGGCCCGGCTTGGAGTTTCCATGGCGTCTTCTATTACAGATGCCACACACTTCATAGCAGATCAATTTGTGCGTACAAGGAATATGTTAGAGGCCATTGCTTCTGGAAAACCAGTGGTGACACATTTATGGCTTCAGAGCTGTGGACAAGCTAGCTGTTTCATTGATGAGAAGAATTACATTTTGAGGGATGCCAAAAAGGAAAAGGAGTTTGGCTTTAGCTTGCCAGTTTCATTGGCACGTGCATCCCAGCATCCACTTTTGAAGGTAAAATTCTAGTCATGTTGGTTTTACTAGATGCACTGGCTACTTATTCATCTTGTTGATTCTCAAATGCTAATATCTCTGCAGGGTCGAAGAGTTTTGATTACCCCAAATACAAAGCCTGGTAAAGAAATAATTTCAAGTTTGGTTAAAGCAGTAGAAGGCGAGGTACGCATTTTTTTGAAGTTGTACATGATTCGTATGTTCATGTCTTAGTGAAGTAGCATTTCTATTTTGAACATAGTTTAATCACATCTGTGGTCACAATTGCAAAGCTTCTAGCAGTTAATTAGGTATGTCTTAGTGGTTTCATCTTGCTATCGTGGGTTTCGTTTTCTTTTTTTGGAGAGGGGGGGGGGGGTAGTTTTTAGCTCACCCAACAACATTCATGTAGATATTGATCCTGTATATCTATTCAATTTTGTCCTGTTTTAATTTGAGTGCCCAGTTGCCAGTGCTTTCAGCTCCATCTGAATCCTGAGATGCTTTAAATGTGTTTTATGTGCCAAATTGTTTATTGGATGCTGATTTCCTGTCAAAATGCTTTCCAGGCGGTGGAGAGAACTGGCAGATCTACTCTGAAGGGGGATAAAATTCCAGAGGATTTGCTGGTTCTATCTTGCGAAGAAGATTATGCTCTCTGTGTGCCTTACCTTGAAAAAGGTTAGCTACAATCATGTGTCATTTTTGCCTTTATTAAATGATCCAAGAAAATGGACACACGTTAATAGGAATTGGGCAACTTTACTTTTACTTGCAGGAGCAGCAGTTTACAGTTCAGAGCTGTTATTGAATGGTATAGTTACTCAGAGGTTGGAGTATGAAAGGTTAGTTTTATTTTAATAAGAGCATTACCTGATGATGCATAAATGAATGCTTTTGTCAAAGATAGAAGATGGTTTAGCCATTTACTTGTCTGTGTCTTAAAGTGCATGCTGGGGGTTTGTCAATAAATTCTAGCTCTCTTTTAAGAAGTGAAATTCTGCATGTCTTCTCTACTGGATGAAGAATGCAAGCAAATGGATGGTAAAAACTATGTTACTTTATTAATTTTTATATTGAATTACTTTATTTATTTGGTTGCTAAGGTCTTTTTTAAAGTTTTCCTTTGTAGGCCTAATTGATGACCAGTAATTGATCCAATTGTATGGGCCCTGTGGTGAGGGGAAACATTGGTGATCTTTCCTAATGCATTTAATTTCCTGATGACAGGCATCGCCTCTTTGTGGATCATGTTAAACAAACCCGTTCGACAATATGGCTGAGAAAAGATGGAGATCAGTTCCTTCCTGTGACTAAACAAAAATAAGATCCATTTTATTCATCTGCTCCCCTGATTTTCCTCCTGATCCCCTGTAGGCGTTTTTGGTAGAATGTAGTGATCAATATATAATATTGTGAATGTTCCCAGCTCTAGGCCTTCCATGTAAAGATAAGTATGCTATGGAAAAGATAAATGTATAAGTTTGTTGCCTCTCTCCCTTCTTTTTTTTTCTTTTTTTTCTTTTTTTAAAGAGGAAATTATACTTTTACACCTTAAATTATACCCTATTTTATACTTCCCTCCTCCCTCCCTCCCCCCCCCCCCCCCCCAATCTTCTCTCTCAAACTATCAAAATGCATGATTCCCCCAAAATTATAACTTTGTTTCGATGTCCCCTCACTGTCAGTTTTGGTGTTAACTGTCAAGTATGATGGAATTAAGTATTGAAAGACTAATTTACCCCTCCAAAACGGTAGAGGGTAAATTAGTCTTTAAATGCTAAATTCAATTAGACTTAACCAAAAAAAAAAAAAAACAAATAGCAAGGCGTAACGTAACAAAGTTTTTGATTTTTTGGGAAGGGGGGGGGGGGGGGTGCGGGCGGTGGTTTGATTGTGTGTTTTGATAGTTAGGGGGCAAAGTATAAAATGGGATATAGTTTAAGGTAAAAAATGTTATTTCTCCTTTTTAATTATTATTAAGGTAATGTTGTTTCTTTATGTGCTAGTCAAAATCATTTGAGATTTATAGTGCTTTTGGCTGGTAAATATTTAATTACTGGAAAGGATTTTGAATGAACATATATGTATGAGGGGGTGAGATTGAGATATGTTAAATGTAAAGTAAACAAGGGTATAGCAAAAATATTGCCTCAGACTTAATCCAAGTGAAGGATGCGACTAAATTGCATTTCTTTTTCTGAGGGAAGGGCAGCATTGGGAACTAGTTCACTATTTATAAAGCCGATTTTCAGGATACGCCCTCCCCTTCCTTCTTTCTTTGGTCTTCTTTTAATTGAAATTTGCATTAATATACGTATACTGTGTCATACAATGGAAGAACAAGATCTCGACCAATAAGAAATTTGATGTTGAGGTGACCTTATCAAGTGGTTTTAGGTGACAACACAATGCTTATGTAATGTAAGCATAAAATTGCATGCTATAAGAGCTACTGTAAGGGCATTGTTGATGACCTTGAGTTTGAGAATTTAGTTCCATACATCGGAAAGCAACTACATTAAGCAATTAGGCCAAGATTTGTTTCCTTTTTATTTTGCAATCCAGAAATATTACCATTACCGATTGCTGTAGTGTAGATATTAAAAATGCACAAATTGTAAGCGAGAAACATCATTGAAACTATTAAGACAGCAAGAGAAGCAGTGGGGTGGTGTATACAGAAAACTGGGTGAGAATAAAAACACACATTGAAGTAAACATTGAATACTTTTTCCAACATTGTTTCTATTCTGATTCGAGTCTTAACTCTTATTACATCTTGACCTTGACAAAACCAATTGATATAGTGAGACTGCAAAACAAAGCTTTCAAGATTTTTCTGACTTAAAAACAGTCAATGCCTCAACAGTGTGAAAATACCAATTGATATAGTGTGACTGCAAAACAAACAGAACTCCCAAGTTTCCAACATTTGTTGATGGTCAACCCTGAAAAGGACTCTTCAACATTTTAACGTGTGAACTTCTAATTTTTGCAAATGCAAAATAACTCTACAATAACAAAGCACATTTCAGGGCATTACTTGACTTTTCTACTTAATAGATTATCAAGTGCTGGATAATTGGGTATGTACACGAATTATTTACTGAAGCAAGCAAGCAACCAGGAGAAACACAGGGACCTTGCAACCCAATGGGGGTCTGATCATACTGGGGGGCTCTGTGTAATTTGAACTCGCCAAGAAAAATATTGAATATACAGGGAGTTGAGGCTCATGGCTATGCCAAAACCTAGAACTGATGCAACTAGTATTGCATAAATGGCATTCAGATGAAGCTGCAAAAAAATCAAGAAGCTTTCAGTCAACAAGAAAACAAGGACCAATAAGTCAAACATGTAGAACACCTCAATCTTAGCAAAAATTGGATATTTTAGAAAGCCATGCAACAATGAAAGTGAAAATGTTAGGAACCCATGAGTATAACTCACCCTTGAAAATTTGCTTGCAAGGGGAGGGTGCCCAAGAGCTTATAAACACATGATTAAGCTTACACTTAATCCATATGAAATACTAGGATCATAACATACTACCACGCTCCGTAGTGGACATCCACGAAAGCTCACTCTAGCAACACTGACCCAATGGTAGCCATTTCTCTTTTGGTGGCTCCACTCACCTATCAGTTATTTTAATCTAGCCTCTAGGTCGCCTCCTCTTGAATCTGACCACAAAGCTACAACTCACAACTCATTTGATCCCATACTCAATGAGCTACGCCCAATTACTTGGGGTGGTGATTAGCTCTGATACCAAATGTTAGGAACCTATAAGTAGAACTCACCCTTGAATATCGACTTGCAAGGAAAGGGTGCCCAAGAGCTTATAAACACATGGTTAAGCTTACACTTAATCCATGTGGGACACCAGGATCATAACATACCACCAGGTACCCAAGAGCTTATAAACACATGGTTAAACTTAAGCTTAATCCATGTGGGATACTAGGATCACAACAGAATTTTTTTTTTGAGAGGGGGGGGGAAGCAAAAGGTCATAGTAGGCTAATTTTAGTCAACAAGAGTGATCTTTGTTAAATTCCATTCTTAAAATATCAGCATGGACTTCTATGAAGATATAATGGTGAAGTAAAAGTGGGTGTTGCAAGCTGAATGGTTAAATAAAGAAAAAATGCATCCACCCAAACATAGTAATTCTCCTATGAGTTAATCCCCATTTTCAGTTATGTATCACAATTAACCAAACGTACTTTTTAAATTTTCCTTTGCAACACCTCTGCATCTCAAATATGTAAGAAATTTTATACAAAATATATGCAGCCAAATAAAGGGGAGATACCTCAGGCCATAATTGTTCGAGTGTCTTGAACAAAAAACGCACTTACAGATTCTTTTTTGACAGAGAATTCTTATAACTTATGGCCTACCTTGTTAAACCCTTTTATGGAAACACAAACTTGTTTGTAGGGTAGACTACAGACCCTCTTTGTTTAGTGTCAGTTCTTATACTAATTCTTCAACTGAGTTAGTTACTGAAAATTATTTATAATTTCATATGAATTTTCATCAAATAACTCTTCACAATTAAAATCCTAAAACATTGGGTCTTTATTTATTCTTTTTTTGTGGGGATATTTCGATAGTTGGGGAGAGAGATTTGAACCCTGGATATCCTTGTTGGAAACAACATGAGAGGTCAGTTAAACTACAAAACTATTGGCTCTATTTATCACTCATATTATTAAATAAACAAAAGAAAAATTAATAATTAAAATAAATCTTATGTAAGTCACATTAAGTCTCCTAATGGAGAAATATCTCATGGGAGATACTTTCAGCAGATTAAAGAAATAATGTATTTCACGTTCCTTAAGTTTAGAAGTGTTGGTGTCATAATTGGAGCAGCTGCAAGCAACTATAGGTTTGCTTTGGCTCCATTAATGCTAGAATTTTTGGGTTTGTGTTTCACTTGCACCACCATTTAAGAATAGAACCGGTGGGATGGTACAAAACAATCATCCAGCCTTCTGTTTTTCTTCTTTTTTTATCATCTAAATTAGAGGACCTAGTGGCTAGTTGTCTCATAGTTAAACCTACTAGGTAACAAATCTTATTCTTTTCATACGAAAACCCAAAAAAAGTATGGTACTTTTTTATTTTACCATCAAAAAAAAGGTATGGTACTTTTCAAGAAAGTAAGTGAGAAGAATCAAGGAGGAAATCATGGAGCATATTGATGACAGAATAGTGAAATAAAAAGATAGCATTTCTCACCAAAGTGTAGAAAAGGTGGACAATGATGGCCACAAGTGCAAACTCAAGAGCTGCGTATGTCCATATGTATTCCTTGATTGCTGCAAATCAAAATAAACAAAAACTAAGAAAATGATAATTTAACAGAAACTTGTAATTTCTTACTTCTGAGACTCAGCTATACCAAGGATGACTGCAAAAATAGATGACAAAAGGCCCAGGGTAAAAGCAAATGGTGCTGCAATCACGATAGCTTGAGTCTTCATGTTATGAATCTACAAAATAAGAAGGCAAAGGATTAACACTGCAATGCCAACTACTACAGAACCTGAAATGGAAAAAATAAAAACAGTTATGATAATAGTAATGGAACCACTTCTATTCCTTTTTTGTTCTTCATACTTCATCATACATTCTGATTTTAAATTCCCCACTGCACAAATTTTGGAGCCTAGTTATGCTAAACTAGTTTCTTGATCATGTTAATGGATATATTAAATACACAGAACATATTAAATATTATGCTAAAATAGTAATTGGAACCCCTTCTTTTGAATCTTCATATATTCTGATTTTAAATCCCCCACCGGCACAAATTTTGGAGCCTAGTTATGCTAGACTCGTCACTTGATCATGTTAATATATATATTAAATATGCATAACAAATTACATTTATGCTGAAATAGTAATTGGAACCACTTCTATTTCTTTTGATATTCTTACTTCATCATACATTCTGATTTTAAATCCCCCACTGTACAACTTTGGAGCCTAGTTATGCTAAACGAATCTGTTGATCATGTTAATAAATATTTTAGATACACATAACAAATTACATGTCAGGTCTCAGGACAGAACATTCTATGCACTGTATCTTGTAGAGTTCTATGAAAGAAGCCAAACATATTGAGGCATTAAGTTGACCTAAAAGAGAGTGTATAACATCCAACTCATCCAAGTACCAAAGTAGTTAACAGGAATAACAAATATTTCTTGTTTAACTTTTATCATATAGCAAAATGGCCTACCAGTAGCTGCTCAAGAAAGAAGAAATAGCATATTGTGCTAATCAAGACGAGCACCACAAAGTCCTGCCAGGCACTGCCATAAGCAAGAATAAATCAGAAAAAGCAGGAAAATAAAAACAAAAGGATGAATAAATGCCCAAGAAAATATTACTTGAACAAGAGAGAAACTTAAGTGGATGTTTACTTCACTCTCTCTCTCTCTCTCACTGTGTGATAAATTTACGGTAAAAAGAACTCATAAAATCAACTAAGTTTGGCTCAAAAGTGCCTCAGTTGAATTTGAAAGCCTTTATATGTCTTTCACTTTCATTTTACATTACCTTATCGATTGTGAACGCAAATTCTGTTGACTGTGCTCTTGTCTGTTATCCCTTTGAATGGAGGTGGGCACACGAAGCAAAGTCACTGGTAAATTCTGAACCACTTGCCCACATACTTCACAAGTCTTGTTTCCTTTAGTACTAAACCATTTAACAGCACATTCTTCATGTACTAGTCTGAGGGCACCTTTGCAGCTGCATTCCATTTTAAGTGTATTTCCTTCTTCACATACATCAAGACAGATCCTGCACACTGCTTCCTCTTCAGGAATCTCTTCATCATTGCCTTCTGCCGGAACGGAAGTTATTTGATCTGATGTGCCAGAAAATTGAATTTACAAGTGTTAAATAACGTTGAAGGGACTACAATCAGAAAATTATAAACATCAACAGTTTAAATATTACATACAAATATTTCAGCCATTTTTTTGTGTTTGAATAGAACTCAAATAGCCACCAGGCCCATGGGTGAAAATTGATAAACATTTAAAGCCTAAATGTTAAGTTCACACACTACACACCTAACACTTTTGTGAATGCACACATTTTAACAATATCAAACAAGCAACAATGACAAACATAAATGAAACTGAAACTAAATAGATATACTGAAATCAGTGTAAAACCACCCAATCATTTACTGACTTTAACAATGACGGATGGTTCATGTCATACAGGTCTATCAATCCATGAGTTGTAGAACAGAAATAAGGAACTGCAACAATAACGTATATGTCTAACAACATACCATCACTAGGATCTGTCTGGGCATGCTCCTGGAAAGCGAACGATACAGATCTTACAATGACAACATTTTGCCCAGGCACAGACAGGGACCTTGAAACCATAGCTTGAACAGCTTTCTGCATGAAATTGACAATAAACACCTTAAGCATCTAGAATTTTATAATAGCAGTATCATCAACCAGCAACATTGACCTTAAAACTAGGAGAAGATAACTTGTCTTAGTGGGGCAGGGGGGGAGGGGAAAAAATTGCAGTTGTTTTGTTAGATATATATCTAGAAGGAACTTTCATCTGGGGCACACATCAATATGATGGTAGAGTGGTCTTGCCATCATTATTAAAGATATGATCCAGATGAGATGAGTGGGGCATGAATAGGAAGAAAAATTCTTAAAAAAAAAAAAAAAAAAGATTTCATATCTAACATTTCGTTAATTCATCAACCATTCTGTGTCCAGGTGATTGATTAGTGGGGTTCTCTAGATTAATATGTTTTCTATAGCTATTCATGAAACTTGATCTGGAAATCTCAGCGATCAGAAAGAACTGCAAAATACATGATAACTCACATGTGGCTTATGCCGTTCATCATATGTCCTCGCTGAAACAGGTGTGGAAACTGAGGGGGACAAGTTTGTTGCAGGTGTAACCGGAAGAGAGGTACATCTTTTCCATGAAAGTGCAGACTTGAGGTTGGCCATAATTGGACTTTCAGGGGCGGTTTTGGGGTCTGAATTGAGGAGGAAGCTTCTCTCACCATCAGATAAAGTCCCCTTTTTCTTGAAGCTTAATCCCCGCAAGATGCCTCCCGATGATGAACTGCCTTTGGCGGAGCCTTGAGATTGGAGCAAACCCTTTCCACTTCGACTATTGCCAAATCCTATGGGTCTAGGGGGTATTTGAAGTGCGATATCCGGACGCCTCCCGGTTGGTCCTGGGTCTGAAACTTTGTCTATTTGGATATCTATCTGCATGCAACAAACATATGAACACCATTTCATGTCATTTTCTCTATAAGCACCTAGAAAACATATCGAGATCATATCAACCATAATAGGAAAGAGTATTTTGACTGCAAATCCTACCAAACTGGGCGCAACTATCTCATAATATTGGACAGCATTACATGGTCATAGGTAATTTGGATATTTCACTGCTCCTAGGTCTCAGACTTTCAGGTTCCTCTAAAACATTTCTATTTTTCATGGTGTTTTGCAACATGCCAAAAACAGAGAACAAATCAAAACGGTCCGCCAGAGCATGAGCCTCTTGCTTTTGCAGGGGCAGGGGCTGGGAGAGATGGTTGGTACGTAGCTTAACCCCCAAATTTGGAAAGGTTGATTCCCAAACTCAAACCCATGACACTCCTTAGGTAACTTCATTATTTAAATCACGGTGCCCCCTACGTGAGAATAATCAAATGAAGGGCCTATGTCTAAAACTACTTTCTAATGCCATACCTTCCACATGATAATAAAGGGCCTATATCTATCATTACGTTCTAAATTTACAAAGATTAACTTATAGAGTATATGCATTGCCTACCTACATTCAAGGAACAGCATATGACCACTTCCAAAATTAGTATTCCCAAATACCGCAACCCACCTTAAACCACTTTCCATATTCTTCACGAACATGAAACTCTCTATTTTTTTTTTTCCTTATACTTCTATAATTAACACATCAAATCATATTTTAGGCAACCACAGTTCAACAGCCAAAAATTATTGAAGACCCACATGATATCAGCCGTAATTGCCTAATGGGGATACTCCAAAAAATATGTCAGCTGAACATATTCATTTCTATCTCAAACTTCTTTTTTGAAAAAATATTTATATCTCAAACCTAAAATGATGAAACCAAATCCTTAAAATCAATAGAACAACCGGATCAACGCCATGAACTCCTAGAACCTCTCAGTGCCCTCTATATTAATAATGCTCCTAAATGAAAATCAACCGCTACTGAAGTAAAAAAAAAAAAAATTGCCTAGCCTACAGTCTAAACAAATCCTTAGGAAAAAAAAATATATATATATATATGTGGGGGAGAAAAACCCAGCCCAGCTTATTCGGCCCAGGCCCTAAAAGAGGAACACTCTTCATCCGAGGAGATGAAGCCTTCAGTCGGAAGCCCACGCCAAGGGGGATGCCTGGGATGAACACGTATGCCATCCGAGGAGATGCTCATATGTCCGAGTAGTCATGAGTCCTCGGATCCGAAGAGGTTTGATCAAACGCGAGTATGGGAGGTTCAAGTGATCTATTTGACAAGCGTCAGGAGGGAGAGGAGCCTCGGACACACATAAAGATAACGGCAACAGGGGAATATCAAGGAGGCATACTTCAACCACCACATTTAATGCCCTGCACCTACCTTTCTGGCCGCATTTATGTGGACAGGACACCTGAACGGTGCTTTCTCAGCTACCGCCACTCACATAAGGCTAAAGGTGGGATGATGGGACATGTACTCAAGTGGATGCCTGGATGATGAACAAGTGGACGGAGGAGATGTAAGAAGGTAATGCTATATAAGGGAAGGGTACCTCTGATAGAA
>NW_027069474.1:375605-533870 GCF_002906115.3 Quercus suber
TTGATTCCCAAACTCAAACCCATGACACTCCTTAGGTAACTTCATTATTTAAATCACGGTGCCCCCTACGTGAGAATAATCAAATGAAGGGCCTATGTCTAAAACTACTTTCTAATGCCATACCTTCCACATGATAATAAAGGGCCTATATCTATCATTACGTTCTAAATTTACAAAGATTAACTTATAGAGTATATGCATTGCCTACCTACATTCAAGGAACAGCATATGACCACTTCCAAAATTAGTATTCCCAAATACCGCAACCCACCTTAAACCACTTTCCATATTCTTCACGAACATGAAACTCTCTATTTTTTTTTTTCCTTATACTTCTATAATTAACACATCAAATCATATTTTAGGCAACCACAGTTCAACAGCCAAAAATTATTGAAGACCCACATGATATCAGCCGTAATTGCCTAATGGGGATACTCCAAAAAATATGTCAGCTGAACATATTCATTTCTATCTCAAACTTCTTTTTTGAAAAAATATTTATATCTCAAACCTAAAATGATGAAACCAAATCCTTAAAATCAATAGAACAACCGGATCAACGCCATGAACTCCTAGAACCTCTCAGTGCCCTCTATATTAATAATGCTCCTAAATGAAAATCAACCGCTACTGAAGTAAAAAAAAAAAAAATTGCCTAGCCTACAGTTCAGCATTAATAAATTAAAGAAACACCCATTAATCTGCAATAAATGAACATAAAAACTGAAACTTTTTTTTTTTTTTGAGGGGGTAAAAACTGAAACTTTAAAAACCAAAAAAAAAAAAACCATATCTTTTTTTTTTTTTAGAAACAAAAAAAAAAACCCATATCTGAATCTGAAAGAACAAAGCATAAGTTACACATGCACACCCATATATACATATCCAAAATACAAAAAAGAACAGCCAACCTGAGGAGAACTATTTGCTACTCCACTGGAAACTGCTTGAACTGCTTGCATTATTATTATTTGTTAAACCCCAAAGAATTTCAAGGGATCAATAACCTTAAAAATAAGTTATGAAATCATAGGATACACAAGAACCATAAAAGGAAACAAGAAAACCAAAGAAATCTGACAAAAATTCGAGTAATCTAGGAAGAAAGAATAGCTGTCAAGCTCTTAAAGAGTTAAAAGTAAGAAGGTAATGCTATATAAGGGAAGGGTACCTCTGATAGAAAGGGGGGGGAAAACAGGAGAGAGAAAGGATATAGTAGATGGTTGTAGCTCCAGGAATTGTAATCCTTGATTATGAATGAAAACATCTCTTCGGACAAAGTACCCATTTTAGTCCGAGAGCACATTAATTCAGCTTCTCACATCAGTGTTGCTGCTTAATACTGTCATTTTCATTACTTGCCTAGCCCTTTCGCCCACTCTCTACAAAATTTATTGTTTTGGGCTCAGTGGGTTCCGAATCCATACCTCCTTGGGCTTGGGCCGCAAAAACTGTCCCCACAATATATATATATATTATATGTACGTTCTGTGGCATTTAATATATTCTCACGCTAACTGACCGTACTCTTGCAATTGGCGAGTAACGTTTTCCATTCTACTCGAAAAAGTATAGCAAAGTAGTATCAAACTTTTACGTCGGTCCCCAGCATTGATTGGCTTTATCATTTCATTCTCCAAAACTCATGTAAATTTGGAGTGATTATTTAAGAAGGACGTATTAAAAAAATCCATGAGCCAGAATGGTGTATGATTAGGAAAAGTAACTCTTTTTTTTTTTTTTTCTCTCAGAAAAAAGAAACACAAGCATAAAAAAAGAAGAGCATATATATATATATAAATTATTTTTCACAAATGAGCTTTAATAAACTGATAAGAGTAATGCTTGAGATACACTTCTTCTCATCCCCAAATTTACAACATTCTTAGTTTTTAACATTTTCACATAGGCCCATCACATATATTTGAAAATGTTAAAATCCAATTAAGAGTTAACAAATAAGCAAAGTGTGATAGTTGGTGTAGGAAATGATGTGTCCCTAACATTACTCAAGCTGTAATTAATTCCCATCCCTGCCCGTAATTGACATCACTTGTTATTATTATCTATTATTAAGCATTCATAAGCTTTGTTTATCAAAGATTGTGAAATATGTTATGAATCATTGGACAAATCTAAATTTATTGGATTAAGAAAGAGGTACTCCACACATGTACACAGTTCCAATTTCCAAATGTGATGGATGTGCACATTCCACCTTTTGGAAATCGACAGTCTTTCTGGCCTAGTCCACTGTGGATGTTTGCACATTAGCCCGTAATTGACATCACTTGTTATTATTATCTATTATTAAGCATTCATAAGCTTTGTTTATCAAAGATTGTGAAATATGTTATGAATCATTGGACAAATCTAAATTTATTGGATTAAGAAAGAGGTACTCCACACATGTACACAGTTCCAATTTCCAAATGTGATGGATGTGCACATTCCACCTTTTGGAAATCGACAGTCTTTCTGGCCTAGTCCACTGTGGATGTTTGCACATTTTCTTTAGGCAATGCATTTGTGAATGCTTTGACAGTCTACATACATGCACATAGAGAGAATAGCATTAAGTGTAATAATACAAACAAAAAAAAAAAAATCATTAAGTTTTGACTCAATATAAATTAATGGGTCTAGATGAAACTAATATTATCTTCTTAATAAAATTGTGAGCAAAGTTCAAAACAAGATGTGTCCCCAAATATGACTCAATATAAATTAAAGAAGGGTTTAGGTCATACAAGAGAAGAGGGAATCGTGCACTTTTCTTGATTGTACTAATCAGCAGCCAGCAGGTAGTTTGTTCAATTTGGCAGCACAAGAACAAATGGGATTCAGTACTTCACCGACACCCAACTTTATCTAGGCAACATATGTACAAACAAAAAGTTCTTTTGCCAAATTGGTCAATAGCAGCAGGTCTTGATTAAGAAAGAGGGCATGGTCAAGCCCCTTCTTCTGCAAGAAGTTTTAGCTGTATAAAGTCTACACTCTTATTAGCTCTTGAGATTTTTTTTTTTTTTTCTTTTAACTTTTATGTATAATTTTTTTAAATCATATATATATACACACTTTTTTAAAATATAAATATATTTAGCACGTTTTTTACAAAAAGTTAAGTGTGCATTTAGATACCGCTTATTTTACTGAAAATTAAAGACTTATTACTGAAAATACTGTAGCAAAATATTTTTTATTGCTCAAATTTACTGTTCACCCACAATTTGCACTTGGATGATCCATGAACAGTGCCATGGACCAGCCAAAAATGCAGCTTACCAAAACGTAAACCTAAATGCAGCTTACCCGAAGATAAACATAGTTGGCCATGGCGGTTCAAAGGAACTAGAAATTATTCAAAGTTGCAAACATGATATGGAATCATGGATATGGAATAGTCCTTATAAAAAGGGTGCTTTGCAGTTTCTTCACTTGCGCCGCCACACTTCTGTAGAGCCTTTTAAGTTTTAACTATTCTATTTATAAAAAATGAAAACATGATTTGTATTCTAGTTTAACTTAACAATTGCTTATAAAAAAAAATTAATAAATGATTAAATTGATTATATTATATAAATTATTTGAATATGCTATTCATTGAGAATTGTTTTTAATCATAGAATCCTAGATATATTATATCATATAGGATATAACACAGGTTCACAATTTCACATGCAATGGAGGTACCCCTCTCACCTTTTGGAAATCAACAGTCTGTCTAGCCTAGTGGAAGTATATATAGAAAGAGAGAATAATGGTAAGCCTAATAACACAAAATTTTTCATAATTATTGACTTGATAGTTGATATGTTATAATTAATTTGTAATAAAATAATATTGATAATTAATTTTTATGAAAATAATATTAATTTTATTAGGTCATCATGACATAGGTCATGGGTCGGTGGTCTAGGAGGTTTTCCCTAATGCACTAGCAATTCGTTGTTGCTATTTGTACGTATCCCAATATTGCATGCACAATGAGAATCTTAATTCGAAGCAATTAAGGTGCCTATTATGATAATGCTCAAGTGGAAAAACCTAACTAGTTGGCATAATTTTAAAAACCAGTGCAATTAAAGAATTGTTTTTTATTTCAGTTCTTAGTTTTTTTTAAAATTATTTTTAAGTTTTGATCGTTTTATACTGGTTTTAAGGTTTTTATTGGACCAAATTGGTATTCAATTTCCATTAAATTGGTTCAATTGGTCAATCCAGTCTAATTTTTAAAACTATGTTAGCTAGTTGCCCTCCCTAACCATTTATTTTCTACCAAATTTTTTTTTTAATTTAATTATAACTTATCTTTTGTAAGGAGTAAATTAGTTGTGATGTTTCTTTTCAATAAATCTTGCTTTTTCATCCAAAAAAAAAAAAGCGTTGGAAACATCACTCAATAAATATTATATAATATAAAGAAATGTTTAGATTATAGTATTATACAAGAGAAGAGGGAATTGTGCACGCGGTAATCTTGATTGGAGTAATGAGGAGGTTGCTTGTTCAATTTGGCAGCACAAGAGCAAATAGATTCGGTACTACACCGACACCCAACCTGGTACAGGCAACAGAGATTAAAAAACAGAGTGTAGTGTTTTTAAAATAATTATTAATAAACTATTTCAATAAAGTTTTGATACTATTATTATCGGAAAAGAAATTATAAAATATTTTGAGAGTATCATAAATTTGTATTCTAAAAAAATCATCAAAAAAATTAATTATCTTATTATTTATCTAAAAATACTTACTAAACTAATGACATAGGATATCAATAACATTTCCCAAAAAAATAAATTGTTTTGCCATATTGGTCAATATCTAGTTCGTGATTAGGAGAGTGGGGTGGTCAAGGTCCTTTTTCTGTAGAGGTTTTAACTTACTCTGGCTACAGTATACAATCTTTTTGGCTTTTGGGAATCAACTCAAGTAATAAGGAGGTTCAAAGGAACTAGACATTATGCTTATTAAAAAAAGGAACTAGACATTATTCAAAGTTGGAAACCACATTTTAGCTCAGATTTCATTTTCTTTATGATTATGGAATGGAATACAGCTTCATACCAAAAGGATGCTTCGCGTTTTCGTCAATTGCGCCGCCACATTTTTTACTATTTACTATTTATGAATGAAAATGTAATTAGTACATTCTATTAGATAAACGCAAAGAATTTTTTAGCTTAACTAGCGCTCTCTAGCATTTTTCATATAAATAAATTGCCACTGTTTAAATTCCCTCAAATATATATATATATATATATATAAAATAAAATAAAATAAAATAAAATAAAAACACTCCTCCTCCTCAGCTATAGACTTATCCCAAAAAAAAAAAAAAATGAAGAGCTTAAAATATAAATGCTTATGAAATTATCCAATGGAATAGTTATGTATTTGAAGAGCTTTTGATACTTTTTTTTTTTTAAGAAGATTATGTGGTGGATTGAAAATAGTGACATGACAAATAAAATTCAAGCTATTTCATAGGTTTTGCTTAAACCTAGAAAAATTAGACTTGCACTGAATGAAAAATAGGTCAACTGCACATGACTTGTTGAAATACCAAATTAGGTAGGGTTACTTGTACTCAACCCAACTCAATTCGACCTCCCTTTAAATAAAAAAGAACTTTTTGCTTTATTTATTTATTTGAATGTAATATTCAAAGTTTGATGTTCTCTCTTGGTGGAAAGAAAATTATAATTGGTTTTTTGAGCTATCTCTAGACTTTAATGATATGCAATCTCTTGAGTACTCTAAATCAACTTTTAGCATTTGAAATAAAATTCTTATTCAATATTGATTTTGTCTTTTACCAGAGAACTAGAATGTAATATGTGCTTTCGCACAAAAATGATGAATTATAATGGTTTTATTGATATTAGTTTAGGTTATTAACTATATATGACATTTGTTCAACCAGGACATTTGGAGGTACTAAAATGATTTTCTTTTGCAATTTTAATGATATTGGTTATGTGAAGTTTTTCATTACACTATTGTTATGTATACAATTTTGAAAATCACTATTGGACACTACATATATAATATTAATTCACTATCACCAACCATAAAATTTTACTAAATACAACACAAAATAAAAAAATAAAATGGTTCAATAGTATCTCCTAAATTAAATGAGCATAGGTGCATGGAATTGTTTAGCTCAATTATAGTTTGTTACATTCAAAATCTTCACATACAAAATATCTAAATAGAAACAGTATAAAAAAATATACTCATTAGTTCAAAATAAATAAATAACAGCAAAAATCTAAACAATTTAATTTGTAGGAAAAGCTAACAAAGGCCGAATCTAATTGATTCTGATCAAATATTCTCTAAGCTTTGGTGTTATATATACTAGTATGTAACCTTGTACTACCGCACGGGAATGGATATATAATTAGGGGTGTTCACCAAAACCGCACAAACCACAAAAACCGCACCAAAACCGCCTGCAAAATGACATAACCGCACCGCACCGCAAGTAAGAGTGCACTACACCGCATGATGTAGTGTGGTTTGCGGTTTTATAATATAAAAACCGTACAAACCGCACCGCACCGCTATATATATTAATATATTTATTTATTTAATATTAAATATAAATAAATAAATAAATAAATAAATAAATATATATATATATATATATATATATATATATATATATATATAATATATATATATAATATAAAAGGACAAAAGATCAATACATTAATAATTTAATACCCTAGCCGCCACACTTCGACCTAGAGTCCTAGTCTCCTAGACTACTCACTGCCGTACCAGTTGCTTCTACTATTAAGGTATTCATGTGTTCAATTCAAGTTTTTCTTTGTTAAAATGAATCTATTGGCCAATTATACTATTCACTTAGGACAAGTTGTTAAAGTCAATCTATTGTTAAAATTTTTCTTTGTTCAATTCACTGTCATTGCATCAGACTATCAGCCGTATCTCATTGTTCTATTGCCAAAGTTTTTCTTTATTAATTATATATTTTTTTTATTGATTGTTGTGTTGCCATTGGTATATGGCACTTGGAACTTCCTATGTTAGATATTTAAGTTAGATTTTTTTTTTTTTAATTTTTATGTTAGATATTATTTAAGTTAGAAGCTATAGGTTATGCCATATCTCATTGTTCTATTGTTAAAGTTTTTCTTGTTGGGTTTACAATTAATACTTGTTTTAGATTTGTAATTCATTTCATGCTTTGCTTTAGACTTGTTTACATTATGGTTTTGATAATTGAAACTTGAAATTAGTAGGCATGACTAGAATTGCTTTGAGTATGGGTAAATCCTTTTTGCTTTGTACCTGGTGTTTCACATAAACTCTTTACTTCATATTCTTGATCTAAAGTGAGGATTGAGGAGCATTAGATTTTGATAGTTAAAATATTTAAGTTGCTTGCCACTCTATCTTATTTAAAGTACTTGACTTTATTACATATTTGATGTATACCTGAGAATTTGAGATAGTGATATTACTGATACATTTTGAATTGTATGGTGATATATATGTTGAATTTTTATGTAGCAGGTGAATTTTTATACACCGCATAGCACATGTGATCGCAAAAATGAGGTGCGGTGTAGTTATGATTTTGGCTAAACCGCATCGCAAAGTGCGGTGCTAAAAATGGCCTAAAACCACACCGCGAACACCCCTAGATATATTATTAATCATGAGTTTATTCATGTTTAAAAGGCTCAGTTAAGTCTAAATTCATATTATTAATTAGAAAATTTCATTAACAAAACTTAGCAGTATATATATTTTACACAGAAAGATGAACCTTGGTGACAGTGTTTATCCAAAAGATTCATTCACGCTTTTGAATCTTCAATCTCTATTGGTGATTGAAATTTTCGCAGCTTAAAAAATTAAAAAAAAAAAAAAAACCCTCAGAGTTGTACTCATTTTGTAATTTTACGATGGGTCATTTTGTAACATGATGGGCATTTGTGTGAAGAAAAAACCTCTGAAGTTCCATAGCTAATAAAAGAAATTCTCTTCAATCTCTTTTTATAGAGAGATGGGTTTGTGCGTGTTTTTATACTTCATAGTTGTATTATCACGAAGTAGGTCCAATAGATTTAGATTGATACTACCGATTCCCAAAGCATGAGTGTTTAATGTGTTATTAATTTTATCTCATTGGCTTCTGCACATGACAGTAAAATTAAAAATAATTAGATTGTACACGTGTATAGTAAAATTGAACTCTAATTTCCGATTCTAATTGAACAATTGGAATGATAATATATGATAGTAACAACAATAGGAAAATTCAAATAAAATTTCGAATTAAATTGTAACAATCTGAATAAAAAATTCCAGTAGAAAGACAGGGTGGAGTGATCCACTCCAAGAAGGCGACCAAATTTGCGTAAATATAGAATAATAAATCTCTCTTCTGAAAATTTACATTGTTCATAACCTTTACCTTCACTGAAAAATTTAAAAACATAGTGACTCACAACTGCCATTCAGACATCTACAATCAGGTCCTCTCCAATTCGAGTGAGATTCCATTGATCACTAAGTTCCCTTGCAGCCTGCAAAAAGTATTATCCATCAGTCCATAGTAGTGCTTTCTTCATTATTATAGGTGTCAAACCTAAAGAAAAAGCCAAATATAAGGATAGTGAATTTTAGGCATAATGTACATCTAATCACATATTAGCAATTTATAACAAATGTAAAAATGCAAACTTTGTAAATGAATAGTAAACAAAACTCAGTGTTAAAACCAAGAAGAAAGCATTTTAATCCGAAACTCAGTGCAAATATAAAGATGCAAATTTTGTAAGCAATTTATAACAAAGATGCAAACTCTGGCTTTGCTATCTTTTTGGAATTATGCAATGTACCTAAACCAAGTTCTTATCACCGATATTAATCTCTTTGGTTTTCACGTTTGACTGCAAAATTAAGAAAAAACTTAATTAGCACAGTAACTCACTTGACCCGATACATAGAAGTGATTTAATGAGAATGAGCCCACATACATTTAGCCACATGATGAGTCTTATCATTGATATTAATCTCTTTGATTTTCATGTTTGACTGCAAAATCAAGAAAAAACTTAATTAGCACAATAACTCATTTGACCCGATACATAGAAGTGGTTTTAATGAGAATGAGCCCACATACATTTAGCCACATGATGCAAAATTCAACTTCAATTTTAAATTCTAGACACATTGCACAAAATTAGAGTCCTAATTTGGAATTCAATTTCACACACTCTCTGCTTCACCTATTATTATTATATATAGATATATAGATTACATATGTTTATTTATATTGAACTTCTCGTTTTCTACATTAAATTAATTCCTTAACACAAAAATTAACAAAATTTAGATTAGATGAGACACGGGGCAAAAATTAAACTCTAATTGAAATTTAATTTTTACACTAAATTAACTCAATTGGCAAAAAAAATTTAAAAGCTTATATTAGATGAGACACATAACAAAATTAGACTCTAATTGAATTTCAATTTGAAATTTAATTGGATATTCTCTTAGTTTTGCCTCTCTCTCTCTCTCTCTCTCTCTCTCTCTCTCTCTCTCTATATATATATATATATATATATAGATGTGGAAGCTATGTTAATTTAATTCACTAGGTAGGATAGTCATTGTTATAAAATTTTAATTCTATATTGACTAAATTTTATTGTATACCTAAGTTATATTAACATTTTGCATTATACATGAAAATACTAATGAAATTATTCGCCAACTTAAGGTGCAACTCTCAAATATGAAATATTTCTATTATTAGATCTCTACTAAAGTTGAGTAGATTGGATTGCAATTGATATAAATATTTACTTATTTTTCTTTACCTACTATGTTGTGTTTTATTATTAATTTTTTTTAATTTTTTAATTTAGTTATTTTTCTAGGTAATTTAACTTTATCATTATTATTTCACATGCCATAAGTATATATGAACTTGAGGAGGTTGATCACTTGACATGGTCGATGATTTTCATACATTTTTTTCGCTCTTTTATGATGATGATACCATTAGTAAATTTTGAATTGTGTATGTGGGGCCTGAGAACTTAGTAGCCTCGACCCATTTTACATCCAGCCCAAGGCCCATGCTGAGGATGAAGAATCGTCCGAGGACGTCATATGAAGGCCCGAGCTGCAAGAACCACAGCCGAGGATGGCCTTTTAATCGGTGGACCGAGACTAACACCAAGTGGGGGGAAAAGTCTAGTACAGGGTGTCACCTCCACACTAAACGTGCTCACCTAACCCTCTGACCGCATTAATGGAGATGTGACTCCATGACGGGGCAGCCCTGGCCACTAAAAATGACACGAGTATTGATAATGCAGCTGTGGGGACGGGCAATCAGGAGGAAAGGACGCGGATGATCAATAGGTGGAAGAAAGAGACGGTGAGAAGAGGACTATATAAGGGGAACCAACGGAATAGTGAGGGGAAAAAAAAAGAGCGAAAAAGGAAAGGACCTCTGTCAAGCTCCTCGGATCGGTGCCGTGGAGAGACCTTGAGGAGTAACTCCGGAGCGCCGGCCTTCAACGAGTGTAAGTCTTGTTTCAGGCGTTGTCTGTTTGTTAGGGCCTAGTTCTTGAATCCACTCTCTAAAAATATATTGTTTGAGCTTATTGGACCGTTTTCCTTTTGATTTTTGAGAGCTTTTCCAAACCGAGTCCTTACAATTAGCGTTGTCTATGGGGAGAACTAGGGCGTTAGCAGGCGCAACGGCTAACGATTCCCCCGTTGGGGGCTTGTGCAAGGTTGGGTAGTTTTTCGTCACCATCAGCGACACTGACCCCGACTAAAAAAAAAAAAAAAAAAAAAAAAAAGAGAAGAAAAAGAAGAGAACAAAGTAAAAACCAACAATAACGCTTTTGCACAAGATATGGTCGTTGCAAGGAAGTAAAAGATTCAGAGAATAGGAAAAGGAAACAAACATCGTAATGTTTTATTAATCGAAAAGTAAATATAAGATACAAACAGAGGCTCAGACAGGCGTGTTTTAAAGCTAATTCTACAAACAGAGGCCCAGACGGGCTTGTTTCAAAACTAACTTTAGGGAAGGGGGCTGAGACAAGCTTGCTTTAAGGCTGCCAACAACCCCCGGGCCGGTGCGGATGGTGCCGGCGAGAAGAGAGGAGCAGATGCATGGGCCCCCGACGACCCTTCCACACGATGGTCCCTTAATTCTCTCCCAGCCCCACGGTGGTTGGTCGTTGGAAACGGCAACACCCGGGCACTGAACATGACGTAATATTGCGGGCCTCCACCGATGGATAGGCCAGGCGCGAGTCACTGCCAGTTTGAAGGGCAGGCATGGGTGTGCCCCAGAAAAGAGCGTTATGTACTTCAGGGATCTCCCTCCTGACCGCCATGTGCGACACCATCAAGATGACGCCCAAACTCTGCCATGCCGGAAGTCTGACGCGAGCTACAGCCACAACGGCTTTCGGCCGAGGAAGGAGGACCTTTGGCTTGTGTGTCCTCACTCCCATCTAAGGCCGCCCCATTTCTCCAAACTCATGTCACAATCTTGGCAGGGTTATTGAAGGGGCTCGGAGAGCTGAAGCGACGTGTTTCCTGTTTTGCTAAAGGGTTCATGGAGTGTGAAAGGACGTTTCCCCCTAGAGAGCCTTATATAGAATATGGAGGTTGGTGGGAATTGATCCATACAAAATTCAAGAAAAGGGTTATCAGTGGCATTAATCTTGACCAAATTCTAAGGGGGCTGTAGACCACTGGATCTGCATCAATCCATGAGGATATTAATGAGGGCGCCTTTCGCGCATCGAAACGTCAGGCGTGAAATGCGAACAGTCAAGGGATGCCTCGTAATTGAGGAGGGCAGAAGCCTGAACCGAAGGCGGGGTTACTGCCACACGTAAGGTTAAAAGTCCGAACCACCTCTACCTAGGGCACCACGAGGTCAAGGATCCGACCCGAGGATGGCCCACTTCCGGTGAAGCAGGGCCGAGGCCGTCATCATGCCAAAAATAAAATCCCAAGCGCTGAGGACAAACTCCTTCATCCCATACAGAAGTGTTAGACAGAACTAAGACCTTGCATGGTCCTCGGACTCAAGCCTATGGGGAACCTAACTACTTCAAAAAGATTCCAAGTGTTAGACAGAACCAAGATCTTACATGGTCCTCGGACTTAAGTCTATGGGGAAACTAACTGCTTCAAAAAGATTCTTAGTGTTAGACAGAACCAAGGCCTTGCATGGTCCTCGGACTCAAGCCAATGGGAAAACTAACTACTTCAAAAAGATTCCAAGTGTTAGACAAAACCAAGGCCTTGCATGGTCCTCGGACTCAAGCCTATGAGGAAACTAACCACTTCAAAAAGATTCTAAGTGTTAGGCAGAACCAAGGCCTTGCATGGTTCTCGGACTCAAACCTATGGGGAAACTAACTACTTCAAAAAGATTCTAAGTGTTAGACAGAACCAAGGCCTTGCATGGTCCTCGGACTCAAGCCTATGGGGAAACTAACTACTTCAAAAAGATTCTAAGTGTTAGACAGAACCAAGGCCTTGCATGGTCCTCGGACTCAAGCCTATGGGGAAACTAACTACTTCAAAAAGATTCTAAGTGTTAGACAGAACCAAGGCCTTGCATGGTCCTCGGACTCAAGCCTATGGGGAAACTAACTACTTCAAAAAGATTCTAAGTGTTAGACAGAACCAAGGCCTTGCATGGTCCTCGGACTCAAGCCTATGGGGAAACTAACTACTTCAAAAAGATTCTAAGTGTTAGACAGAACCAAGGCCTTGCATGGTCCTCGGACTTAAGCCTATGGGGAAACTAACCACTTCAAAAAGATTCTAAGTGTTAGACAGAACCAAGGCCTTGCATGGTCCTCGGACTCAAGCCTATGGGGAAACTAACCACTTCAAAAAGATTCTAAGTGTTAGACAGAACCAAGGCCTTGCATGGTCCTCAGACTCAAGCCTATGGGGAAACTAACCACTTCAAAAAGATTCTACGTGTTAGACAGAACCAAGGTTTTGCATGGTCCTCGGACTCAAGGCTATGGGGAAACTAACCACTTCAAAAAGATTCTAAGTGTTAGACAGAACCAAGGCCTTGCATGGTCCTCGGACTCAAGCCTATGGGAAAACTAACTACTTCAAAAAGATTTTAAGTGTTAGACAGAACCAATACCTTGCATGGTACTCGGACTTAAGCCTATGGAGAAACTAACTACTTCAAAAAGATTCCAAGTGTTAGACAGAACCAAGGCCTTGCATAGTCCTCGGACTCAAGTCTATGGGGAAACTAACTACTTCAAAAAGATTCTAAGTGTTAGACAGAACCAAGGCCTTACATGGTCCTCGGACTTAAGCCTATAGGAAAACTAACTACTTCAAAAAGATTCCAAGTGTTAGAGAGAACCGAGGCCTTGCATGGTCCTCGGACTCAAGCCTATGGAGAAACTAACTACTTCAAAAAGATTTCAAGTGTTAGACAGAACCAAGGCCTTGCATGGTCCTCGGACACAAGCCTATGGGGAAACTAACTACTTCAGAAAGATTCTAAGTGTTAGACAGAACCAAGGCCTTGCATGGTCCTCAGACTCAAGCCTATAGGGAAACTAACTACTTCAAAAAGATTCTAAGTGTTAGATAGAACCAAGGCCTTGCATGGTCTTCGGACTCAAGCCTATGGGGAAACTAACCACTTCAAAAAGATTCTAAGTGTTAGACAGAAGTAAGGCCTTGCATGGTCCTCGGACTCAAGCTTATGGGGAAACTAACCACTTCAAAAAGATTCTAAGTGTTAGACAGATCCAAGGCCTTGCACGGTCCTCGGACTCAAGCCTATGAGGAAACTAACCACTTCAAAAAGATTCTAAGTGTTAGACAGAACCAAGGTCTTGCATGGTCCTCGGACTCAAGCCTATGGGGAAACTAACCACTTCAAAAAGATTCTAAGTGTTAGACAGAACCAAGGCCTTGCATAGTCCTCGGACTCAAGCCTATGGGGAAACTAACCACTTCAAAAAGATTCTAAGTGTTAGACAGAACCAAGGTCTTGCATGGTATTCGGATTCAAGCCTATGAGGAAACTAACTACTTCAAAAAGATTCTAAGTGTTAGACAGAACCAAGGCCTTGCATGGTTCTCGGACTCAAGCCTATGGGGAAACTAACTACTTCAAAAAGATTCCAAGTGTTAGACAGAACCAAGGCCTTGTATGGTCCTTAGACTCAAGCCTATGGGGAAACTAACTACTTCAAAAAGATTCCAAGTGTTAGACAAAACCAAGGCCTTGCATGGTCCTCGGACTCAAGCCTATGAGGAAACTAACCACTTCAAAAAGATTCTAAGTGTTAGGCAGAACCAAGGCCTTGCATGGTCCTCGGACTCAAACCTATGGAGAAACTAACTACTCTAAAAAGATTCCCAGTGTTAGACAGAACCAAGGTCTTGCATGGTTCTCGGACTCAAGCCTACGAGAAAACTAACTACTTCAAAAGATTCTAAGTGTCAGACAGAACCAATGCCTTGCATGGTCCTTGAACTCAAGCCTATGGGGAAACTAACCGCCTCGAAGGGGACCTGGGCTAGGAAGAACCAGAACCCTACCTAGTCCTTGGGGCATAACGGGTCTGCCTAAGCATAACGCCCTCACGTTATTACAATTACTGCCTTGATTGGCCGAGATACAATTGGAGTTAAGATTATACAAAAAAAAAAAAAAAAAAAAAAAAAGAGTGGATAACGTGCTAATGAATAAATAGCCGGAACAAATAAAAAGAGAAATAAAACTCACGTTGCATTAAGTCCATAGAAGTTACATGGCATGAGTCACATTACAATAATAAAAAAAAGAGACAAAACGAACAGCAAAACAGAAGCAAAAACAGGGCAGACGTGTCCCGACAATGCACAAAACATGGTGTGACAGAGGCGCCAAAGAGCCTATTCCTTTCACTTAATCTCCCCATCTAGTGGGTAGCTGGTTCGTGACAGCCTCAAGGTCCTCTGAGCTCTGACTTAGATGGATAACCTGCAGAGGCACGGCAGGGATAGCTGCCTCCTCGGTGGAAGGGACCTGGGTATCGGAGGAGGGATTTGCAATCTCTTGAGGCGCCTCCTCGTTGGGGCCTTCCCTTGATCCAATTACCCCAAGAGGATCACCCCCTTTGGCAGGCTCACCGGCAAGTCCAGCAACTGAGGCTCCTTCACCTGGAGTAACCCCAACTTCCTCAACAACCTCCTCAGCCTCGGAGGTATCAGAAGCAGCCTCGCGGATAGCAGGGGGGTAGTACACACTCTCAGCCTTCCACAGGTCAGACGAGACCTCGACCCCGGCTTGTTTGAGGGTCTCACCCCAAACTTGGGAACAGTAGCGCCTACATACCTTAGGGACTTGAGTTTTGAAGGCAGCTTCCGTCTCGGCCACCCCCGCGATGTAAGCAGCCTCCTCGGCTTCCTCTTTAGAAGCCAAAGACTCCTCCCTACCGAAGTCTGACTCAGCCTTAGCCCTCACAGCTTCATCCTTGGCCCATACAGCCGCATTTTTGGCCTCCTCAGTAGCAGCTGCCTTCTTTGTCAGGTCTGCAACCACCTCCTTGGCGATTGCTAGTTGTTTCTTTGCATCAGCCAGACGCCTCGTCTGATCTCGGGCCTGCTTCTGGGCACTAGCAAGGCCTGACTCTGCACTGTCTCGAGCCTGGGTCATCACCTTTAGCTCCTCCCTGGCCGTAGCGAGGTCAGTCTCGGAAGTCTTGAGGGTCCGAGTGGCCTCTAAACGCTTCTCGCGCTCCACATCGAGGGCCCTTCCCTGGTCGTTGGCCGCTACCTCCAACCTAAAGGTGGCCTGGACGGCCTGCCAAACAAAACGAATGCATAATAAGCCAAACTCAGAAAAAGGAAGAAAAATTGAAGTCAGAAAAAATCACAAGTATTGGGGGTCTTACCATTTCTAGGTACCGCTTAAGGCTGAGGAAGACCTGCTTGCTCCTCAAAGTCTCCAGCTCAGCCATATCCGCAGGGAGCAACAGGCACCTCTCCAGAGCGTCGGCCACATGCTCACCTTCGCCCTCCTTAAAATCCATGAGGGAGGAGTCATCCCTCAAAGACTCCCTATGGAGCATTAGGGCAGGAAGCCAGGCTTGAGCCTCGGGCTGGGCAGCGACCTACCTATCTTGGCCTTGAAGGCCTATCTTTATCTGCTTTGAGGACCGTCGAGTGTCGTCCCTATCCTGCGAGGACACTGACTTGGCCCCCATAGGCCTTTTGCCCTTGTGATTAGTGGGCTCGAGTCTAGACGACAGACTCGTCTGAGGCGAAGGAGGAGGAAGTCTAGACTGGGTAGAGGCCGACCTAGTCTGGGTAGGATGAGTCTTGAGAGGAGGAGGGGGAAGCTTTGGCTGGGACTTCCCCGGTTGGCCTTCGATCAGGTCTACTAGATTGGTGTGGGATTTCCTCTTGTAACCTATCTCCATCTAAGTACCAACCCTTGGGAGCCGAAGATCAGCTTCAGACAAATAGGGGTCCCCCAAATCACCAGAGGGATCCTTGGACTGATCGGATCGGTCAAATGCACCAAATTCGTCCTCAAACGAGCTTAGTCCGACCACTTCTACCCCCTTTTTCGAGCTCCCTTCCTCGGCCTCTGCTACTTAATGGGATGAGGAAGAACCTGCTAGCGGGATGCCCTCCGGAATAGAAGTTCCTTCGAAAAATGAAAACCCGTCCTCTACCACAGTGATTTGCCTAAGTCGAAGATCACGAGCCTTAATAACATGCTTCAGGACCGGGAACAACTTCTGGGTCGGGTCGCGTCCGAGGATCTTATGGGCGGCCCTGACCTGGTTATCGGTATCATTCAAAAAGAACTCCACCCTTAGAACGGCTTCCAGGTTTGCCTTGTTGACCAGGTGAAAATGACGCACGAAGGCGTGCGGATCTGCAAAAATAGAAACAAAACTCCTATGGTCAATCAAACAAAAAAGATATACGACCAAGAAAAAGAAAGAAAAAGAAGTTAGACCATCCCCTACTTCGAGTACCCTACCTGGCTCTCCCTCTACTGTCGGGCAGTGGAGACCATCGTGCCACTTCCCTGACACAATGAGAAAATCTTAAGTCAACCCCTTACTAGAATCAGGGAGACACTGGATAAGCCGAACCCTATCGTCCCTCGTCTTCATATAGTACGACTTACCCTTCAGGTGCTGAAGGTTGTAACACCAATTTACATCGTGGTGGGTTAACCTTAGCCCCATCTTCTCATTCAGGGCATCTACGCAGCCTAGTATCCTAAACATATTAACAGCACACTGGGTAGGGGCTAGCCGAAAATGCCTAAGGTAACCGCTTGTCACTGGCCCCATAGGGATTCTCATGCCTCCCTCTATGAAGGCAACTATGGGAATCACAACTTCGCCCTCGTTCCTTTTAATGAGCCACTCTCCTTCCTCGCAATACCTCAAGCCGACATTACGGGGTATCCCGCAATCAGCAATGAAATTCTCCATCATCTCCTCAAACTCAACTAACTTCTTGAATTTACCCATCCCTAGTAACGACTCAAAGACCCAAGAGAGAAAGAGAGAGCAAAGGAGAAAAAGGAATCAGAGAGAAGTTTGTGCTACGGAGAGAAGGAGACTTATGAAAATGGGGAGATTCTCCTCGGACAGACTCTTTATGCTGAAGAGGGGCGCTGGTCAGGGTGGAGATTGGGCCAGATTCAGAGTATGTACGCCGAAGTTCTTGAATGCACAAATAAGGAGGCCAAGCGGTTCAAACGAGTATTTATACCCTCAATTAAAATTAACCAGGAGGAATTTCCCGCCCATAAAGGCAAGAAATCCCCACCGACTGATTGTCATCACACCATTGAACGGGGGGAACATGGAGCCCCTAAAATTTAATGTAGGCACACACCAAATATCGAGGCGCCAGAAACGCGCACTGGACAAGCGAAGAGATTCCAACGCTGACGAAGGCCGAGGTTGGGCGAATCATGACAAAGGCCTGAGGGTGTCAAAACCCTCCTCCCTGTCCGAGGAGGCGGGCAGCAGGATTTTAAGGGGCTATTGTGGGGCCTAAGAACTTAGTAGCCTCGGCCCATTTTACATCCAGCCCAAGGCCCATGCCGAGGATGAAGAATTGTCTGAGGACGTCGTATGAAGGCCAGAGCAGCAAGAACCACAGCCGAGGATGGCCTTGTCCTCGATGGACCGAGACCAACACCAAGTGGGGGGAAAAGTCTAGTACAGGGTGTCACCTCCACGCTAAATGCGCTCACCTAACCCTCTGGCCGCATTAATGGAGATGTGACTCCATGATGGGGCAGCCCTGGCCACTAAAAATGACACGAGTATTGATAATGCAGCTGTGGGGACGGGCAATCAAGAGGAAAGGGCACGGATGATCAACAGGTGGAAGAGAGAGACGGTAAGAAGAGGACTATATAAAGGGAACCAACAGAATAGTGAGGGAAAAAAAAAAGAGCGAAAAAGGAAAGGACCTCTGTCAAGCTCCTCGGATTGGTGCCGTGGAGAGACCTTGAGGAGTAACTCCGGTGCGCCGGCCTTCAACGAGTGTGAGTCCTGTTTCAGGCGTTGTCCGTTTGTTAGGGCCTAGTTCTTGAATCCACTCTCTAAAAATGTATTGTTTGGGCTTATTGGACCGTTTTCCTTTTGATTTTTGAGAGCTTTTTCAAACTGAGTCCTTACAGTGTAAACATAAGAATTTGTGCATTGTTTAAATTTTATTATTATTATTATTTTGTCCTTTTACTTGTATTGAAAGGAAGACAAAGATGATATGATCATATTTATTGTTATTATTTTTCCTGCATGTGAAAAACGAGTCGACCCGTAACCCAATCAACCTGACTGTTTGCAACCCATTTTTTACCATTTTTTACTCGAACACAAATGGTGCTGATTCAACCCATTTGCCATACTTAATAAAAATTATCTCAATTTTATGAATTATGTTTACTATATCATTATTTTCTGTCTATCATATAACAATATACATTTTTTTTGAAACAAATATTTAAAATTGTGAGTTAAATATACAATTTACATAAACAACTCATCACATATTTTCTCCTAAACGTTTATAAACAAAACCAAACACACAAAGAGAGATTTTCCTCCAAATGCCTTCCTTCAAAACGACTTGTAGCACATATATCACTTGCTAAAAAAATTGTACAAAACTACGAAGCCCAAGTTAGCTCGTCTTCCTTACCTCCATTTCCACAGTTTGCACTGTAACCCCTCCTCTCCCAATTCGCTCCAACAGGTAATTTTTACTTTATTATATTTTGTTTTCTTACATTTTCTCGATTACCCAACAGAGCAATGGAGGGTCTGAGCTAGTTTTGAATTTCAAAATTGAATCTTTTTGTTTTGTTTTTAACTAAAATTATTATGATATATACAGTGAAAAAAATGAAGTTTGTGGATTGGTACGTAAAGATTGGGGTAGTTTCAGCTCTCATTGGAGCTTCAATGGAGTTGTTTATGATCAAAACCGGTTTCTGTATGATAATCTTCCTTTTTGTTTATGACCCTTATTTACAATCTTACCCTTTTGTTTTCCTTTTTCTTCAATGAACCTTATTAATGTTATAAAAGCAATTCAATTTGGTTTTTGTTTGCTTTGGCTATTGATTTATTATTATTGTTTATCAAAATGGGTTTTTTAAACAAAGTTTTGGGGTGAATGCTAAGGAAACAGTGCCTAAGCTTGTTGTTGTTAAAGGGCGTCCCTGTATATGCATAGACTTTTATCAGAGTAATTTTGTTGAAGAAGTTTTTTTTTTTTGGGTGAATGTTAATCAAACAGAACCTAAGCTTATTGTTGTTAATGGGTGTGTCTGCATAGTGCATATGCATGAAATTTTATCTGTGATAATTTTTTTAAGAAGCAAATTTTTTTTAGGATAATGTGAAACTGGCTGCAGTGAGTGTCATACGCTCTAGCAAAGTTACTCTGCTTGATAAAGATATTTGTTTCACTTTCCAATTATGTTTGTCTTGGTTCACATCCAAATATCCTATATCCAATATTGAAGAAATCTGATTTTGGGGGAGAGAAGTAAAGTAATGAGAGAATTTGTGGTTACTTGACTCCTTGGGTGACACTTGTATGGGATGGATTGATGTGCATAAATTGATAGATCATACTTATTTCCCATCACCATGTTGACATCAGTGCAGAAGGCCTGTTTCACTAATTACAATTTGAAAATTTCCAAAATCAGATTTTGAATATCTTCTTTTTGCATATTTCAAATTTAAATGATTATTAGAGTCAGTTGCCTTCCTATTGTAAAAGCGAAAACCAGCATCATTTTCACCGAACCTTGATCCTTGAAGTTAGGTACACCTAGAACTAGGTGTGTATCTTAAGTTATATGGCCTCAATGGCATAAGGCATCACACTTTCACACTTGCATATTTTTTGTTGCGGTATGGATAATGGGCTGCTGGTTTCACACTTAAAACCAAGGTTTATCTTTACCATTTGACAAAATTTTCCACTCTGTCCAACTGCCTCCTTATTTGAAAATTTAGCTATTGTTATCAAATGTTGTTTGGCGTCATCTTGTATAATCCTTCCATAATTATGTTAAGAGCACCTGTCACATTCAGTCAATTGATTATTACGCTAACAATTAGTTTTCCTGTTGTTCTGTTACTATGCAGATGACCAAGTGACCGTTCTGGAGGCAGAAAAGCGAACTTGGGAGAATTCCCCTGAAGCTCAAGCAATTAAAGAAGCTCTCAATCCTTGGAGAAATCATGACGCACAACCAAGAAAAAATTCTTAACTTTATTCTGTTGCAGTTTCCTCTCAGGTTTATTTCTTTGATGGTTTAACAACATGTTAGGATCTTTGTTGTGGAAAATAATGCATTTGCTCACAACACTGGAACGAAATAGTCCATTTGAGTTTCAATAAAAATTTTGGAATTGGTTTGGCTGTTGAACTTGAGTTGTTTTTGTGTGAAATGTATGTAAATCTGGATTCATGAATGTAGATCTGTGTTTTTGGTTGTTAGAGATGTAGATATGTAGAAATCTAATGCAGTAGATGTGTGAAAAGTGAAGGGAGCTATATACGGAAGCAGATGATAATAGACTTTGTTGCCATGATGGACCATATTTATCAATCCACCCGTAACAAAAGCAGCTTCTTGATAGCAAAATCTGTAATAGATGTCAGGAAAGCAAACTGCAAGAGACAAGCTGTCATGGAGTAGCACCTCTAATGTTATGGTTGAGATGCTCCTGTTAAAACTTAAAAGCATGAACCAAAGGAAGTGGCGTCTTTTGAAGCTTTCAAACGGACTGACTCTTGCCTGCACAAGTTCAAACATCAAAATAACTTATGGCCCTAGCTGCTATCTTCTTCCCATTCTTGTTAAAAACAATGCATAGCACCTGTCAAATAACCATCCTTGTTACTTCTTTTAAAGAGAATGAAAGAAAGAAAAAAAAAAAAAAAAAAAAAAAAAAAAAACACAGCTATAATCTTCTTCCCCCAAAGGCTTGAAGTAGAGTTGTTCTTCTTGATCGATATATATATATATATATATAGAGCCTCGCCTGAACTAGAGTTTTGTTATAGACTTGAAAAAAAAATGCAACATAGGCATTGGCTTGCCTCGGGCCGGTGTGAGTTTTGGCCTTGACTCCCAAAACGAGCTTGGGTCCAACAAGGCCGGCCGTCCACCGATTGAAGCGTGAGACACACAAAAATGTCTCAATACATTAAGATGAAAAATAATACTCAAGAGTTAAGACTGATTTATGAACACTGGCTATGGGTCAAATATATAGCTTTGAATGCATTGGATGCAAGAAATTTCACTCTTGACTCCTGAGCTCAAGGCTTGATAGAAGCATTTGGAGGTTGATGAAAGAGTGCATAAAGGGCAAAGGACGAAACAAAGTGCTTTGACACTAATAAATGCGATTTGTCACTTTTTCTTGCCTGAATGCGATGTGTAGGACGTGTCGGTAAACCCCAAATTAAGATAGAAATGCCACTTTAGACTTTAATTAGTGAAAGGAGAAGCTGACATAATATATGAACACCAAATTACATCCTCTTGACTTCACTTGCCAATCAGTCACAGACTCACAGTCAGCGTGTTTCCATTTTTTCAAGTTCGGAATTGCTTTCACTCTAATGTATGCAATGCTCTAGTTTAGTAGACTTTCGAGTAAATATCACTATTCACAGTGGGATTATTAAGTAATAAGTTGACATGTGTTTTCTTGTTTTTAATTTTATTTCCTTTGTTATTAATTTTTTTTAATTGATAGACAGTGTGGGAGCAAGCGGGGGAGTTTGAATAACATATATGAGATATCATAAATGATACTGTTACCATTAGACTATCACTTGAATCCCGTTATACGTTTTAGTTCGAAGGAAAAGGGTAGGTAAGGGTTATATCTTGGTGGGTCTGTCACAAACTCACAATATATGAGTCTCATGTAGATGCACGTGAGACAAACGCTATGAGATGCCCACTCTATATAGCCAATGAATTGAGTAGGATCATCAATCATATATTAAAAAGTTTAGGATTATTTCATTTAATTATATTTTGAATATGACTAATCTTAATCTCGAGCTCATCATTAATTTAGATTACATATATAGACTTGGTTCATTTTTTTTTTTTTTTTGTCAAGTTTGAGTTCGTTCAAACTAATTAATTAATTTTTTATTTTCCTCATATAAAGTAAATATCATGGCAAAAATTTTTTATCTCTCAAAATTTTATACTAAAGATTAATAATTAAATTTTCAAATATGAGCTTATGAAAATTAGATTCATCCATCTTATATTATTATAAATCATATATTGATACAAAACGGTATAGTCATGTTATTAATAAACTAAAAATAATAGATTTTCCTATCAAAAAAAGAAAAAAAGAAAAAAAAGAAGAAGAAGATTTATACATAAAGTTAGACAATTCAATCATGATTTTATATATTTCACAAACACATATAAATCACATACTTGATAAGTTTATTCACAAATACATTGCTATATTTGAGTTTAATTTGTTGGATAATTTAACCAAACATTGGCTTGAATCGGATTTGTTTACATAGAAGAATATATATTTTAAGTTGAATCTTAATTATTTATAAACAATTCGACTTATTTTCAACTTTAAAAAGGGATATGAAAGGAAAGTAGATGACAGGAAAAAAAAAAAAAGGATATGAAAGGAAGCTAGAGGTATTCAGCAAAATAAAAAGAAAGAAAGAAATCTAGATGACAGGAAAACGAGGAGGAATTTCATTGTTTGATTGAAGTTAATTGGAAGAAATCGGATGAGGAATGAAAAAGAGAGGAATTCATGTTCTTCCTCCGGGTTGGTCATTCCCAACTTCAGAGAAGAGAGAGGGGTGTGAAAGAGGGGGACTCATATGTGGATTATATTTATTAAAATTAGTAATGCAAGAGATATTACAATAAGTATAAGGGTGCAATATTTTTATTTTTATTTTTTTTACAAATCATGTCACCGGTTGTAATATATTTATATATATATATATATAAATTTTTTTTTTTGGTGTAATTAACATTGGTAGAATTATTTTCCTATCTCTTCCTCTAAATATACTTCAAAAAGAAAATTGCTATCCCTTTCATTTCCCTCTCCTCTATTTTTGGAAAAAATGTAGCACCACACTTTTTTGTGCCACAATTTTTTATACAAATCTGATGTGATAGTTGTGAATGGTAAAAATAAAAGTAATGAGTCTATATAAAAGTGACAAGTAGCTAGTTATAATATGGAACATAAGATAATTGTGAAAAATGGTGTGATTCTAGAATTAGTTCTATTTTGAATGACAAGTAAGTAGCCATAATTTGCGACATAAAATAGTTATGAAAAATAATTTAGAACATAAGTAGTTGTAAAAAAATGGTGTAGATTCTAGAATTAGTCCTATTTTTTAACAACAAGTAGCTAGCCATAATCTACCACATAAAATAGTTGTGAAAAATGGTATGATAATGAGTCTATATAAAAGTGACATGTAGCTAGTTATAATAAGGAACATAAGATAGTTGTGAAAAATAGTGTGATTCTAGAATTAGTCATATTTTTGAGCAACAAGTAGCTAGCCATAATCTGCTACATAAAATAGTTGTGAAAAATGGTATGATAATAAGTCTATATAAAAGTGACAAGTAGCTAGTTATAATATGGAACATAAGATAATTGTGAAAAATTGTGTGATTCTAGAATTAGTCATATTTTTGAGCAATAAGTAACTAGCCATAATCTGCCACATAAAATAGTTGTGAAAAATAGTATGATAATGATTCTATATAAAAGTTACAAGTAGCTAGTTATAATATGGAACATAAGACAGTTGTGAAAAATGGTGTGATTCTAGAATTAGTCCTATTTTGAGTGAGAAGTAAGTAGCCATAATTTGCTACATAAAATAGTTATGAAAAATAATTTAGAACATAAGATAGTTGTAAAAAAATGGTGTGATTCTAGAATTAGTCCTATTTTTGAGTGACAAGTAACTAACCATAATCTGCTACATAAAATAGTTGTGAAAAGTGGTATGATTCTATATCTAGTCCTATTTTTGAGGCAGAAGACCGATGGATGACGTGAAAACCACCATCAAATTGGAATGTCAAGCAAGAACCTACCCCCTCCTTTTGACTAGAAAGGTGAGATGAATTTGTAGTCATGATCACATCAACAAACAGCCACAAGTTTTGAATGACTACTATATAATAAAATACTAAATGAACATCAAAGTTCACCTAAACTTAAAATAATATTGATTACATTTCGTTCCCTATATTGGGCAGGCATGAAAAATGGACTCTAAAAATGGTGTGGATGTGTCTTCCTCTCTTTTTTTCGAGGATACTGCAGATTCTGAAACCGATGCTGCTGACCCTGATAAAATACATGCAGATGTTGGTGCAGCTTATGATGACCAGGATGCTGAGTCGTGTAGCTATGACACAAGGGACAATACACTTGGTTTTACTAAGGCTGTAGATTGTGATGATCAAGATTCTGGTGATTCTATTGGTATTGATGGGGATGATCCTCAGGAACTCAGTACAAGTAGCTGCAAGATGAGATTTTCAGATGTCACTTCAAGATGTTTGTCAAAAAAAAAGGGAGAAGAGGAAAAAAAGGTTGATAAAATTGATGTGGATGAAATGGAGGACAGAGTCTTTTGGGAGACTTGCATGGAAGTGGGATATCCATGATCATCCTAGTACTCCTCTGATCGATCGTCACCCTAAGTACATCACTGATCATAAGGTTTTTTTTTTTTTTTTTTTTACATATGTAAAAAAAAAAAAAAAATCTATTAAGGTATCTATGCTGTTCTAAGGGGGATTTCAACCTTGAACATCTTTGTGAAAACATCCGTAGTTGTCGGTTAAGATACAAGGCTCTTAGTCATACTCATGTAATTAAGGACATGTATCACAATATTTTTTTAGAAACATGTATTCCTAAATCCAACCCCGCTAGTGCAACTTTTTAATCCTAAGCTGCTAAGGTGAGGTTTGTTGAGACACTCTCAGTGGTATCTATATTTGTTTGTGTTACTTGGGGTGTATATTGTAAGGTCACGATCTGTATGAGAAATTAAGATCCATTAAGTTATGGTGAATAATAAGAGTCACCGCGCGCTCAGGCTTATGGCCTAGATAACCATTAAACTGGTTCAAGGATTTGGATGAAAAGAGGAATAGGTGATAGGAACCCCATCTTGTTCAATCCAAAGATTACACTTCTACGTATACCATAGCATTAGGCTTATAACGCTCAAAATCCAATTTTAATTTAATGCATGAATTTATTGTATTTTAACCATTTAGCACTCTGATACAACCCCCTTCACCGCCGCGAGCAGCATTTTCCAAAATAAAACAGTAGACAAGAAGGAATTTATGGTTATACTTCGAGGGACAACTAAGACCTCCTCAACAAGCAAAGCTTGATTTTTTTACTAAAAATATTCTGATACTCTCCCTCTTTATTAGTCTTAAGCCTTATATAGACTTACAACTGAACGTAAAAACAAAACAACACCTAAATGATAGAAACAGTTCCTGCAACTGCTACAACTGAACGTAAAAACAAGCCAACGCCTAAGCGATAGAAACAATTCCTACAATGCTACAACTGCCATCCTACTAATCTGATAAGGATAAAGGCAATTGCTATCCTACTAAATAACAATTACTTGAAATATTAGACAACAACTAATAGCTAAGATAAAGATAACTCCTAAGCAATTCAAACTACCAAATAACTTATCAACTTGAAGTCATCTAACTGCTGTCCACGTAGCAGTTTGTAACATTCTCTCTTGTGACAAATCAAGCTCCAACTTTTTAAATTGTCCTTTTTAAACTTTGAATTTTATAAGCCATGACATTTTGACCACTTTATATTCGAAACTACTAATGGAGTATTATATTTGATGGGAGAGAAATTTTCATTAGCTTCAATTACACCTAAACTGTCAGGTCTCAGGAGTTAGGTTTGCGTTGGAAATTAAGATTCATTTACCAAAACACGCGTTAATGTGGGTTGAATATAAAATGATTTGGTTGGGTTAAGGTCGAGTCAAAAGCTGCTTGAAGACTATAAGGTTTAAGAAGACTCAAGAGAGTAGTTCATTGGTAGAAATCCGTGAGTTTCTTGTTGTTAGTTTTCACACAATGTAGGATTTAAGAATGCAAAATCCCGTGGTTGTGGATTATGTTGAATGAAGTGTAGCATGTGTTGAATTTGAGTGATTTACAGTTCATATTTGTTAATGTGAAATGGTCATTTAAATGAAAGGAGTCGAGTTTTTTCCCCCACTAAAAAATTAGTGGCTCTAGGCTATATTTTCAAGAGGAAAAATGATTCTCAAGTGTCACTCTCTTCTAATTTTGCACCTCCTCCGCTTTATTTGTTAAGTCTCTATTGAATGAAGAAAGGTCTCTAACACTTAGAAACCTATTAACAGTCTTCATCTTAAAAGTATCCAGCTCATATGTATCTCCTAAAGTGATAAAATAAGAGAAAGAAAAAAAGAAAAAGAAAAAAAAGAAATGATATATCCACAACATTTTCACAACATTTTTATAACATTTTCGTAATAAATTATAAGTAACAGGATGTTGCGGGTTGCTATTAGTAGGTAAAAAAGTAATTTTAGTAATACGTTCAAATTGGAACCAATAATAACTTACCCTCAATGATTTGTTGTGAAAGTATTATGAAAATATTGTGAACGTAACACTTTTTAGAAAAATTGAGCAATTAACTAAAAATCAACATCTAGAAACTAAAATTGCTAAAATACCCTATTCTGTGTGTTGATTGTTATTTCACAATCTGGTGCAAGTGTTGATTGTCACTTTGACTTCTAGCTCCCATTTTCCTTCTTATTCAATTTTGCTTTGATTTTATGATCTCTTTATAAGATAATTACTAGTTTATTATCAATTTTGAGTCATTTTGTGATCATATTAACTCTAAGATTTAATTAGATTGTTAATTACTCTTTATGTCCTCAATTGTTTGGCATACTTAAAAAACCTAACTTTTTAGGGAACATCATTAAATGTCTTATCTCCTAAAAAAAAAACAAGTTAGAAGTTTTCAAAATTACTCTTAAAAAAATTTATAAAAAATTTGTTTTAAAAGTTGTGATTGAAAAAAAAAAAAAAAAAAAAAAAAAATTTTCAAAAAGTTGTGATTGAAAAAAAAAAAAAAAAAAAAAAAAACTTTTCCAGTATTGGCCCCAACACCTGTTAAGAGATTTTAACAGTTCTAAAGAATGAAAATCGTGAAATTAAGATGGTTACTTTGAGGGAACTGGTCCTCCTAAGAATAGAGAAGAGAGAGAAGAGAGACTGAGATTAAGAGTGTTCTTATTTCAGCTTAATTCAAATCCCGGTATCATTCTCTTATTAATAGGCACAATTAGGTAGTTAGTTAGTTTAACCAACTCAGAACAATTGTAACTACAATAGTAATTGATTACCTACCTAGGGAATTATTACAATACAATGCAAGTGTACAATACAATCATACAGATGAGTCAATAGCCTATCATGAGTCCGAACATTTCCTTCCCAATTTAAAGCACCTTGCCCACAAAGTGAGGAAAATGAGTTGTAGCTTGTAAAGTGATTCCCAAGTAGCATCTTTAGGTCATGCTCCCAGCCATTGAACCAAAACCTCATTAATAGTTCTAGACCTTGGAGTTTTGACTTTGTCAGCAACACAAGAATAGGTTTTGGCACTAGATGCCCTTCATCATCTTGAGGAGGTAGTGTAGGGAAAGGAATTATATGTTGTCCTAACTTAAGCTTTAAGTAAGAAACATGAAATACATGATGGATCTTAGTCTGAAGGTAAGTCCAGCCTATAAGCCACTGGTCCAACCTATTGCAACACGTTGAAGGGTCTAAAGTACCTTGGAGATAACTTCCACTTGCCCTTGTAAGCTAAATATTGCTGCTTATATGGTTAAAGTCTCAGATAAATCCAGTCACTAACTTGGAAAGATTTGGCAGTATAATGCTTATTTGCCTGGAGTCTCATTTTTTCATGTGCAGCCACCAAATCACCCTTAAGAAGAGCTAGGACATCTTGCCTTTGTTGCAACAAGGTGTCAACAACCTCCACCCTAGTAGTACCAGGAACATAAGCTTGCAACTTTGGAGGAGGAAAACCATATAAGGCTTTAACCATTCTAAAGAATGAAAATGGTGGAATTAAGATAATTACTTCAAGTGAATTGGTCTTCCTAAGAATAGAGAAGAGAGAGAAGAGAGACTGAGACTAAGAGTGTTCTTATTTATGCTTAATTCCAATCATAGTACCATTCCCTTATTAGTAGGCACAATTAGGTAGTTAGTTAGTTAGTCTAACCAACTTAGCATAGTTGTATCTACAACATCAACTTATTACTTACCTAGGGAATTATTACAATACAATGCAAGTGTATAATACAATCATACAGACGAGTAAATAGCTATCATGTAAGAGCAACTGCATTAATCTTTGCAAAATTTCTTCTATTTTAGCATAAGAACCTACTTTTTCCATTTTACACCGTCACTTTTACAAAACACACACACATTAGATATTATACACTCTACTTTATTCAAATAATCATTTTATTCATTTTATTATTATTATTTCACTCTCAAATAACTCTCACTTCTCACACTGATCCTCTCACCTCTCTCTCCTCTCAAACCTCTCTCTCATCTGCCATTGTTGCTCTTCGCCGACTCCACCGCTGCTGCTTCTTCTTCTTCTCTTATCCCAAACCAAAACCACATCATCACCATCATCATCTTCTTCTTCTTCTATAAATTACCAAGCAAAATAACACAAATCATACCCAAATATTCTTCTTCTTCTATAAGACAAAACGAACTTGTCAAGTTATTGTCCTGCAAATACAGTGTGTATAGTCACTGGAGTCTGAGGAGTGAGGTTGGGATCTGACCAGAGATTTGGTTTCTGGCAAGGACGACGATTTTTAAGCGGTGGAGACTAGAGATTGAGTCAGGGAAGTTTCTGAAGAAGTTGTTGTTAAGGAAGAGAGATTTGAGGTTGAGGAGGCTAGTGAGGTCTAGGATTTTGCTAGAGAGAGAGTTTCCTTTGAGGTTGAGGACTCCGAAAAGGGAAAGAGAAAGTTGAGAAAGAACGTCAGTAACGAAGTGAGAGAAAAAAAGAATCAAAAAATCATTTGCAAATGAACAGTAACTGTGAATATATGCACAATTATTGTTGCAATTTTGGATATACAAACTTATGCACTCACTAATATGAGTGTTTTTTGGTTAAAATGTGTAAGACTAACATCTTTTTCTATTTTGCAAACTTATGCAAAAACTAATGCCGTTGCTTTAAGAGTTCTAACAACATCGTAGTTCTTAGTTGTGTCATAACCTCCAAATTCCATGTTGATGGATGGAAAAGAAGTGTGTGTGGGGAGCTAGGTGATAATTTGATGGTTGGTGGTCTCCGAATCTTTAAGGCAAGATAGTGAAGTCATCATCAATCTCATTCTCTTAGTGATAGCCTAATGCTTTCCAATGACATAAAGCTAAAATATGCGGTCTTTGAGGAAACTACCCATAGCTTGAGCCTAAAGAGTGTAATTATCCTCATCAAGAACTATGTGGATGAGATAAGAGATATCATTCTATCCCATTTAGAGAATAAAAAAAAAAAAAAAAAACTAGGTAAGTTGCTTTTGATCAAAGTCAAAGTCAATCATTAATGAGCAATAGCTTGGGATGCTAATATGGCATGTGAAGTGGTGCTTTGATGAGACTAACTTGGTAGCACCTGGTTGCGAGTTGTGACATATGGTAAAATGTGTGTAGTTTTATTTGTTGGCATATAGGCTAATGTTAATATATAGGTCAATCTTGCTTAACTCAGTATATTGTGCTTGTAGGTTCTGTTTGGGATTCACTTATTTTGTAGAAATTGAAAACTTTTTGCTAAAATTACTGTAGATAAAGATAAAAGTTAATTAAAATAGTACTGTGGAATCCATAAATAATACCAAAAAATGCAATGAGGCTCATAAATAGTAGCAGAAATAAACTGAATAATAAAATAAATAGGTTTTTTAATTTGAAACCAAACGCACATATAGTATCCTCGTATTACTTGTACTTTACACATATTTAACTTATATAAAGCTCTCTATTGTACCGTGTTCCACACACAATATAGGTTGAAATGGTATCTTCAACTTCAATTAGCATGTGTAGGCGCTTGTGAAAGCTGTTTTGGCTAATTCTGACAATGTTTTATGGTTCATACTCTGATCGCTCGATTTGGGTGGTTTCCCGTCTGTTTTCTGACTCAAATCGATACATGGACAACCTAGATCTCACAAGAAATAGGTTGAAATGTTAACATGAAGTCAGGAACATTGTCTAAGAGCAGTGCTGTCATGAGGAAGGACACTAAAAAAGAAGAAGAAGAGAATTTTCTTAGAGCTTGAGCTTTAATGTCATGAAAATATTGAATGTTTGTCGGTACTAATCTACATAAGAATATTGTACATGGGATGCCTTTGTGTAAGCATGAAGAATTGGACCAATCATCCAATAGTACAATGACAAGGGTAGTGCAATGTATTGATACACTGAATAATACATAAAATTTATAACGAAACAAAAAGAAAATTCGGAATAATACATGATAAGATTTACTGAAAAACTAGGTCAAATTTCATTCAACGGCATATTTTATTTAGCCTAAAATTTATTGAAAATTGTCCTTAAAATATCCCACAATATTGCGCCACAATCTAATAAATTTTTTGCGTTACTCAACCTACTGTTTCTTTCATTTTATTATAGTTTATTTACGCAATTTCAAATCAAGTTCTATTGGATTTAGAACAACATTAAAGAACACATACCATGACCAAAAATCACATTAATTGGACATGTAAAAGATTCAACAGAACATGGTTTTTTTATTATTATTTATTTTATTATAATCGAACACAAATAAAAGGCAGACGATCGAAATAAGACTTTGTGATAAATTGGACCTTTGATTAGTATGCATATCATAATTTTATTTGAAACATCCAAAACACGTGCATTAGGTGTTATCACAAAGTTTATACCAAAAAACAAAAAAAACAAAAAAAAAAAAAAAAAAAAAAAAAAAAAAAAAAAAAAAAAAAAAAAAAAAAAAAAAAAAATCTTCGTCCTATAATATATGAGATCTATAATAAACATTCTGATTGCTAATTATAAATAGAAAATAACATGCAACTCTAACAATGTCCAAGTGTGCAACCATTTAATTTCCAAATATTAAGGACTTTGAGCAAAATATCATAAATATAAATTTGCATCCTTCAAATAATAGAAAACTCAATTCAAATAAACATGTCATTTTGCTAATAAGAATCTTGTAGCCCAAATCAATGGTATGGTCTACTCTCCTTTATTAGAAGAAATTTTTTTTAAACCCCCCTCTCTATTATTGTAACTATCAAATTATCAAAAAATAAATTAAAAAAATAATTTTGGAAGGCACATCAGACAATGAGAAATTGCTTATTTTGTTCTTTGATGCTTGAATCAAATATCTAAGTGAATATCACAAGAATAATATAAAACCGATTTTCAATTAAAAAAGTAGAAAGAGGAAGGAGAATGTCTAGGAAACCCATGGCCATTCTTCACCTTTATACCCAATATCAGATGTTTTCTACACCCCCAATAATTCCTCCTTTCTCTCAGTTTTACACTCTTATATAAGAAACCGCAGGTTTTCGACATCTTTAACCCCAAAACCTTTCGCTATTGTCTCTGCCAAACATGAATCCCACATACAATCCACTCTAATTTGTGCAAGACAACGTGGCTTTCAAGCTAGAATCCAAAGCGGTGGCCACGATTTCATGCGTATCAGAAGTTCCATTTGTTGTCCTTGACATGTTCAATCTCCGTTCTATAAACATTGATATAGCAAAAAGAACTGCATGGGTTCAAGCTGGTGCTACTATAGGTGAGCTTTACTATAGACTCGCCGAGAAAAGCAATGTCCATGCCTTCCCGGCAGGCGTGTGTGTTGATCTTGGCAATGGTGGACACTTTTCTGGAGGTGGGTAAGGGAACCTGATGCGGAAATATGGCCTTTCTGTAGATAACTGGTAATCTATTTGCTCGTATCGCCGGAAGTCCAAACTGTCAAGACCGTTTGGACAAGGAATGGACTAACTTGACTCCATTCCTTTTACTGCAAACAACTTACCATCGCAAGATCTTGATTTTGGTCGGAGGGCAGTTTGACTGTCGTAGTCATGTTCGGGGTGAAGAAGAGAGACTGAGAGAGAGAGAGAGATAGAGAGTGTTGAGGAAGGAAAATTCTGAGCATGTGAGAAGGAGCAGGTGGGTTTTATATTTATTTCGGGAGAAGGACACCAAAGCTTTGGGAAGTGGGGGTAATAGATTTAAAAACAATATAGCATATGTTAAATTAGACTTTCCTCTTGGGACGAGTGAGTGGGCTCTAGTTTTTTAAATTTTAAAGTGGATTGCATTGCATATTTTATATTATTATTATTATTGTTATTATTATTATTATTATTATATTTTGGTTAAGAAAAGGTTTCTTATGTTTATAACTTTAAAATTTAAACTATCAGTATTGATTTTTATTTATTAAGATCGAAATCTGAGTATTTTTTTTTATTATAAATAAAAAATCTGACTATTTTTAGTTGAGATATTAGTTTTTGAAATATTGTTATATTGTAGTATTGTGCTAAAACAATTGAAATAATAGAAGAAATATCTTCCTAATCTTTGAATATTGCTAATTTTACATTTTTATTTTATTTATTTATATATTAAATTAATTATTATATCATCACGGTTTGATTTCTGTCTAACTTTAAAAATCTTAAACTTTTATCTTTTATGATTCAATGAACGGTCTGGATTTTAAAACCGTGAATTCTTCTCTATGATTTTTTTCCCCTTCAGAAAAGTTTCTCTTTGAAAAAGAACCACTTTTGGGAATTTTATTTTCAAGAAAAAAAGACCTCCCTAGAAAAGTATGCCTTTTGTATGGAAAAAATGTTCTCTATGGGTCAAAATAAATCCTAATTGTTTTGAATGGTTGAGACTTGAGGTATGAGTATATATATTTTTAATTCTTTTAAGAAGTTTTGGGCCAAAGAAGTTCTCCCATGTTTTTTTAGGCTTGATAGAATGCTTGCAACTCAACCTAATGGATTGGGTTGAGTTGGTTTTAGAGCTATTGTGTTGGGTTGGTTGGAGATTTTCAACCCAAAGAGGTTGGGTTGAGTTGAAAATTAGATTCTTTAAACCTACTCTAACTTAAGGGTGTCAAATGGGTGGGTTTAAGGTGGGCATAATTGGGTAGGGTATATAAAACTCATTTATTCATTAAAACCCATTTAACTAATTACTTCTAACCCAAATCCAACCCAACCCAATTATTATGGGTAAACCCTAACTCACTCAATTACTCAATTATCAAAATTACCAAAATGCCATTAAAGTGAAAACCCAACACTTTCTTGGATTCCCTTTTCCCACTCTAACTTTCCCGAGAAAATTCCAATCTCTTCGATCAATTTCTTGGCGTCCTCAGGATCACTACTTTCGCATTCAATCTTATACAGAGTCCTAAACCCTCAAATTTCCTTTCTTAATGTTTGCAACTCTAAACCTCCCCATCGCTGCACCTTTCTATTCCTTGTCGGAAACCAGATTCTCCTCTCTCAAACAGTCAGTCAAGGCGTATGCTACCACGGCGATTGAGGCGAGGCCGTATTCCTCCTCGGTGCCAATGCATTCGAGGAGTCTGTATGAGGTGCTTAGAGTGGAGCGGACGACTTCGTTGATGGAGATCAAGACGGCATACCAGAGCTTGGCCAAGATGTACCATTTGGACGCCATGATCCAACAACACCACCAAGACGAAGACAAGCCAGAAATCGAGTTGGACTCCGAATCGGATGGCAGAGATTTCATAGAGATTCACAATGCGTATGCGACGCTCTCCAATTCGGTGGCGCGCGCGCTTTACAACCTCTCCTTGGGGAACACCATTTCCCAATTTAGTAACCAGAGGGGACCGTTTGGGTTCGGCATTGGATTTGGTGTCAAATGGGTGGTCTTTGTGCTGTGTTTGTTGTGCCTCATTGTTCTTTGTGACATCTAGAGAGAGAAAGAGAGAGCAAGCAAGAGGAGAGAGAGAAGTGATTGGAGGCTGAGAAAATGAAAGAAAATGAAAACACTGAAACGTCTGAGGGTTTTTATTTTTATTTTATTTTTTTATGGGAAGGGTTGGGTTGAATTTTGGGTTTATTGTTTTTGGGTTAAATGGGCCTCAATGGGTTTTAGTTAAAATCCAATAATCACTAGGTCTAATTGGGTTGATGTCCATTTAACCCAACTAATAATTTGGTGGGTTTGAGTGGACAAGTGGGTTTAGGCTTACTTTGCCACCCTTAAACTCAATCCATGCACACAGTTAAAACATTTTAAGATAAAACTTTGTAAATAGCAATTAGCTGTAAATAAGGAAGATTGTTTTTTCATCTTTCAGAGATTCAATCTCTTGAACTTTCAATATGTTTCAAGTTTGGATTGAGAGAGACATATCGAAGTAATTGCTTAGTTATTTTCATGGACCTATCTAAATATTGCTTTGGCATATTTACTGGTACAAATTGGGGTATATATATATATATATGTAACTTTAATAGTGATTTGGATGAGTTTTTTTTTTTTTTTTTTTTTTCATTATCTTATTTTGCTAAAATATAAATTGTCATAAAAAAAAGTGAGTTTCTAATAATTATACATAAATCAAATAAGCTGACTTATAAGCTAGGTCAAACAGGCCCTAAAAAAAATTTAATGCTTCTATAGTCTCTAATGATCATAATATACAATTGGGATAGGATTTGCTCACAATAACGTTAGAGCATCAGCAATAGGAAGGTTAAATGCCAAAATGAAAGCTGCTTTTACCATTCAAACCCAAAAACCCACTCCATCAGGCATTGTAAAATGCAAGTATTGTAAAAAAAAAATACAATTTTGCTACAGTGCGATTCTACATTTAGAATCGCACTGTAGTTGAATGGTAAAAATAAAAAAAATATTTTAATCAGTTTGGTCTTCTCTCTCCTCTCTCTATAGATCATAATCTTTCTTTCTTTCTTTCTACTTTCTCTTCTTCAACGGCATGGAGGTTCGTTGGTTGTGATTTTTCCGAAGGGTTGGGGGATTTGTTCCAATGGGTTTGACGATGGGTTTCAGTGTTTGCCGAGTTTGTTTGGTAGTGGGTTTCGGTGAAGATGATGATGATGACGATGACGATGACGGGTTTAGGATGAATAGAGATGGCAACGGGCGACGGCGACAGCGATGGGTTTGGGATGAACATATGGGTTTGGTGAGACTAGATGGGTTTGATTTTGGATTTTGGATTTTGGATTTTGATTTTGATTTTGATTTGGCCGGATTTTGCTATGGATTTTTCTCAGCAGAGGTGGGTGGTCTGATTGAGAAGCTGGATGGTGGTGGTGGATGGTGGCTATAGGTTTGTTGGTGGTGGCTGTGTTGTGTTGGTGGTGCTGTGTTGGCGTTGGATTGTTTTTTTTTTTTTTTTTTTTTTTTTGGTTTAGCTACTGGGGTTTGTGGTTATGGCTGGTGGGCCGATGGTGGGTGTCTGTGGCTCCGTTGGAGTGGGTTTTAGGTTTGGCGGCGTGGGTTTGCTGCCTGGTTTTTTTTTTTTTTTTTTTTTTTGGTGTTGACAGTAAATTATGGGTTGGTGGTGGTGGTGGTGGTGGTGGTGGTGTCAGGTGTGGGTAGTGCGGTGGTGGTGATGACTGTGGTTGTTGAACATAAATAAAGAGAGAGAAAGAATAAATAATGTGTTATAGTGTAAATGAAGGTTATTGTGGGATATATTATTTTATTGTGTAGAAATATTATTTTAATGAGTAGAATAGGAAAATAGAAGTTGGGATGTTGGGTGTAATGTAAAATGGTATGGTATAATTGATAAAGTAACTTTTTGAAATGGTAAAATAAGATGAGATATAACATTCGGATGTGGATGCTCTTAGAATAATGTTTCTTCTTTTTTTAAAACTCTCCCTCTTTTGACACAAAAAAAGGCTAATTTTTGAAATTTTTAGAATACTTTTCTCAGATTTTTCCTTTTTTGACAAATGAGTTTTGGTTGTTAGTCCAAATATAGAATTTTTAATCATAATAAAAAAATTTCTTGCACCTTTTAACTTTAAATCATTTGTGGCTTTGACCTTTGAGGACTTGATTGTGTCTATTTGAAAATTTGTTTTTATTTGCTTATGACTCATGAATATAAGTTTGATTTGTTGACGTATAAGATATGGAAGTATAGATGTATTTTTATTTGGGACTAAAATTTTGTTGTTGTTGTTTTTATTATTGATGATTTTCCAATTGTTTTTTAATGGTTGATAGAAATTCCAAAATGTTTAATTTTATTTAAATAAATATCTAAACATGGGATATTTAATCTTATAAATGATAAAACATAAGAGAGATATTATAAAATTATTATAAAATATATTTTTTTAATATGTCTATGGCAAATAAGGTAACTTGTGTATTGTAAGGACGCAACTTGAGTCCTAAGTCCAAAAGTTAAAAGGATCTAGGCCCAAAGAGTCCAATACAATGAATTTATAGAGAGTGGGTTGGAAAACTAGGCTCTAATGAGTTGGGTAGCAATGATAGTGGATCCAAATGATAATAAAGTAAAAATAGACTGGTTTTATCTAAAGAAAATCGTCATCGGCACAGTTCGAAAAGATCAGTTCTTGTATATAATTCTTGAAGTTGATTACAAGTATAGTTTTATTGCTACAGTATTTCTCTCTCAATTCTCCGATCTTCTTCCATCTAGGTCTCCCCTCTATTTTATACTCTCTTATTTCTTTTATCTCCAGCCTCCACATGTACATTAGATTGCTAGTATTGATACTTGTTCCATCAGCACCTTTCTGAAGTATTTAAGAGTGGCTGTAAGGCTGAAAGTTACCATTCAGATATCACTTCCTCATTAATGCAGCCAAAGAGTTAGCTACAGAGTATTCAATGTTGTGGTAGCAGTTTTCTCTTAGATATTTCACAGATCCCATTTGCCCTGTACGTTCATAATGCATATCCTTATCAATAGAATTTCTTGGAATGTTACTTTGGATGACAGAACACACCTTCTAATCTTTGCTTTATTTAGCTGAGGAGATACTCCTTCTTGGCCTACCCTCCCCAGCCTTCTCACTTGTAACTTACTTGTGGAGTTTTGAGTCTTACATCTTCATTATTGTTTATCTGTCATCGGACCACTAAACGTCCTTAGACAAGGCCCAATGCCCAACATATATTCTTGGGCCCCTTATCCCTATAATAGCCCTTCAAAACTCTGGTTTTTCCCCTCTTGTCCAAGGAGAAAAAATGGGGTTTTGACTTTGGATAATTAACTCCATATGTTTCTTTGATTTTCACACGTGAGAATGTTGCTTCACGTGTCCCGCAATTGTTCCTGACGCTTCAAAGCCCGCTATGTCTCATTAAATGCTACAAGCGGCGCTTTGTTCCTTGCATCTTACAGTGAGATATAGATCTTACGGCTAACATTTCTCCTCAAATTTTGAGTGGGATAACTCCCACTTAATTCTGCCTCCGATATAAGGTGCCTGGTGGGTTTATTTTTTCCACTTCACAAATTTGCAAATTCTTAAGACTTCTCAAACTCTCAGGCTTTCAAGACTACCCAAGTCTCCCAACTCTCAAGAAGCTCCTGAAGTGTTACTTGTTCTTATTCTGGTAAGTTTTCAGACTCCTAGATTCTTTTCTTATCGGCTAGTCTCCTCGGCCTTCTAATCTTCACTCCATTTTCAAAAACATTTCCCTCACTTCCCTTTAGCTTATTTAGATGGGTAGATTTAAGGGGTCCTCATCCAAGGATGCCTCAAAGTCTTAACCAATCCCTGCTCTTCCCTTTCCCCCTTATCTTTCTATAGTTAGCCTGCTTCCCATTCCCAACTTAAATAAGAAAAGGAAGGAGAAGTAGATTGTTGAGGAGGGGGAGGTGGTCCCCCAAAAGGAGCCCAAACAGTAAAAGATAGCCAAAGACAGACGGTGGGCCACCTTAGTGGAAAGTAAAGAGGCCGAGCACTCGACTGACGTGTGCCATCCAACTTGGAATCCTTGGTTAGAGTTGGATGGCACGACAGTGCTTTGGAACTCCTCCATCAGGCAGTTCCAGAGAGGCCACTCCTACCACATGGCTGAGGCTCTAAAGTGTCCTCTCCTTCTTCCCAAGGACATGGATGCCTTGAAGCATATGAGGCAACCAGAGCTTTTCCTGTCCCTGAAGAGGGACTTGGCCCTGGTGAGCTCCTTGGCATACTTTACCAAGGATGGTTTCCTTTCTTCTTTTTTTTTTTTTTTTTTTTTTTTTTGGCCAACCTCCACGTCGAGATCGATAGGGCCTTAGGCGGTGCCAAACAGAAGAACCAGGAACTTACCACCAAGCTAGCAGCTGAGGAGAAGGCGTGGAGGAGTGTTGAGACCAATTTGCAAAATGCCTAGGACCAGGTTGAAGACCAACGTAAAAAGCTTTACCATACTGAGATAGAGTTAGCCACCTAGAAACAACTGGTCCTGAAGTTAAAGGCAGAGTTGCAGAAGGCCGAGGAAGCAGCTCGAACGGCCAAGGAAGCTGCTGAGGCTTCAAAGTAGGCCTCCTATGAACGTAGGGTGTAGGAGATTGAAATCTAGCTGGCAAAGGAGTTGGTGGAGGTGTGCAGGGACTATTGTAAAGAGGTGTAGGTGGAGGCGCTCAATTGAGCAGGAGTCCCTACTGCCTCCGAGTGGAGGAACGCTGAGAACATATTCTACCTAGAAGACATTCGAGAAGTTCCAGTAGTGCTCCTTCCTCCCACTGCTCTTGCCCTTCCCCCTTCTGAGTAGCCCTCTACTACCCAGGCCACTCTACCTCTTCCTAAAGTCTCCAAGGGGTCTGGCAAGGCTAGTGATCAAGGCCAGGAGGCTGAGGTGGCCAAGGGCAAAGAGGCTGGCTAGGAGGATCCTCGGCTCGAGGACAAAGGTAAGGGCAAGGAGGTCAAGTCCCTACCAGAGGCTAAGGGTACCAAGGCTACTTTCATGGTCAAGGATGCTGTCTCCAAAGCCAAGGATGTTGAGTCCAAGTCCAAGGCAGCTGACCCCAAGGATGACCCTTCTCGTACCAAGGCGTAGTTTTAGGATATTTTCCTTTATTTTTTTTGTACTTTTCTTTTTTTCTTTGTTGTGGCAGTTTGCCACTGTTTATAATCTACCCCTTTTCCTTTGTTTAATGAAAATATATCAATTTTTGCTTCATGAATCGTTATTTTCCTTGCAATATTTATCCATGATTGGTGTAGTTATCATTTTGCCTACTGATGAGACTTGAGATCGATGATGCCTTTAAGGATGAACACTCAGACTTTAACAAAAGCTAACAGTAATGAATTGTTACTAATTCAAATAAATTAAATGTGTATAAATAGTGAGAAGAATGGCTATGTGCTGGTACTGAAACCTGTGCAATTAATAGGGGATATTCCAAGTTTTTAAAGAGAAACATAACCCTTAGATAAATAATGAGAAGTATCACTTTATCCAAGGCATGTGGTATGCGGTGCCAACCACAACCAATGTTCTGTTTAACACTTAGAAAAATACTCTGAAGTATTAATTCACTCAAGGCATGTGGTCTGAGGATTCAGGCATGACCAAGGTTCTATTCAATACTTAGAAAAATACTGTGAAGTATTAATTTACCCAAGACATGTGGTCCGAGAATCCAGGCATGGCCAATGTTCTATTTAACATTTAGAAAAATATTGTGAATTATTAATTTACATAAGATATGTGGTCTGAGGATCTAGGCATGACCAAGGTTCTATTTAATACTTAGAAAAATATTGTGAAGTATTAATTTACCCAAGGCATGTGGTTCGAGGAGCCAAGCATGACCAAAGTTTTGTTTAACACTTAGAACAATACTGTGAAGTATTAATTTACCCAAGACATGTAGTTCGAGGATCCAGGCATGACCAAGGTTTTGTTTAATACTTAGAAAAATAATGTGAAATATTAATTTACCTAAGGCATGTGGTTCGAGGATCTAGGCATAACCAATGTTCTGTTTAACACTTATAAAAATATTGTGAAGTATTAATTTACCCAATGCATATGGTTCGAGGATCCAGGCATGACCAATGCTCTGTTTAATACTTAGAAGAATAATTGGAAGTATTAATTTATCCAAAGTATGTGGTTCGAGGAATCAGGCATGACTAAGGTTCTGTTTAATACTTAGTAGAAGTAATGTGAAGTATTAATTTACCTAAGGCATGTAGTCCGAGGATCCAAATATGACCAAGATTCTGTTTAACACTTAGCAGACAAGAAGTATAACGCATAATGTTATAAACGAAAGTATGGCAGAAAAAGCTTTCATTAATAATAATACCTTTGTAGGTTATTTATATTCTAGGGGCGTGGTACAAAATTTTTATCTATATCTTCCAGATAATATGCACCTATTCCAGCCATCGAGGTGATGCGATACAACCCTTCCCAGTTGGGCCCTAATTTTCCCCATGCTAGGTTCTTTGTAGTACCAAAAACCTTTCTCAACACCAAGTCTCCAGGTGCTAATGGCCTTAGCCTCACATTGGCGTCATATCCTTACTTGAGCTTATGTTGATAATACGCCAATTGAACCATGAAATTTTCACTTCGCTCTTCAATTAGATCTAGACTCTTCTCTAATAACCCATTATTGTTGCCGGAGTGAAAGAACTCGTTCTCAGTGTTGGGAATCCGGTTTCCAAAGGAATCACAACTTCGGCACCATAAGTCATTGAGAAGGGGGTCTCCCCTGTTGACCTATGAGGTGTAGTCCGATATGTTCAAAGGATGAATGGCAGCTCTTCCACCAATTTTCCCTTTGCCTCATCCAATCTTTTCTTAAGTCCATTCACTATGACCTTATTGACAGCTTCAGTTTGTCCATTCCGCTGTGGATAAGCCAGGGTGGAATACCTATTCGTAATTCCCAAGTCATAATAGTATCTCCTGAAAGCTTTGCTATCAAATTGAAAGGCCAATGTTCGAGATAAGGGTATGGGGAAGCCAAAATCGAGTGACAATGTTTTTCCACACAAATCTTTAAGCATCCACATCCCTGATATTTGCCAATGGTTTAGCTTTAACCCATTTGGTGAAGTAATCTGTGCCGACTAGCAGCCATCTCCTATTTCTTGCTGCCTTAGGGAAAGACCCTACAATATCTAAGTCCTACTAAGCAAAAGGCCAAGGGCTAGACAGAGGATTAAGGATACCCCCTGGTTGATGAATTTTTGGGGCAAATCTTTGGCACTCGTCGCACTTCTTCATATATTCTTGTGCTTCTTTCTGCATGTTCAGCCACCAATATCCTTGAGTGAGGGCTCTATGAGACAAAGATCTGTCTCCTGTATGGTTTCCACAAATCCCTTCATGTAACTCTTCTAGAAGTAGCTCTGATGCCTCAAGGTGTATGCATAATAAATATAGCCAGAAAAAGAGCGCTTGTATAACTTTTGGTCCTCAGACAGCCAAAACCGAAGAGCTTTTCTTTGTATTTTGTTCGCCTCGGACTTCCCCTCAGGCAAGATATCATCTTTAAGGAATAGCACGATAGAGTCCATCCAGCTAGGTACCATTCTAATTTGATGAATATGGATCACCTCTCTTTTCATCTCAGTAGGCTTACACAAGTCTTCAACAAGGATAACCCGAGGTAAGCCTTGTGTTGAGGAGGTTGCAAGAGTGGCCAAAGAATCAGCGTGTGTTTCCACTCCTAGGGATATGCAGCAAGTTGAAAGACTCAAACCCTGACTGCAAGTGTCTAACCTAATTTAAATACTTTTGCATTCTCCCATCCTTGGCCTCTAACTCTCCCTTCACCTGACCTACGATCAATCTTGAATCTGAGAATATCTCTACTACCTTTTCTCCCATTTTTTCAACCATGGTCATCTTGACCAATAGAGCCTTATACTCCGCCTCATTATTTGTGGTCGAGAAGTCTAGTCTTAAGGATTTCTCAATAATGATCTTCTTAGGAGATGTTAAAACTAATCCCACTTCAGATCCCCTTTGATTCGCTGCACCATCAACATATACCCTACAGGATAAAGGTTCTTGCAAGGAGATCATGCCAAATAATTTTCCATCCATGCCCTGCTTTTGTACCTCTTCTTCTAATGAGGATTCAACAAACTCCACCACCAAATCTGCGAGGACCTGGACCTTAATAGAGGTGCGAGGCATATACTTAATATCAAAAGCGCCTAGGATTGTACCCCATTTGGCAATCCTCCCTGTGAAATCAGCACTTCGAAGTAGTGATCGGAGAGGAAGTTGGGTTAAAACAACAACTGTGTGGGATTGAAAGTAGTAAGGGAGTTTACATGTAGGATGTATTACTACCAAAATGGCCTTTTCCAATGGTAAATAACGAACTTATGCTTCATGCAATGACTTGCTTACATAGTAAACTAGCCTTTGCACACCATTGTCAATTCATATCTGCATCAAGCTTACAGTATGGAAAGCCATAGCAATGTAAGCAAACAAGTCCTCATCCATTTCGAGCTTGAACATGATAGGTGGCCAAGAAAGGTATTCTTTAATCTGATGGAAGGCCAAGGCACACTTCTCAGTTCACTCAAATCCCTTCCAATTATTCAACATCTGGAAGAAGGGTCTGCATCTGTTCGCTGACCGAGAGATAAATCGGTTTAGGGCAGCAATCATTCCAGTTGGCTTTTGGACTTCTTTAGGGTTTCGAGGTGGTTGTAGACTGTTAATTACCTTAACTTGATCAGGGTTGACCTCAATTCCACGATGAGTGGTCATATAGCCTAGAAATTTGCCTAATCCCACGCCAAATGAGCATTTGGAAGCATTAAGGCACAGTTTGTGTTTCTTCAATATTTCAAATATATCCTTGAGGTCTCCCATATGCTCGAACACTACTTTACTCTTCACCATTATATCATCTATATAAACCTCAATATTCTTACCCAATTATGGCTCAAACATCCTAGTCATCATCCTCTTATAGGCAGACCCTGCATTCTTTAAATCAAAAGGGATCATCTTGTAGTGGTAATTTTCAGTAGGTGTGACAAAATCTGTTTTCTCTTGATCACCTAGGGCCAGTGGTGTTTGATGGTATCCCTAGAAGGTATCCAAAAAGCTCATCTAAGGATGGCTTACAGTTGCATCCACTAGCTAGTCTATCTGAGGCATAGGGAAAAGGTCTTTTGGACAGGCTTTATTCAAATCTGTGAAGTCCACACACACTCGCCACTTCCCATTTTTCTTTTTCACCACTATAGTATTGGCTAGCCACTCAGGGTAAGACATCTCTTTAATAGCCTAGCCTACTTAAGTTTTATCACCTTGTCTTTAGTAGCATTAGAATGGTCTTTAGATGAACGCCGAAGTGGTGGCTTTTTGGGGGGTGACAAATGGATTGACATTCAAATGATGACAAATGAAGTTTGGATCCACCCCAGGAGTTTCGTAAGCACTCTATGCGAATACGTCAATATTCCTCTTGAGAAACTTTATTAGCTCTTCCTTCTCCTAAGGAAGCAGCTGAGCTCCAACCTGAAAAAACTTTTCCCAATCATCATCTACAACAATCTTCTCTAAACCCTCACACTTCGCCCCCTCAGCTGTCTCATCCACAGGTAACACCGGAGTCCTTGATTGCTATAAACCCTTATCAGTAGAGGTCGAGGACCTGATTTCAAGCTGATTCATAATTGTGGCTACCAAGCATTGTCTAGCCACGAACTGGCTCCTAACCAGCTCTTCAATCTGATCTCGGTACGAATATTTCACATTTAAGTGGAGGGTGGAAGAAACAGCCCCCAGGGCATGTAGCCAAGGCCGTGCTACAATGATTGTGCAGGGAGAATAAATATCCACCACAATAAAATCCACCTCCACTATCTCCGAGCCTACCTGCACGGGTAGTATAATCTGACTCTTTGGAATAACAACCTTCCCATCAAAGCCCAATAGAGTTGAATCATAACCTGTCAAATCCTCTAGTTTCAAATTTAGCCCATTGTACAAATCAGAATATATAATCTTTGCCTTGCTACCCTGATCCACCAACACCCTTTTCACATCATACCCCCTATCCTAAGGGTGACCACTAGGGTGTCATCATGTAGTTGTATGATTCCAATCTTATCCTTATTCGAGAAGCTCAACACTGGTCGGATTTTTGTCTTAGCTCTTTTCGGCTCATGGCTAGAGTTCTCGGCAGGTGGTCGAGCCACATACATCACCCTGAATGGAGGAGAACCAGTCCTCCCAGGAGCAGCAAGGATGACATTAATTTTGCCCAAAGGGGCTCTAGAAGAAGCATCTTTCCGAGGTTCCAATCCTGCCTGGCCCCTTTATCCACTGGGATGATGCAAAAATTTCTTTAACCTCCTTTCTCAGACCAGCTACTCCAAGTGATTCCACAAAGTTCTACAATCCTCTATGGTGTGCCTTCGGTCTTGGTGGTATTCGCAATGAAGGCTATGATTACGTTTCATGGGGTCACCTCTAATCTTATTTGTCCATTTAAAGAATGGGTTGTCCTTGATTTTCTCCAAGACTTGGTGTACTTGTTCTTGGAACACAGTGTTAACTATTTGAGCAGTGGTAGACCCTAATTACTTAATAAAGTCTCTTCAGGGCCGGTTATTTTTGTATCGGTCCGACTTGAAATCCCTCATTTCTTGAGGGATAACCTTAACCTTCCCCTTCCCTTGTTGTTGGTCTTCCTCGACCCGCTTATACTTATCAATTCGGTCCATGAGTTGACGTACACTGTTAGCAGGTTTCCCAATCAAAGACTTCATTAAACCATGCTCAGCAGGTAGGGCGACCTTGAAAGTTCTTATGGCTACATCATCAAAGTCACCATCTATCTCATTGAATATCTCCCAGTACCTATCTGAGTATGTTTTCAGGGTCTCCCCTTCTAACATGGTCATAGACAACAGGGAATCTAAAGGCCGAGGAACCCTACTGCATGTAATAAAGTGAGATCCAAACGACCGGGTGAGTTCCTTAAAGGAATCTATAGAACCTGCTCCTAGGCCATCAGACGGCGCCAATTGTAAGGACGTAACTTGAGTCCTAAGCCCAAAAGTTTAAAGGATCTAGGCCCATAGAGCCTAATACAATGAATTTGTAAAGAGTGGGTTGGAAAACTAAGCTTTAATGAGTTGGGTAGCAATTATAATGGATTTAAATGACAATAAAGTAAAAATAGGCTGGTTTTATCTAAAGAAAATCGTCCTCAACACAGTCCGAGGAGATCAGTTCTTGTATATAATTCTTGAAGTTAATTACATGTACAGTTTTTATTGCTACAGTATTTCTCTCTCAATTCTCTGATCCTCTTCCATCTGGGTCTCCCCTTTATTTTATACTCTCTTATTTCTTTTATCTCTACCCTTCACGTATACATTAGATTGTTAGTATTGATTCTTGTTCCATCAGTACCTTCCTGAAGTTTTTGGGAGTAGCTGTAAGGTTGAAAAGTACTGTTCAGATATCACTTTCTTATTAATGTGGTCAGAGAGTTAGTTACAGAGCATTCAATGCGATGGTAGTAGCTTTCTCTTAGATATTTCATAGCTCCCATTTGCCCTATATGTTCATAATGCATATTCTTATCAAAAGAATTTCCTGGAATGTTATTCTAGATGACTGAACACACCTTCTGATCTTTGCTTCGTTTAGCCGAGGAGATACTCCTCCTTGGCCTTCTCACTTGTAACTTGCTCGTGGAATTATGAGTCTTATATTTTCATTACTGTTTATCTATCCTCGGACCACTAAGCGTCCTTAGACAATGTCCAAGATCTAACATATATTCTTGGGCCCCTTATCCCTACGTGTATGGTCATAAAAAATTATAAAAATAAGTTCTTTTAAAAAAATTATTATTTTTATATATAAAATTTATGACTTTTTTTTTTGGTTGATGAATAATGATAAATATATAGAAAGAGAGCAAAAGGAAGGACTTAACTCATCTCAATATTTTTGGGAAAAAAAAAAACCCTAGGGGGAAGAAAAGAGATGGAAATGGTACAATCCCAAATACAAAAAGCAAGCTAACGAGCCTATTTGTGGAAAAGGAAATTAACATCCCTAGAAACAAAAGAAAAAACTAAACAAAAGAGAGAACTATGAACAACTATGACATCTAAGAGAAATGATGTAAGGAACCGAGTAGATGAGTTGATTTTCTGTAAAGCCTTAATAATTCCTTTGGAATCACCTTCAAAGAGAACATATGAGTACTTGTTGTAGACTACAAGCTTGATGGCTTGGAAAGCAACTTGTATTAATTTCACCAAGAGTCTGATCATAAGGAGGGAAGAGACTTGAATGAGCAAATAAGACATCTTTAAATTCTGAACAGTTTTAGACCCCTTAAACCAATCAGATTAACCTAGTTAATTAGCCAAGTGATTAACTTAGTCAAATTATGCAGGTCTAGGTTATCACAAACATACAATCATATCAAGAATATAAAGCAGCGGAAATATAAAAGACACAATTTTATGATCACCCAGGAAACCACACGGTAAAAACCAGGGAAGGATTTGACCTAGCTATACTCAAGATAAACCTGAATCCACTATGCGAAAGAATCGAAGTTCATACAAAAGGACTTACAAGCTCCCCGCTAACTTCTTAATGCTACCCACCAGTAGAACTTACTGACACGACCACATGCAAGCTTCGAATCCACAGATTCCTTCTTTCTTGGATTCTTCAATCAGCTACAAGCACCCACGCTTGTTATTCTTTAAGCTCCAATGGCAGCAACCGAGTTGATCATCAAGATGTTGATACTATCTCTACCTTGAAAACCTTAAACTTTGTGTAAAGGAAAGCTCCTCTAGATCTCACAAGAGATTTACACAAAGAGATCTCATCAAAGAAAGAAAAACCCCTATAGGAATGACATTTGAATTGCCAAAAAATTTCTTTAAAAAAAGAATAAGAATATTTACTGATTTAATCATTCGATGATCAATATGACCAGCACTACATTGGTGTCCATAGTCTATGTAAGCTGTGCAACCAATTAATTTAATTTATCATAAAAGATAGCAAATTAACTCCGAAAGGCTTATGTACAAGGTTATTGGCTTTAATCCAAAAAGTTTTATATATGCTTCCTACTATGTCAATAAAGTTCCTATTAATATAAGATCTATCATGGGAGAAATACTTCCTGACTGAATATCGATCATGGAGATTCATTTTAACTACAACGATAATTTTCAGGCATCAAGTAATTTCTCTACTCATGAATTACATTATCTCTTTTCACAGAAGTTACATCTAAACAGTTCAAACGTACATTTCAAGTTGACAATCTAATACATTAATTTCCAACACCGTGCCATTTCCGTTAGCTTTTGCTGCATTCAATTTTCTTTTGAGCTGGCCCAGATAATTAAGTGTACAACTAAGATTGAAATGTCATGGAAAAAAGGAAATATTGGGTCCTCGCATGCATGCAACATATGTACTATATATACTACGCATGGTAATGAACTATAGTACTTAAAATATGTATCATGGCCATGGGGCACAAGGAGAGAGAAAAGGAAATTGTAGGTCCTTGCATGCATGCAATGTACTATATACTATATAGTATACACTATGCATGGTAGTGAATTAACTATATATTGTATTTAATAATGTATCATGGGGCACGAAGAGAGAGAGAAGCAAAAAAGAAAAAATAGGAAGAAATGCAATATTTGACAAGTCTTATGAGAGAATAGTCTTTTTTTTTTTTTTGGGTGAAACGAGAGAATAGTCTTTGAATAGTCTAGATTCTGTGAAACTTTCACATCATGAGAAAAAGAAAGGGCTTAGAGGCCATTATATCCCTTGTACAAGTAGCAAAGAAATTAACCTCGATGGAGGATGCGACAAATTCGACAAAATTAGTGTGTGTTTATTTCAACATTTGGTAGGAATAATTGGTTCAAACGGCCCCTACCAATCAAATTGTTTATTTAATGCAGAAGATATTAGTGTATGTTTATTTCCAAGAATAAAGCATCCATTTGCTTTGTCTAACACAAAGAAAGAAAAATATAAAAAGTGTTAGGACAAGTCAAAGATTCTCTCTCTCTCTCTCAAATCTCAACATCAACTAAAGATTTAACATTATTAAAATAAATTTTACCTTCCTGTAATGAACTATTTACTCTGAGAAAAAAGACCACTACCACTATTATTTAAGGATGCAATGTGTGTATTAGCAAGGTAGTGGAGAAAAGAGAGAAACAAAGAGAGATGAATACTAATTTGAGTTCCTTCTTGATCTCTATAGTAGTCTTTGGATCACTTCTAGGAGTTTGTCATGGAGGGGAGTTGAGAAAACATTTTTACAAGGATAGTTGTCCCCTGGTTGAGGACATTGTGAAGGAAATCATTTGGAAACGTGTGGCATGCAATTCAACTTTGCCTGCCAAGTTTCTGAGGATGCATTTTCATGATTGTTTTGTTAGGGTAATTCACATCTTTATCTCTCTATCCCTCTCCATGCATTACATTCCTCCTTATCATTCATGTCTTTAAAATTACAATATTTAGGAATATAACATTTTTTATAACTATTGACATAGCTTGTTGTGATTGTCGCATAATAAAATATTGTTAGTGGTAGACTCAAATGGAAGTGATATTATCCTAATCATAACATAGGTCATATCAACAACGTTCATAGCTAACATTCATTTCTCAAAACATGAAACACATGCACTGTTATATGTTTACTAGACATCTAAGGTCTTGAATGGTTATAATGTATCAGGGTTGCGATGCCTCTATATTGCTAGACTCTACAACAAATAACCAAGTTGAGAAAGCGGCAAGTCCAAACCTATCTCTGGGAGGATTCGATGTAATAGATGAGGTGAAGACAGAGTTAGAGAAGACCTGTCCTGGAGTAGTTTCTTGTGCAGATATCGTTGCTTTGGCTGCTAGAGACTCGGTTTCCTACCAAGTAAGTATTGGAAGTATTTTAGTGTGACTTGGAAACAAAATAGTAGCATTAGTGGGATGTGTCATGTCTGAATTTTGAAAAACCATGCCAAGGCAGTAAAGTTGATGTTTTTGACCAAATTCCTTCCCATTTCAAATGGAATGGAAACGGAAAAAGTCCATTTCATGATTAAGAGTTTATTTCCAAACATCTAACAGTGTAAAGAATATCACGTTATTTATCATTTTAAATAATGTGACACTAAATATACTTTTAGATTCGTAAAAATTTAATCCGAACAGTGAAACTAATCTCCTTTCCTAGTTCTACACCTTCACTTGGTTTATGTTACTCTTTCAAGTATAAATACACACACCATTACCAAAATAACACCGTCTTTATTGTTCCTATAAATCAATTCTGCGAGCAAAATGCAATACCCCAAGCTCTTTCCCTTTCCCTTTTTTTTTTCATCAACATCTTGAATTTAGCATTAGGTAATCAAATGCTTGCGGAAATGATTGCAGTTTCAGAGGCCAATCTGGGAAGTACTTACTGGTAGGAGGGATGGAAGCATATCGCGTATTTCAGATGCCCTCAACAACATCCCATCACCATTCTTCAATTTCAGCAGCCTAAAACAATCTTTTGCTAACAAAAGCCTCACAGTTCATGATCTTGTTGTTTTATCAGGTAAAGATTCTATATGGGGGAAAAAAGCTTTATATAAGTTTGTAATATGATAAAGTTGTTTCACTAAATCAAAGTCTTTTGATGTAAATATATAAGCCCTATTGCTAGTCTTAAGCAGTAACAATCTATTACTTTCAAAATGATATCTTAAGTTGTGTCCAAATGATTAACAAATTATTTTTGGTTAGGTGGACACACAATTGGTGTTGGGCATTGCAATTTCTTCAGCCAAAGGTTATACAATTTCACAGGAAAAAATGATGCAGATCCTTCTCTAAACTCTACCTATGCTGCTTTCTTGAAAACCCAATGCAAAAGCCTCTCAAACAACATAACTATCATACCAATGGATCCTGCAAGCCCCCTATCCTTTGACAACAACTACTTCAAAAACTTGAAGTTGAATCAAGGTCTTTTCCAATCTGATGCTGCACTTTTAACCAACAATGAAGCTACCAATACTGTCGATGAGCTGCTTGACTCTCAAGATTTTTTCACGGAGTTTGGTCAATCGATGAAGAGGTTGGGAGCCATTGATGTGCTTACAGGAAGTTCGGGAGAGATTAGGAAGAAGTGTAATGTGGTTAATTCTTGAGAGCTAGTTGGTTTATAAGTGTGACAAATAACTTGTATTTTTTTACTTTTCGTGTCATATGAATAATTTATAAAAATAAGTTCTCTAATTTTTTTTTTTGGGCATAAATAGAAGATATGCATAGATTATAAAGTCATAAGTCTGTTACATAACATACTAGCTTTATCAAATGCTACAAGTTTTTCCATCATAGTTAGTGGTTCCAAAAATATTACAAAAGAGGAGATAGTTCCCGATTCAAGTCTTACCAATGCATCAGCACATTGGTTAGTTTCACAGTAAACATGATCAATCCATTTATCGGGGATATCTTTCAATAGGTTTCAAATGGAGGTCCCATTTATAAGTTATGACTTAATCTAATATTCTTTTTATATTAATGCATACACATGTAAATGTATATAATTATGTGGTTTGAATTTTTCTCAACTCAGCATATCAATATCATAATTCAACCTCCTAAATAAAAATATGACCGAATCTTCCCCTGTTTAATATAAAAAAATAAAAAATAAAAATCTATGTCCACGATGCATTATTCAATAGTAGGTTTTTCTCAGGAAGGTTTTTTTAGAGGATTCGGCTAAGTTCATTCCCTTCACCAAGTGAGCTAGTTATGGGAGGGCGGTTGTTTTATTAAAGGAAAATTCGATTAGTACATTAAATAATACTGTGCAGGCCAAAAATGTGGCTGTCGGGCTGAAATCTCACTTGGGCTCACAATCTATTTGTGTGGTGGGTTTGGATTTCCTACCTTGGGTAATTATTGATGCAGAGACTCAATGAAATCACTTTTCTCTCTCTACGTTATTGCCCTCTTCCTTCACTCCCTTCTACTTTTTGTCTTTTTTTTTTTTTTTTCCTCTCTTTTCTCCCAACTTTTTCCAACCCCTTTTTCTCTTTCATTTCTCATATTTATACCCCAAGTTAGTGGAGAGTCTATGATCACCTCCATGGTTAGTGCAATAGGAGGTTCAACATTATCGACCATAAGTGGATACTTAGGTGGGAGTGGGATATGGTGAAAGTGGCCTTGGAACTTGATTCCTACTCCAGAAAGCTTGCTCGGCGGCGGTGCTTCTAGGCGCTTTCGGGTATGCAAATGATGGTATGTTCGGACGTTGTTCCTATTTCATTGTTAGGTAAAGGTCCCCGAGTAAGGATCAGGTGAAAACACCTGGGCCTGCAATTCATGTGGGCCTAGATTGAGGCCATGGACCGCACTGTTGCGTTGGAACTTTAGGCCCAAATGTGCTTGGGCCTCACGGGATCGTACCTTACCCCTTTGACTCGTGCTCGGCTAATCTGGTGGCCCTTGAGCCCAGCTTCTGACGAGGGAGTTAGTAACCATGGGCTCATTTGTGGAGTTTGGGCCTAATGTCCAGATGGTCTCGGGGGAGACGCACCATACATTAGCCCCCCCTTGATTCGTGCACGGCGACTGAGGACGAATTAAGGAGCCTTGGGCACAGTTTTCATCCGGTAAAATCGATCATCATGCATTGGGAGGTTGAGAGGCCAATTAATGCACCCTTAAAAGACGCGTTGTGCTTGACGGTTGGTTATATCGTCATCATTTCCTGACGGTTTGCGAATCGAGGTGGCGCGCGTGTGACGGTTGTGATGGGACTCTTAGAGTTTCCCACGCCTCATTTAATGTGTAGCATTTACTCCCCTTTTTAGCTCCTATAAATCCCCCATTCTGAATCATTTCTCCATTTTTTCACTCTCCTCTTTCTGAATTCTCTCTTCTGTCGTGCATCCATCTGCGCATTGTTTGATCAACCCAGAGCCTCTTCCTTCCCCTTAGCCCAAAGTAAGTTCTCTAGCTCCTTCTATTACTTCAGTTTCTTTCTTCAAATTTCCTCCTTCACACTTAGAGTTATAACATGGGTTTTACTTACCTTTTGAATACTAAGGCGTCCTTGGTCACCTTTAGGTAGATGTTCAGTATCCCCAATGATGTGGAAGTGGCGTATTGCCACGAGAGTGAATTTGATCTCCACAGAGGGGGCAATACTGCTTTCTTCCCCTTAATGTCGAACTTGGAGGGCGGGGTTAGGTTTCATGTGGACTCGCTTCTGTTCAACACTCTTAGATACTATGGGCTTTTCCCTGACCAACTTCCTCCTAATTTTTACCGGGTGGTTAGTTGCGTCAGTAGGTTAAACCAGGTGTTCGGTCCGAAGTTTTTGTACACATGGACAGGCAACTCCGGGCCTCCCATCTTATACTCGGTTGCACCCCCGTGTACAGGACTTGGCAGTCCTTTAGCCAAGCCCTCACAGTTGACAGCCCACTATTGTCTTACATTGATGTCCAGCACGCCAACTTTCTCCCCCCTAATCTAACTACCGGGGAAGCTCAAGACCAAGGTCCCAATTACTTAACCGCAGAAGACCGTGTCCCGGTTAGAGATGAATCAGCAGAACGTATTTCCCGAGCTTTACGGGAACTAGCACATGCTCCCATCGAAGGCCAAGTAGAAGAGGCTGAGGAATAAGAGGCCGAGCAAGTATTAGTCGAAGAAGAAGAAGAAATGGTGACCAGAAAGAAGCTAACTACTGATCGGTTCCTATTTGGCTCACGGCTTTCAGCCCAGCCGTAGCAAGCTCGTCTAGTAGACCGTACTCCTCCTACTCCTCCTCCTTCTGGCTAGTAGAAAAAGAAACAGCATTTGGACGATCACAAGCGAGGCACCCGCTAAGACTCCTCCCCGCCCTTCCGGAGGGATTGTATTTCGGGAGCCGGTACGCGGCACCCAACCCGCGGCTCCCGGCGGTACTGAAGTAGCCTCCTTTTTGCAGGTCGTGCCTAACTGGTAGCCAACTTTCATGCTTGGCGGTGCGCCTTTGCCAGCTACTGCGAGTGTGAAAATGTGGGCTCAAGGTGAGGGGGGAATGGTAGCAAAGAGCTTGGTGAGCAGGTTGCTGTTGCCCGAGGATGTGCATTTTTGGTCCAAAGGCTCCAAGGACTCCATTATACAACGGTTACAGTGGCATTCCATCGTGGTAAGCATTTCTGCTTCGCTTTTCATTTATCTTGAAGTGTGATAAATTCCCCTCTTTCTTCTTCGCACATTTTTCTAACTTAAATTTAGTGATGTTGCTAGGTCATGCAACTTACCCACATACTCGGCGAGAGGGCTAGCGAGCTTGCTGAAGATGCCGAGCGGGAGAAGGCGTTCAAGGAAGTCGCTATTGACATGGCCCGGGATAAGTTCAAGGAGGCGGAGGTGGTTGAACAGAAGGCACAATCTTTGGAGAATGCGCGGTAGCTAGCTGAAGAAAGGTTGGCCGAGATGGAGGGGAGATTGGGGGAGGCTAAGCTAAAATTTGCGACAGCCAAGAGTCTGAACTCGGTTCATAACAAAGAAATTGCTAAACTTAAGGCTGCCTTGGAGGCCTGCGAGACCAAATGGTATGAAGAGGGGTTCGCGGACACGGAGAACTCCGTGGAGCCCGTCGTTCTTTAAGCTTGGGCTCAGGGATTTAAGGAGGGCTGGTTAGCTGCTCTTCAAGTGGCGGGGATCCCTGGGGACTCACAATTGTGGAATCCAGAAAAGATCCCCCGCCCCACTGTTGCTCTCCCAGTCCAGAGTCAGGCTAAGGCTATCGATGACGAGGATACCCCCAGCATGAGGGCATTGGTAGAAGCTATTGATACTCATGTAGAGAACACGAGTAACCTCAATGCCCCAAGCCATGCTAAAAACTGAAGGTCAACCACCGAGGATGCCGCGGGATAAATCTCAGATGATATAGTTCAACTTTTCCAAACCAACCCGACCATTTAATACTTTTTAAACTTAGTTTTCTTCTACACTTATCTTTTATTTTCCTGGTATTGCCTAGTCATCGGGTTGTGGTGACCGAACATCTTTTATTTTCCTGTTGTCTTTTATCTTCTGGGCGCTGCTTTGTCACTGGGTCATGGTGACCGAACAATTTACTTTGTTATATGACTTTGACGTTAAGCTTATCTTCAGTGAAGTTACCGGGTTATGGAAACGAGGACAAATATTTTATTATTTGGTTATCCGTCCTTTATTTGTTTTAAATATTTTATTATTTGTCTATGAGAACCAAGTATCCCATGACTCACTATTTTATTGAGATGATTGTTTTTGCTTGCCTCTTACTCATTATTAAAGCTAGCCGACTATCCCTAGCGGCCGTGATTTTCACCGAACGCGGTGGTTGGTAAGGGCCCAAGGAAATTTATGGAATGTGATAGAAACTCTTTACTTGGTGCAAAGTTGCTTGGTCACGATGGCCTCTACCGCCGGGGATTCTATTAGAATGCTATTAGAAACACCCAGCGAAGAAGACTAAGTCCCGAACGCATTCTTAATTTGCTCCAAGTTGGGGTTTCCACTTGCCCTTGGGGAATTTAGAATAAGGTTGCTACCTGTCTGGCGATAAAGATCAAACGGGGATAGGTTTCTATCCTTAGGGCATTTTTAGGCTAAGGTTTCTGCATGCCCGACTATGAAGATTGAACCGGGGACGGGTTTCTGTCCTTTGAAAATTTAGGGTAAGCTTTCTTCCTGCCCGGTGATGGATATCGAACCAGGGACAGGTTTCTGTCCTTAGGAAATTTAGGCTAAGGTTTCTTCTTGCCCGGTGATGGATATCGAATCGGGGACAGGTTTCTGTCCTTAGAAAATTTAGGCTAAGGTTTCTTCCTACTCGGTGATGGATATCGAATTGGGGACAGGTTTCTGTCCTTAGGGCATTTTTAGGCTAAGGTTTCTACCTGCCTGACGATGAAGATCGAACCGGGGACAGATTTTTGTCCTTAAGGCATTTTTAGGCTAAGGTTTCTACCTGCCCGGTGATGAAGACCGAACTGGGGACAAGTTTCTGTCCTTAGGAAGTTTAGGCTAAGGTTTCTTCCTACCCGGTGATGGATGTCGAACCGGGGATAGGTTTCTATCCTTAGGAAAGTTTCTTGCAAAGTTTCCGATCGCTCAGCAGTGGTGATCGAACGGGGACCAACGATGGGATTAAGTACATGTGCGCGAGCAATCATTACCGTCGTCATTAGTGATACACATGCACGGTATTGCATTTAACTTACAACATAGTTTACAACTGATTAGTGATAAATTTTTTTAAGATTATGAACATTCCACGACCAAGGTAATGGCCTCTCATCCAGGTCCTCCAAGTAATATGCCCCAGTGCTAGTGATTGTAGTAACTCGGTAAGGTCCCTCCCAAGTCTGGGCTAACTTTCAGGAGTTTGTATCTCGCATATTCCCCACTGCTTTCCTCAGTACCAAGTCCCTAGTGCCAAATTCCCTCGTTCTTACACCTTCGTTATAACGGCGGGCAAGTTTTTGCTGATATTCGGCCAGTCGGATTGTCTTTGCTGCCCGGTGCTCTTCCAACTTGTCTAAGCGTTCCACCATTAGCTCGCCATTTCGGGTGGGGTTAAAGCCTTTTACTCGCGTGTTGTAAAGGTCTACCTCGACTGGTATCACTGCTTCAGCTCTGTACACCAAGGAAAATGGAGTCTCACCAGTGGACCTCCTAGGGGTTGTTTGGTAAGCCCACAAAACATTAGGCAGTTCTTCGGCCCATCTGCCTTTTGCATCGTCCAGTCTCTTCTTTAGCTCGTTTAGGATCACCTTGTTGGTGGCCTTAGCTTGATCGTTGCTTTGCGGATAAGCTGGTGTCAAATACTTGTTTTTGATGCTGAGATCACTACAAAATGCACAGAAAGCTTTACTGTCAAATTGCAGCCCATTATCAGATATTAGCGAGTTCGGCACCCCGAATCTGGTGATTATATTTTTTCGTATAATTTTTTTGACATCCGTATCACGGATATTAGCTAAAGCCTCTGCCTCTACCCACTTCGTGAAGTAGTCTACGACCACCAGTATAAATCTTCAGTTGCCGGTTGCTCGGGGAAATGGGTACAGAACATCCAGCCCCCATTGTGCGAAAGGCCAGGGACTACTCACCGGGTTGAAGTGACCTGCAGGTTGATGGATCAGTGGTGCATGCTTTTGACATTGTTCGCACTTTTGCTCGTATTTGGCGGCGTCATTCTGCATCTGCAGGCACTAAAACCCCTGTGTCATTGCTCGATATGCCAACGAGCGTCTCCCCACATGACTGCCGCACACTCTATTGTGGAGTTCAGCCAGTAGTTCACCCACCCTACTTGGGTGCAGACACAAAAGGTACGGCCCCTTGAAAGACCTTCTGTACAGTTGACATTCTGTTGATAACCAGTATCGAGGTGCTACTCAGTGAACCCTACTGGCCTCCTTCTCGTCACTCGGGACACGATTCTCTGCTAGGAATTCGATGATTAGGTCCATCCAGCTCGGTTTGGCCACCGCAATCGCGGCTACCCCAACCCCCTTTATGTCAACATTATTCATTACACGGATGCTCGGTTTCGGTATTAGTTCTACCCTGATCTACCGAGGGACCCCCTCTGCCGTTGACGCTGCTAGTGTGGCTAAAGAGTCGGCATGCCTGTTCTGTGCTCGACCCACCTGGGAAACCTTCACCGAGCCAAACTTCTTTATAACCTGCCTCGCCAACTGCAAGTATGCCTTCATCCGGGGGTCCTTAGCCTCAAAGGTTCCCTGGATTTGGTTAACAACTAGCTGGGAATCTGAATATATTTCCACGCCCTGGGCTCCTATTCCCAGAACCACTCTCAATCCAGCAATTAAGGCTTCATACTTGGCCTCGTTGTTAGAGGCTCTGAACCCAAGCCTAAAAGAATGCTCCAACCGTATTCCCTCCAATGTGACAATAACGATACTGGCGTTAGACCCCAAGGCACTCGACGTTCCGTCCATAAATACCTTCCATGGGCGACTCTCGACATGGTAGACCATCTCCCTAACGTTCCTAAGAGAAAACTCCGCAACAAAATCGGCGAGGACCTGCCTTTTCACTGCATTTCATGGCTGGTAACGTATGTCAAAGGAACCCAGCCATGTACCCCACTTAGCGATTCGACTCGTGAAGTCGGATCTTTTTAGTAATGATTGCAAATGATACTCGGTCAGGACATACACTGTATAAGCCTGAAAATAATGCGGCAACTTCCTTGTAGCGTGTATCAGGGCAAGCATTAACTTTTCAAGAGGCAAATACCTTGTCTCAACGTCAACCAAAGTGTTACTGATGTAATACACGGGATGTTGCACCCCCTGATCGCTGAGTAGCATGGCACTTACTGCATGTTCAGACACAGATAGGTACATGAAAAGATCTTCCCCAGGCTCCGATGCTATCATCATGGGTGCTTGCATCAAGTACTCCTTTAAATCCCGAAAAGCTCTATCGCATTCCTCATTCCATTGAAACCCTTTCCATTTCTTCAAAAGCTGATAGAATAGTCAGCAGCGATCAGCGAACTTGGAAATGAATCGATTCAGGGCAGCCAGCATTCCTGTCAACACTTGCACCTCCTTCGGGTTGCTCGGAGGCTTCAGTCATTTCACGGCTTCTATTTGATCCGAGTTCACCTCTATTCCCCAGTTAGTGATCAGATATCCTAAGAACTTGCCAGCCCCCACACCAAAAGCACATTTCTCAGCATTTAGGCATAACTTATGCCGTTGAAGAATCTTAATCACCCCACCGAGATCCTCTATATGCTGCCCCTCCTGCTTACTCTTCACCACCACATCGTCGATGTACACTTCCACTGTTCGTCATATTTTATCCTAGAACATCCTCATCATCATTCGTTGGTAGGTGGCCCCGGCATTCTTTAAACCAAAAGGCATTATGAAATAATGATAATTGGCATCCGGGGAGATGAATGCCATCTTTTCTTGATCTTCGGGAGCCAAAGCAATTTGGTGGTACCCCTGAAAGGCGTCCAAAAAACTCATCCTCGGATGCCTGTACGTGGCATCTACCAACTGGTCGATATTCGGCATGGGAAATGGGTCTTTCGGACAAGCCTGGTTCAGGTCTGTAAAATCTACACAAACCCTCAATTTGCCGCTCTTCTTCTTCTTCCCTTATTGCCCCTGCCTCTTTCAGCCTTCAAACTTCCGCCTTTACTGCTTCAGCATGCTCTCTGACAGATCTCCTTGGCTTCTGTTTCTTGGGAGCAAACGTGGGGTCTACGTTAAGTCTATGAACGATGAATTCAGGATCTACTCCGGGCACCTTATATGAGTTCCACACAAATACATCCACATTTTTGTATGAGGAACAACAACATCTCTATCTTATCCTGATCCTTCATGCCCTCTCCTACTTGGAAGTACTTGTCTTCGTCCAGCAATATTCTTACCTTCACTACATCCTCGGCCGACCCGCCCCCCTTCCGTAGTTCCAGTAATTGCTATAAAGGGGTACCCTGTGATGGGTCCTTTTGCTCGGCTTGATCCCCCTGGCCGGTTCGCCCTTTTTTCCAACTGACTATGGTGACCAAGCATTGTCTGGCCGTTTGCTGGCTTCCCCATACTACCGCAATGCCACGCTTGGTAGGAAATTTGACTTTCACGTGCAAGGTGGACGGTATAACCCCCATTGCATGGATCCACGACTTTCCTAGTATCACCGAGTATGGGGAGAACGAAGCGACCACTATAAAGGTTACGAGCACCTCTCTGCCCTCCATATTCACGGGCAGGGAAACTTGCCCATCGGGGACTACCAATCTGCCATCGAACCCGACCAAAGGTGTTGTATACTTGAAAAGATCCTCATTCTTCAACCTAAGCCCCCTAAATAAATCTGGATACATCACATCGGCCCCGCTTCCCTGATATATCATCACTCTTTTCACTAGGAAGCCACTTATCCGAGCGGAGACTACTAAGGTGTCGTCATGCTGTTGAATCGTTCCTTCCAAATCGCCATCACCAAAAGCGATAGGTTCTCGGGCAAGTTTTATCCTTTTTTCTAACGGCTACATATCCGAGTTACCTTCAACCGACACTACTGTTAACACCCTTTTCTTTCTTGCCGCAGTGGGTTTCCTTGGAGGAGCATGGATAACCCGAGTAGGGTGGGAGAGGGTTGCCCCTTTGTGGAACGCCTTGCCTCGTTCCTCGGTCCCCTGTGTCTATCGCAAATTCCTTTAAGTGCCCTGCCTTAGCTAGTTGTCCGAGATGGTCTCACAATACTCGGCACTGCTCTGTAGTATGACCTTTATCTTTATGGTAAGTGTAGTACAAGTTCTAATTCCTACTAGAGGGGTCACCAGCCATCCTGTTCGGCCACCTAAAGTATGGCTCGTGTTTAATCTTGTCAATAATCCTATGCACTGGCTCCTTAAACGTCACATTTACCTCCCCTACTGGCGCTTCTAGCTCTTGAATCCTCAAATCTCCTCGGTTCCTTAGTTGAAAGCCACCCTGCTGAGGACGACTTACCATTGGTGCTTTGCCTTTGTTTTGCAGCTAGTCATCTTCTAGCCGTTTGTATTCTTCAACATGCCTCATCAGCTGCCTCATATCCTCGGGAGGCTTCTTAGTTAGTGATTCTCTCTGCCCGGAATCCTTGGGCAATCTTATTCTAAAAGTGCTCGTGGCAATCTTCTCATTCCCCTCACCAATCTCGTTGTAAAGCTTCCAGTACCGGCCAGCATAATTACGAAGGGTTTCCTTTACCCTCATTTTCATGGACAGCAATGCGTCTATCGGTTGTGGCACCCGGCTACAAGTTACAAACTGGATTCCGAACTTTTGTATCAGCTTGGCGAAGTTGTGGATGGAGCCTTTCTGTAACCCATTAAACCACCTCAGAGCGGTAGGGCCAAGGCTTAAGGGAAAAACCTTACACATCAGTGCGTCATTGTGGGTATGCAGAGACATCATCTGGATATAGTGACTGACGTGCTCTACCAGGTCAGATTTCCCATCGTAAGAGTTTAATAGAGGGCGCGTGAATCTATCCGGCATTGGGGCCTGCTTGATGCCAGCTGAAAATGGAGACCTAGCAGCTTTTCGTAATGCACGACTCATCGTATCCATGGCCGCATTATGGGGCCGTTACTCTTCTGGGGAATTTGAACCTCAGTCTGCATATTCCCATGACCGCGAATGGTCTCGACGTTGATGGGATTCCTGCGAATGCGAACGTTCCCTTTGCCGACGAGATTGCCATGAATGGGATCATTCTCGGCGGTGGTTGGGTCTGGATTTATTGGATCTCGTCTCGTGACGATCTTCATGGTTATTGGATCTTCTTTCTCTCGATCCCCTCTACAGTGCTTGTTCTCTGCTTCTAACTCTAGATCTCTCACCAACCTACGCAGCCACTTAAGCTCTTCATCCCTTTTGTCGAGTTGCCTATGCCCTGAAGCAACAGATACCATTCGCTGTGTTTGGTACGACCCTTCTCTGAGGCCGGACCTCTCTTCCTCTCGTTCATGATTCCTATCTTCGCGCCTGTTTTGCCTCCATTCTCGATAGGAGGATCCTCAAGAAGATCCCATTGAACCACTTTTGGCATCACTCCCAGAATGTCTCCTGGACATCCTCTCGCGTATGAGTCTTGTCTGAACCACGGCTTTGTAGGAGATTCCCACAGACGGCGCCAGTTGTGCGGGCCAAAAATGAGGCTGTCAGGCTGAAATCTCACTTGGGCTCACAATCTATTTGTGTGGTGGGTTTGGATTTCCTACCTTGGGTCATTCTTGACGCAGAGACTCAATGAGATCACTTTTCTCTCTCTACGTTATTGCCTTCTTCCTTCACTCCCTTCTACTCTTTTTTTTTTTCTCTCTTTTCTCTCTCTACGTTATTGCCCTCTTCCTTCACTCCCTTCTACTTTTTTTTTTTTTTCTCTCTTTTCTTCCAACTTTTTCCAACCCCTTTTTCTCTTTCATTTTTCATATTTATACCCCCAAGTTAGTGGAGAGGCTATGATCACCTCCATGGTTAGTGCAATAGGAGGTCCAATATTATCGACCATAAATGGATAGTTAGGTGGCAGTGGGATATGGTGAAAGTGGCCTTGGAACTTGATTCCTACTCCAAAAATCTTGCTTGGGGGCGGTGCTTTTGGGCACTTCTGGGTATGCAAATGATGGTATGTTCGGACGTTATTCCTATTTCATTGTTCGGTAAAGGTCCCTGAGTAAGGATTAGGTGAAAACACCTGGGCCTGCAGTTCATGTGGGCCTAGATTGAGGCAATGGGCCGCACTGTTGCGTTGGAACTTTAGGCCCAAATGTGCTTGGGCCCCACGAGACCGTACCTTACCCCCTTGACTCGTGCCCGGCTAATTTGGTGGCCCTTAAGCCCAGCTTCTAACGAGGGAGTTAGCAACCATGGGCTCATTTGCAGAGTTTGGGCCCAATGTCCAGATGGTCTCGGGGGAGGCACATTGTACAAATACATATTCTAGATAGTACCAAAAAAAGAAGTTAACTAACATTAGGTTAGAAAATATTTTTTTCAAACTTTTTATGGAAAAAGAAAAAAGTAATTAAAATTTTGACAACTTTTTATATTTTTCATAAAAGTTGTATTAAAATTTTCTTAAAATGGTTCATTGACAAATACTTTAAAAGCACCCGTTAACTAGACCATATACACTTATTCTAGAAATCTAATGGAAGCAAAGAACAATATATCTATTGACTGTTGGGGCAACGAAATGAAAAGTAATCTTCCTGATGGCATCCCTTTTCAAAGCACACATTTGTTTGTCTCCTTGTAATTACTGTGTTCATTTGAATTCTGCTCAAAGGTAGTTAGAAATTAGAACTCCTGAATGGTACTGTATTATTCACCAGTGCGGTTTAACTGTTTGTTGCTCAAAAACAATAAGTCTCCTTTTTGGTCTAGGCTAATTGAAAGACATTCTTAATTTCTTATAGGATGTGAAATTTTGGATGCCAGAGTATATTTGTAATGGGTTCGGCTTGTGTCCGGTGGCACCGGCCACTGGACACAAGCTCCACCCATTTGTAATAGTGTTGAACTTGACAATGATTAGTTTATGTATTTAATTTTTGCTTCCTGCACAATATAAAGGTAAGAATATCCATGGAACATGTGTATTATTAAAACAAGTTATATAATTTATTAAAAATGTTATATGATTAAAACTACACATAAATGTGGTCTTTTTAATAGTCATGTAGTGGATTGGAGTAAAATTCTTCTAAATTAGGGGAAAACTTTTTCCATAAAGGTAATATTTGTTTCTTTTTATTTTTTATGATTCAATGAATAAGAGAGGAGGTTTGAACTCTGGATGTAGAAGCTAGCATGTGTAAAACACCTAATCTACAAGGCTTTCTTGTTAATATTTGCTTTCTAAAGTACTGATTATGCTGACTTGCCAAATTGTTTGGTGCTGTTCTCCACCTCCACAAGGTTTGAAAGCAAAATTTACTTATTAGCTGATCATTATTGAGGTTAATACAATGGATTGAGAATCACATCTTATTTGTGTGTACTTTAATAATATAGCATTATTAATTTTATCAATAGTTTAATAAAACATCATTGACTTTGACATTATTGTAAAATTCTTCTATAACAGAAAAATCACCACACTCAAAAAATTTGGGATTTGGCAAACAACTACTCCGCATTCCTTTGACTAGATATAATCAAAGTTCCTAGTGATCGAGACATTTTTTTTTTAGGAAAAAAAATTATAAGTAATACAATCGTCATAAACTATTTTATAACATTTTTACAAACTGTTGATATGACCAACCTTTTATTGGTTTTCATTTAAGCCCATCGTTAACATCACTTTTTCATTTACTAATAACTACTCACCACATCAACAATTTGTAAAATTTTTTGTAAAAATATTTGTATTTCTAGCATTACTCAAAAATTATTTATTTATTTATTTAAGCAAACACTTTGATTGCACCAAAAAGTTAATTAGTTGTCGTACACGGTTTTTTGTTGTTGTTGTTGTACACGTTCTTAGCTATTTAAATCTATTAAACATGGAAGCGAAACTGTGTAAGCATGAATACATCTTGGGCATTAAGTAAAAAGTCAATACAAAATAATATGGATTTAGTCACATTTGATCTTTTTCATTAGCTGAATTCAACCTTAATACGGTTACTCCTCCTTGGCCTTCTCACTCGTAACTTGCTCGTGGAATTATGAGTCTTATATTTTCATTACTGTTTATCTATCCTCAGACCACTAAGCGTCCTTAGACAATGTCCAAGACCTAACACATATTCTTGGGCCCCTTATCCCTACATGTATAGTCATAAAAAATTATAAAAATAAGTTCTTTTAAAAAAAATATTATTTTTATATATAAAAGTTATGACTTTTTTTTTTTGGTTGATGAATAATGATAAATATATAGAAAGAGAGCAAAAGGAAGGACTTAACTCATCTCAATATTTTTAGGAAAAAAAAAACCCTAGGGGGAAGAAAAGAGATGGAAATGGTACAATCCCAAATACAAAAAGCAAGCTAACGAGCCTATTTGTGGAAAAGGAAATTAGCATCCCTAGAAACAAAAGAAAAAACTAAACAAAAGAGAGAACTATGAACAACTATGACATCTAAGAGAAATGATGTAAGGAACCGAGTAGATGAGTTGATTTTCTGTAAAGCCTTAATAATTCCTTTGGAATCACCTTCAAAGAGAACATATAAGTACTTGTTGTAGACTACAAGCTTGATGGCTTGGAAAGCAACTTGTATTAATTTCACCAAGAGTCTGATCATAAGGAGGGAAGAGACTTGAATGAGCAAATAAGACATCTTTAAATTCTGAACAGTTTTAGACCCCTTAAACCAATCAGATTAACCTAGTTAATTAGCCAAGTGATTAACTTAGTCAAATTATGCAGGTCTAGGTTATCACAAACATACAATCATATCAAGAATATAAAGCAGCGGAAATATAAAAGATAATTTTATGATCACCCAAGAAACCACACGGTAAAAACCAGGGAAGGATTTGACCTAGCTATACTCAAGGTAAACCTGAATCCACTATGCGAAAGAATCGAAGTTCATACAAAAGGACTTACAAGCTCCCCGCTGACTTCCTAATGCTACTCACCAGTAGAACTTACTGACACAACCACGTGCAAGCTCCGAATCCACGGACTCCTTCTTTCTTGGATTCTTCAATCAGCTACAAGCACCCATGCTTGTTATTCTTTAAGCTCCAATGGTAGCAACCGAGTTGATCATCAAGATGTTGATACTATCTCTACTTTGAAAACCCTAAACTTTGTGTAAAGGAAAGCTCCTCTAGATCTCACAAGAGATTTACACAAAATAGAAAAGTATGAGCAACAACAGAACAGGAGCGACTCTAAAATGTGGCTGGGTTTTGCCTTTTATACCTAGGGTAAAAACAGAAAACCTAAATCTTTTAATGAGTTAGGGTTGAGTTGAAAAATTCTGCAGAAAAACATTCTGCCCGAGATTCGATCGATCGAGTCTTTCTTTCGATCGATCGACTCGATCGATCGAGCTAGGCCGAAATGCACCAATGCATCTGCAGCCTCTCGATTCCAACTTTACATAAAATATATAACTTTGAGCAAGTCTAAACAAGACTAAACATATTGTTTTGATCATTATTTGCCAACATTACACATTAGAGTTCTAAATACACAAATTCCTAAATTTTTAGAACCTAACAAATTCATTTCTCCTAATAGCAGCAGTAATAGTGGCATGAGGTCTAATAGCAACATCGAAATTTATTTTAATCCAACTGAGTTGAGGAGGAAACCATTTCAATGCTGGATGACAAGGGCGTTTTTAGAAAGTAACCTTGTTACATACGAGGAAGCCGATGGCTCCATTTAGCCCGTCAGCTTCACATGCATATACGGAAGTACGAAAGCGACAATGCGATTGGCCGATGACTCCACTTCAATACCCGACGACATCTACATGAAATGATGGAATGAGAGGTCGATGGTAAGAAAGAGGACGAAGGGAATAAAGAAGCTAAAGGGAATAAAAGAACACAATGGGTTCAGGTGGCTTTGCTTGGCCTTTATGAACATCTATGCAAGGAAATATCTTGTAACCCATGGTTAAACCTAGTTAAGGGAATCCTTATAAGGAAAGGATCCTGCAAAATATATGCATTAATGAGGATCTTCCCTACAAGGAAAAAAGCCTCTCCGCTAAGAAATGAATGTCAGCTCTACACCACTATAAAAACTCCAAAGCCCTCATAAATTGAGGTACACATAATTTACCCTGGCTCTGATACTCTAGAGTTGTGAAAGTTCTCCAACTTAACCTTCGGAGGGTATTTGGCTGGTACCACACTGGTACTCTCTGCAAAGTCTTCTTTGTTTCTATTTCACAGGTTCTGTTTAGAGCACGTGAGGACCGTATAGCTCATTGACAATTTTTGGCATCATCAGTTGGCGCCGTCTGTGAAAATGTAAAACAGTAACAACCATATTACCATTTCCTACAAAAAGAGTTGTATGGTATTCATTCGCTTGATGACAACCAATAACCATATCGAAGAAGAACCACGTATTACTGTCCTTGAAAGACAGGTATAGACCCTAGTTGTGGCTATGGAATACCTTACTAAGCAAAAGCACGAACTAGAGGAACTGCTGCGCCGAAGGGATGCTTGGCCTAACAATCACGGAGAAGGGCAAGAGGGCATCAGTGTAGAAAGGAGGGATTGAGAAGGACCAGAAGGCAGTAATGCTCATAGCAGACAAGAGCGACAAGATACCAGCCATCCATCCGTTGCAGAAACAGCACCACCACACATAGTCACAGAGATGCAGATGATGATGGAGTGGATGGTCTTCATGATGAACGCCCTCAAAGGACGGGTGTCAAGAGACCTTGACGAGTTAGTCCATCAAACGGACTCGCCTTTTAGTGCACCCATCACTTCGTTCCCCTTTCTGCTAAAGTTTCATATGCCACAGGTAGAAGCCTACGACGGGTCAAAGGATCCCTTAGATCACCTAGAGTCATTCAAAACCATTATGCACTTGCAAGGCGTGGTAGATGAGATCATGTGTTGAGCCTTCCTGACTATGTTGAAGGGTCCTACAAGGGTATGGTTTAGCAGGTTGACGCCCAACTTCATCAGTACCTTCAAGGAGTTGGGCGCATAGTTTGCCTCGCACTTTATTGGGGGGCACAAGTATAAGAAGCCAATTGCGTGCCTGATGAGCATCAAGCAACGGGAGGATGAGACACTAAGATTCTACATAACCCGTTTCAATAAGGAAGTCTTCTCGATAGATGAAACTGATGACAAGATACTTGTTGCTGCATTCATCAATGGATTACGAAAGGGGAAGTTTCTATTCTCTTTATACAAAAACGACCTGAAGACCAAGTTAGACGTGCTTTATCGAGCTACTAAGTACATGAACGCCGAAGACGCGGACTAGCTTAAGAGGAGAAATCGAAGAAGAGGGAAAGGCAAGAAGAGACGTGATAGGATAGGGGATGGAAGATGACTAGAACCGGAGATCGACGGGAGGATAGGCGCTCCAAGCCCCACATTGGAAGATTCGCAAACTTCACCCCATTAACTACCCCTATCAATCAAGTCCTGATGCAGATCAAGGATGATGCAGCCTTGACGTGGCTTAGCAAGTTGAAGGGAGATCCCAGTAAGAGGTACAAAGACAAGTATTGCCGTTTTCATCGGAACCATGGTCACGACACATATGAATGCTATGACTTGAAATAGCAGATTGAAGCCTTTATTAGACAAGGGAAACTACAACGATTTGTCAACAAAGAAAGGGTAGATCTACCACAGGAGCAGGTTACTAGAAGGGATAACGAGTGCCCCAAGCCACCTATAAGGGACATAAGGATGATTATAGGGGGTACCACGGCTTTTGGTTCATCCAAGAAGGCCTGTAAGACTTACCTTAGGATGGTTCAGAACGTCCAGTTGACAAGTTTCGTCCCAAAGATGGCATCAGTCCACAACCCTATAATTGGATTCTCGAAAGAAGACGCTCGACGTTTCCACCACCCACACGATGATGCACTCGTTGTTAGTATTCGGGTAGAGGACTACAACACTCGTCGGGTCCTAGTTGATAATGGAAACTTTGCTGATATCCTTTACTACCTAACATTCCAGCAGATAAGGATCGAGAGAAAGTGACTCATACCAGCCAACATGTCGCTCGTTGGATTTGGAGGAACAAAGGTATACCCCCTCGGCACGGTCACATTACCTGTAATGGTCAGTGACTACCCTCAGCAAATTACTAAGGATGTTACATTCCTTGTTGTCGACTGTTCATCTGCCTACAATGCCATATTGGGTCGACCTACCCTCAACTCATGGAAGGCCGTGACTTCAAACTATCACCTAATGATCAAATTCCCCACCAAGTATAGTGTAGGAGAGGTATGTGGGGACCAAGTGGCAGAATGCAAGTGTTACATAGCAATGTTGGTCATGGATGACCATTTGCAGACCATGAGCATTGAAGAATAGAGGGCGGTCGCAGAGCCCGTTGAAGGATTGGAGGAAATACTTTTCGATAGCTCTAGGCTAGAGCGAATGACTAGGATCGGCACCCTCGCTAGTCTGCCAGTTTGTTAAGCACTCATGACATTCCTAAGAGAAAACCAAGACGTCTTAGCTTGGAGTCATGAAGACATGCTCAAGATCGACCCTTCAATCATGGTGCACAGGTTGAATGTGTCACCCTCTTTTCCTCCTATCCATCAGAAGAAACGAGTGTTCATTCAAGCACAAAACTTAGTTATAGCAAAAGAAGTCCGCAAACTACAAGATGCAGAATTCATTAGGGAGGTGTACTACCCCGACTGGTTGGCTAATGTAGTGATGGTTAAAAAAGCCAATGAAAAATGGAGGATGTGTGTAGACTTCATGGACTTGAACAAGGCAATAGCTACTCCCTCCTGCGGGTTGACATCTTGGTAGACTCGACAGCAAGACATCAGTTATTGAGCTTCATGGATGCATTTTCTGGTTACAACCATATCAAATTAGACGAAGCTGATTAGGAGAAAAATTCGTTCGTCACCAACCAAGGCCTTTTCTACTATAAGATGATGTCATTCGGTCTTAAGAACGCAAGCGCAACGTATCAGAGGCTCATGAACAAAATGTTTGCACATCAAATTGGAAGAAATGTCTAAGTTTACGTGGACGACATGCTAGTGAAAAGCTGAAGGGAGGATGATCATTTAGACGACCTCAAGGAGACCTTTGACACGCTCTACTTTTACAACATAAAGCTTAATCCAAGCAAATGCACATTTGGGATGACGATTGGAAAATTCTTAGGGTTCATTGTTTCTCAGAGAGGTATCTAAATCAACTCAGACAAGATCCGGACCATAATGAAGATGGCACCACCAAGGAACACAAAAGAAGTGCAATGCTTCAACGGCAAGGTAGCTGCGCTGAACAAGTTCGTTTCAAGGGTGACGGACAAGTGTCTACCTTTCTTTCACATGCTAAAGAAGTCCTTCGAGTGGATGGCCGAATGCCAATAAGCTTTTGATGATCTAAGAGCATACATCTCCTCCCTACCATTGCTAAGTCCTTCCTAGCTAGGGGAAGACCTATTTCTTTATTTGGCTGTCTCCCTGGCTGCCGTCAGTGCGGCCTTAGTCAAGGAGAGGTACCCATTGATAGAGAAGCTTGCCTTCGCTTTAGTTACCACAGCCCGTAAACTTCATTACAAAATTCACTAACATGGAAGGCCAAGGGGCAGAAGAGCATCCTTAATGGAGTATTCACATGGACGAATCATCTAACAGGCATGCTAGTGGAGCAAGAATAGTTCTTTATTCTCCAGATGGGGACGAGATCGAATGTATGGTTCGTCTCGACTTCTCTATGACCAACAATGGAGCAGAGTATGATGCTCTAGTGGCAAGACTGGATCTTGCCAAAGCCGTAGGGGCCACGAGTATGGTTGTGTACTGCAATTCTTAAGTGGTCACAAGTCAAGTGAATGGTGACTACGAATGCAAATAGGAAAGAATGAAGAAATACCTAGAGCAAGTAAGGAAACAGGTGGACGAGTTTTAGGCCAAGTTTGTTCAAATCCCTAGGGAAGAGAACAAACAAGCTGACCGACTTGCCAAAGCCGCATTAGCAGTACACATGCTCATCTCCAGTAAGCTACTTTCTTTTGTTCAGCTTTCACCTTTGATAAACAATGTCGGTGTGCAAGAAATAGACTCAGGAAGCAACTGGACCACACCAATAATTTCTTATTTAAAAGATGGGGCACTACTTGATGGTAAGGAGGCCGTAAGAAGCTGAAGGTTCAAGCGACACAATTCGTCCTGAAAAAAGATGTCTTGTATAAAAGAGGCTTCTCCTGCCACACCTAAGATGCTTAAGCCCCAAGAAAGCAAATTATGTCATGAGAGAAGTCCATAAAGGGATCTGTGGGAACCATTCAGGGTCAAGGTCACTGCTACACAAGCTAATCCGGACTGGATACTATTGGCTTATCATACAGAAGGATGCCTAAGCCTATGTCAAAGTTTGCGACAAATGTCAAAGGTTCAGCAACGTCATTATATAGCCAGTAGAAGAGCTTACTCCAATGATGGCTCCATGGCCTTTTGCTTAATAGGGATTAGACATCATGGGCCTATTCTTAATAGTGATAAGACAACTGAAGTTTCTATTGATCGGCATAGACTACTTTACCAAATGGGTGGAAGCTGAAGCATTGGCCATCATCACAGAGAAAAACGTACGAAATTTCATCTAAAGAAACATCATCTATAGGTACGGGATCCTTAAAGTCTTGGTATCAGATAATGGAAAGTAATTCGACAACGACTCCTTCAGAGATTTTTGCTCACAATTGGGAATTAAGAATTACTACTCCTCACCCATCCACCCACCCCCAGGCCAACGGACAAGTTGAGGTCACAAACCGATCTTTGCACAAGATCATCAAGACTCGGCTTGAGGGGGCAAAAGGTATATGGTCAGAAGAGTTGCCAAGCATACTCTGTAGTTGAGGTCGGACTCACAAGCTACAGAGTGGAGAACTATGATGAGAATAGGAATGATGAAACCATGCGCCAACAACTTGACCTAGTAGATGAAGTAAGAGCAATAACCGAACAAAGGTTAGCGCAGTACTAGGATCTCATGGCCAAGCATTACAATTCCAGAGTTAGACGTAGAAAATTTCAAGTCGGAGACCTCATCCTAAGGAAGGTCATGGGCGCCTTGACAGATCCCTCCTAGGGAAAGATGGGACCTAATTGGGAAGGATCCTACAGAATCACTTCATGGCAATAGAAAGGTAACTATCACCTGGAAACGCTAGACGGGTAAAAGTTGCACCACCCATGAAACACAGAGCACCTAAAAAGATACTACTAGTAAATGACGACACAAAGAACAACACTTCTCATTTCCAGTTTACTTTTAGTTAATTTTTATTATCTACAGTACTTTTTAAGCCCAAAGGGCAACTTTTTATTCATTTAAGAACAATTTTTTATTCACGTATTTATCACAATGAGAGGAGTTATTCAGATATGACCTGTGTATGTATATGTCTTTACAAAATTACACCTGTGATTAAGTCCACAAGGGGATGAATTCATTATTAGGTCTATAAGTGGAAAAGTTCATCCCATGGGGATGCCTTGAAATTATTAAGTCCACAAGTGGACGAGTTCATCCCATAGGGATGCCTTGAAATTATTAAGTCCATAACTGGATGAGTTCATTATTAGGTCCATAAGTGGACAAGTTCATCTTATGGGGATGCCTTAAAATTATGAAGTCCACAAGTGAATGAGTTCATTATTAAGTCCACAAGTGGACGAGTTCATCACATAGGGATGCCTTGAAATTATTAAGTCTACAAGCGGACGAGTTCATTATTAGGTCCATAAGTGGGCGAGTTCATCCCATAGGGATGCCTTGAAATTTTTAAGTCCACAAGTGGACGAGTTCATCCCATGAGGATGCTTTGAAATTATCAAATCCACAAGTGGACGAGCTTATTATCTAGTCTACAAGTGGACGGGTTCATCCTAATTATTCACCAAGTCCTTTAGGGGACAGGTACATCCTAACATGTATGCTAGTCCAAAGGTGGACTGACAAACACATATCTCAAAATAAGAAACCAGAACATGGCAAAAAAGCATACTTGAAATAGCAAGACTAAAAAGCGATGGATGCAATAACAAAATATTAATGTTTACAATAAAGCCCAAAAACAAGAGGGCACTTACTATTGTCTGAAAATAAAATAGAGTACATGAAAGTTAAAAATTACAAAAAGACTAGGCAAAAGGAGCATCTAAAATAGACGGGTTCTTAGCGTCTTTGGTAGGAGGGTTTTAGTAGACGGGACTAAGAGGGTGACGACACCATTAGGAATAGGTTGAGCAATGACTAGACCATCATCTATAGGAATCTGCTTCTCTATATAAGCAGAGTCATCAGACTCCTTGTCGACAGTGTCACCAGCCACATGGGTTGTCGATAGAAGGTCGTTAAGAGAAACCTTGGATAGGTTAAGGTTTGGGTAGACGAACCCAACCTGCTTTAGGCAATCCTTAAACCCGTCACCGTAGTAAATGACGCATGCATCGATGAAGGGTTGGGTAGCCTTGAACTCCGCCACGACGTCGACCTTCGCCCTCTCCATCTATTCACGAAGAGAGGCCAATTCCATCGCCAAATTGGTCTTCGCCTTCTTTGTTTCCTTTAGCTGACAAGTCTTTTCTTGCAAGCACTTTAGTTTTAGCCGTAAGCTCCTGGTTAAGAGTATGGATAGCCTCCGAGTACCAAGCTCACTCCTTTTTTTCAATCTCCTGGTACTTGCGAAATTGTCGGATCACCCCTTCGCTAGCGATGCACCTGTCTTGAAGCGCCTTCATGTGCACCAATGCCTAAGATCAAAACAAACTGTCAGCAAAAGAGTAAACAAAAAATGGGACGAAGTCTGAGGAAAGAAGCATACCCTAGAAAGGTTAAAGAGACCCTACTCCCCTAGGGCCTCAGTCTTTTGCTCAGCATATGGATCTAGATCCTTCTTCTTGATGATTGACTCAACCATCTCGACGACATGCTCCTTATGTGTAAGCAGACGATGATCGGCTCCCTAAGCGACGAGACCTTTCTCTTCATCAACCCTTTGCCAACTTTATGGTTGGTTTAGGGGGCGACGATTGCTTATTGCCAGCGGGGGTGCCTAGTCCCTTCTTGAGCGGATGGTCGTCCTTCCTTCCACTCTTTCGCTTCGACGTCCCTTTAGTAACGACCTTGGGAGCCAATGTCGAGGCTCCCTCCTTCTGCTTGCGTGTCGTGGTTGACGCCCTTACTAAAGCTCATTGCCTACCTGCCTCAATTTCTGCAAAAGATACAAGACAAACATTAGATAAGTAGATGTAAGTGTGAAGCAGACGAAAGAAAAAGCCAAGAAGTAAGAACTTACATCGACGGGAGTAAGCGTTCAATCTACAAGTTGCAGGTGTCGGTTTAAGACCACCACAGTAGGCGTGCAACGTGTTGAGGGTAATGAGACCCTTGCACCTTCGTTCATCGAAAGGGATGTCAATAACCTGACGGATAAAAGCCTCCTACTCGTCAGTTTTACACGGACGGGCACTAGCTGAAAAAAGATAGGAGCAGGCAACGTCAAATACTTAAAAAATAAACAAAGAAAAAGTGAGAATGCAGATGGTACTAAACCTGAATCTTTGACAATACTCCAAGTATTGTCAAAGCCGTGAGGCATAGTAACCCACTCCTCCCATCAGCATACCTAGTCCGTCCCTTGGACAAAAAAGTACCTACTCTTCCAATTTCTATTAGAGTCAGGCATGTTCGACACTAGCCTAAGTGACTTCTTCCTCGTTGCAAAGTGATATATCCCTTGAGACAAGGAGATGTGTTGGGGTCGGTAGCACCAAAAGAACTTGTCGAGAGTAAGCCGACCCCAAATGACTTTAGCTCCTATGAATATCCTCCAAGCATTAGGAGCAATTTGGTTGACGGATAAGCCTAGGAAATTGGCCAACTGACAGTGTAGTTCCGTCAATGAAAATCTCAATCCCACCGTGAACATGGTGTCATACATACCAATGTCCGTGGTCTTCCCAGTGTAGCACTTCCCAAACTTCTTGGGTAGACGGATTGAGATATTCTCAGGGATTTGGTAATGATCTCGTAAGTTCTTAAAAATGTTAATCGTCATCGTTGGCTTAAAATTGTTGACGGTCCATATCGCAGGAAGGATAAAGGGACGGGTCGAACCGTCCCCTGGGCTTTGTGGGTTTCCTCCCTCAAGAGCACTCTCATCATCCTCACCCTCGTCCTCGTCATTTTCTTCCTCACACTCCTCCTCTTCCACTCCGCCCCTTTCTCCCTCGTCGTGTTCGTCATCCTCTCCTCCCTCTCCTTCCTCTACTTCCTCTTCGTCATAATTTTTCTCTTCGTCATCAGGAAAATGGGCGGACGGTTCTCTTTTTGACGACCAGGATAAGCCCTTCTTGGGCTCATAACCTGACGAGATCTACAAGTTGACGGCAATGAAGGTGACAGGATCTGCAAGATGACGACAACGAAGGTGATGAAATGACAACTCTCCTTTAGATTCGCAAAGATGAAATAAGGAGAAATGAGAGGAGGTGATGAGCTATTTATAGGATGAAAGAGCGCGGAGAACGAAGTGATGCTTTTGTTCAGAAATGAGGCCAACCAGCCTATGCCATGTGTTTAAGCATTTAATGAAAACTGCTCAAGGAGCCATTAATGAATGCCTTTATTTCTCCAAAGGATAAATAATAAAAGAAAAGCCACAATTTACACTCCATGACTCGTTAGCTAAAACTAACGAAGCCATGGAGTTGGGGGCAACTGACAAGGGTGTTTCATAAAGTAAATTTGTTACATACATTTACATCTTACCACACCTAATAAAATCTTAATAAATTCTCAATTTGGTTGAATTTCACTACAAAAAACGTGCTTTGGCGCTGCATTTTCCAAAAACGCAACTTCAGGGTACTGTTTGAGCTGCGTTTTACAAAAACGCAGCTCCACCATTGGATGTATAGCTGTGTTTACTAAACACGGGTATAGACCAACTTTGTAGCCGCGTTTTGTGACGTTGAAGCTGCGTTTAGTTAGGTAGGACTAAAGGTGCATTTTAAAAAACTCAGCTCTAGACCCATCTGAGGATTTTTTTTTTCTTTTTTTAATATATCCTAAAGCTGCATCTAATAAATGCAGCTTCATCACTTATAGAGCTGCGTTTGATTTTGTTTAAATGCGGCTACAGGTTTGGTAAAAAAAAAAAAAAAAAAGCAGCTTCATCACTTATAGAGCTGCGTTTGATTTTGTTTAAATGCGGCTACAGGTTTGGTAAAAAAAAAAAAAAAAAACCCTAAACTACTCTTTGATCTCCAACCCGATCTCTCACCTTCTCTCTCACTCTCTCCCTTTGACTCCCAAACCCTCACCTTCAACCCACCCCTCTCTACCACCAATCCTCCTCACCATGGCCGAACCCGTCACTTTCTCTCACTCCGATCACCAGCACCACCACTATGGTGGTCTTCTCCATCCCCGAATCAACTCTCTTAACCTCGAAATCTCTCTCTAATCCTCAGATCACCATGGCGGTTGCGGCGGCAACGGTGGTTGCAGCATCAGAGCCATCTGGATCCTCAACAACCTCGATGCCGTCGTTTTTTCCAGGTACTTACTTACGAAAATATGCCTTCGTTTCACATTCTTCATTTGCTATGTACTAATCTATTTGACTCTTCTTCTCACATTTAGGGTTTTTTCTGGCTTATTCGTTGATGAATCACCGTTTTTATATGTAAAAATGAATCTAGTCCTATTTCTTTTTTTGCGGATGAATTCTCATGTTTCTGGCAGTAGTTAATAGATAGATACTAACTCTTAGTGAATGTTCGTTGACATTGGATCAGTTGTTTTCATTTGGGAGCAAACACTCTGCTCAATTTTTGGCTGTCTGGAAAAGAATTGGTATGTCCTTCATTCGGGAGTACCTGATGTAAATTACCTTATTTGCATGAGTGGGTTTTGTTAAGATATATGTTCTTCGTGCTTTAACTACTTGTTATAGTTGCCACTTCATGATTATTTTTGTTCCCATTCTCCCTATGTTCAGTATTTTTGTTGTACGGAGTAGCAAATACTGGTAGTGTGGAGCTTGGTGACCTTCAACTTGCAGCATACTTTGCTGAGAAAAAGCCAACAGGTCAACCTTTATTTAGGAATGGTGAGTGTACATTTACTCAACATCTCTCTCTCTCTTGAATTTCAAAGGGTCTTATAGATAGGCTGTTATTGGGTGAGCTTGAGTTCTTTTTAATTCATAAACTCTTGGACTTCATAATATGAAATAAAAAAAATGATTTTCTAAAGACAAATTGAAATATGGGGCAGAGTGGTGTAGATATTTTACTGTTAAATTGTTTATATCTGGATCAAATCAGCTACCTGAATTGCTCATTCATTCTTTATGACCATATTGTTTGCACTAGTTCATGGGGTCCCTTTTTGGAAGGTTCTGATACTTTTTATTTGTTCTTGCAGTGCATAATGGAAATTTTTTATTATTATTGCTGATATGAGATTATGAGAAATTAAAAAGGATTTCTTGATGTGCTCCTTCTGTGCCAATATATCTTAGTAAACTTTTTATAATTCTTTTTCTTGTATACTACATCCTAAATAGGATAGTGTTGCCTGCAAATGGCAGATGTAAGTTTATTACAAATTCTTTTATGTATCAATTACAGTGGTTTAATTGCAACCAAGTGCTCTACATTATTCTTGTTTTTAACTTGCTAGTAATGTATACAAGCCTTCCTTCACTCGTTGCATTTCCCCTTGATTGTAAAACTGCAGATTGTGTTATACGGTGAGTTTATCTATTTTTGATCCAAAGAAATACAATGCGCATTGTATTAGTATATCTAACATTATATTAACATCCCCCATTGTCCGCCTTTTTTATATGTAGCCTATGTAATCTGTATCATTCAGTTATTTTCTTCAACCTAACTTAGGAAATTCCTTTAATAATAATATTGAATCATATTTATTCTTGCTTCTCATGCGTTCTCCATTATTATGTTAGGGTCCTTGACAATAAGAGCACCATATAATGAATTACATATGAAACCAAAGTAGAGGTTTTTATATCCATTGGATATTGGTATCAAAGAGAAAACAGAGGCAATAGCCAGGTCTTATGGTGACAGTGTTGCTGAATACTCAGAGCAGGTAAACTCCTAACTTCCAAAAAGTTGTTTTAGCTGTTCACTTTCTAATTTTCACCAAACATTAGGCAAGCAGCAGGTGTGAGCTAGGCTGTTGAAGTTAAATGGATGCATCTTAGATGTGTTGGATGCTATTGACATATAGTAGTTCCTCTGCTTGTTTGTAACTACTGCAATTCTCAGTTCAAGTTAAATATCTCAATCATGATTTGTTTATGGGAACTGATTTTTTTTTTTTGGATGTGCCTAGCTTAGTCTTGTTTGAGCTCAATCTAATACTTGCGTCTATTACTGGTTTGCTTATGCTATAGTTTCCAGGTGTATTGTAAATTCTTGACTCACTTGGCTAAGGTTTGAAATTTCCATTGCAATTTTTGTCCTAGTCATAGAAAGTGGGTGGGCTGATAGTGTCAATGTCCAATCAAGTCTTTATTAGTATGAAGATTTTGCTTTTCTGGACTCATATATTGAACACTAACTTATGCTTTTATATAAGTTGGTGATGTTCATTTTTTGGGTTTGTGATTCTCTAACTTGGGTTGTATTGACTCCAGCTATAAGAAAACTCTGCTCATATTGTCTTGATTCCACTTTTTCATTTACAAGTCTTCTAATCAACTGTTTCCTCATATATGATACTATACTATTCTTTGTTCGATTTACTTTACTGATTTTGGTTCTCAGCAGCTCTTATACGGCGTCTGTTGCAATGAAGAAGGGTTTTTTTTTGAATGATTTAGTTCGCTCCTATAATAGCACTGTCTTCTATTTCTAGATGGGTGTAATTCTAGGTTTAAAATTTTAAAAATCGCTTTGTAAACACTAATTGGTGCTTGGATTGTGTGTATTTCTAGCTCCATTTGTCTGGTTTTAAATATTTCCAGCACTACCCAACTTGTTGGTAAATTTCTTGTTTTTGTGACTTAAAATTTTTATATTGAATAGGGATATTCATATTGCTACTGTGTTTTAGATTTTATTTACATTTGATCTTAGTTCTCCCTTAATTTCTTGATTTACCCTTTGGGATTGTTGATTTTCTCATATATATGTGTGTATTTATATTCTCTCTTTGTTATCATTTTTTAATCTAAATTTTAATTCTAGAGGTAATGCATTTGTAGTACTTTTACTGGGTTGATTTGTTTTTGTTGCTTAATGAAAAATGCTTTTGAGTAGTCTTGTTGTTTATTCTTTTTTTTATTTTTAAATCTTGTAAATTAAATTCTAAACTGTGTAGCTGCGATTTTTTTATTTTCAGTTTTCTCATGTGAGAAGTGAATGCCAATGCCACTGGGGGGTTTGTGCTTTCATGTAGTACTTGTACATTTGTGATATTGTCTTGTTTTGTTAATTTTTTTTCTAGATATTATTTTAGCCAACCTCTGTTGCTTTTCATGCCATTTTGGATTTGCTACTTACTGCCTATCTACAGGAAGCAAGATTTTTTGTGTTGCTTTGCAATGGAGCCTGATTTGGCAATAAACTCTTTTTTCCTAACATATTTTTCTCTCTTACAAATGTAAGAATTTTAAAGATAGTTTTTTTTCGTGTTTAGTTCTTTCTAATACTTGGGTCTTTCATTGCTTTTCCTAGGTTTTATTTTTGGCTTTTAGGCAGATTATTAGTTTAGTTTTAGTCTCAGTGAGTGAGCATTTAAAATTTCTATGGGTTTTAAATAATTTCTCTGGATTTTAATTCGTAATCTTAGATTGTTGGTCAATAGGAAAAAAATAATAATAGAAAATTTTGAATTATTGACCCTTGATTTTTCTTACATCTCTTTAGAAAGGCATTCAAGCCCTGACTCCAGCTAAAAAAAAGAAAAACAAACAAAACCCTTTTTTTGAGTTAGAGATGCTAGTGAAAGCTAAAATTAAATTCTGAAAAGAATAAAAAATTGCCATTTAAACACCATGAAAGAAAAGTTGCTTGTTTGTACTAAAACAAATATTCCGGCAATTATCAAGGTTGAAGCTTTTTTAGGCAGAGGGAAAGCCACCCCCTTGTTGTGTAGTGCATTGTATTTCTTTCTTGTTTTAATTGCTGTCAATATCCATAGCTTTTATAAGTAGAGACGTGACAAGTTTTCCATTATTAATGAGAATGAAAATGTGAATTTTCGCAGCAATATGAGACAGGAGACACAGCACCTTCTAAGAAGTCTCAGTCGTTGGTTGAAGCAGTAACCATTAGGTACTTTTTCCAATCCATTATTTGTTATTAGTTATTATTACACAACTTAGAAAGTAAGGGCGCATGAGCATGACAAGTGGCTTGTTTTTAAATTCTAGTAAAAGTCACTTACCTTTATTTTTCGTGTAGTTTATGATTGAAGCAATAATACACAAAAGATAATATTCCATAAATCATTAGGACTATTTTCAATATTGTTCTTAAGCTCTTCTTCATTTCAAATGTACCTAGGTGAGTGCCAATAGGACTATTTTCAATTTGAGGGTGCCTTAAGTGAGTTGTGCCTATTCTACCTAAAATGTAAGTGAAATGAACTATGCAATTTAATGGATTTACAGCATCATTTGTTAAGATATTTGTTTATACAAATATCTTAACAAATATACAGTCCTAAATCCTAAATGCTAAACATAAAGGGTAAATGATATTTGACAAAAGCACTGTGGATATTATTATTGAAGTGTATAAATGTGATGGCTGATGGGTTTTAATGAGTATGGCCTGGTTAGTATGTGATGCATTTTATTTACTGTTATAACGTATACATTATTTTTAAGATTTTTTTTTTTTTAGAAGAGTTAAGATTTAAAAAAAAAAAGAAAAAAGAAAAGAAGATTCTGGTTTTTGTTTATAGTTTGATTATAAGTTATTGTACTTTAAACATTGTCTTATAGGTGTCATTGTACTTCGCTGTTTTTTATTATTATTTTTAAAAATTTTGATGGTTATTAGTTGTTGAAGGCATAGCAAGCATAAAACAATATATGAAATATACCTAAAGTAAATATTAACTAATTGATTATCATGTGTAGAAGAGCTGTAAGAGTAAATTCACAATTAAAATCCCACGAGATTTGCAAATGCATTTCTAACGTACTGCCAACTGGTTGATAATGCCAGGTTATATTGCACGAATGCTTTGGAAGGGCCACCTAAGGTACACCCAACATACCTCCTCTTTCTTTGTGTTGTGACAAGAACCTTAGTTAAAGCCAAAGCTTCTTGTCTTTATGCAGCCTGCAAGCTTTAGACAGTAAGAGCCTAAAGATATGGAATGTTGTTTTAAAAATCCAATTTAATAAGTTATTATTAAAACACCTTCAAATATACGTATAAGATTGCTGCATGTTTCCCAAAAAATAATAAATAGACAAAAAGAAAGAGAGAACTCAGCCTTATTAGTTATTATGAATATCTTTTACCTCTAGTGTTGACTAGTTAGATTTTGAATGGAAGGGGACAAAGTTTGTTTTCTTTGGACCCAATTGGATTTAGGGCCTAATATACCTATAGAGAGAGAAAAAAAAAAAAAAATTGAAACTCATGGGCTAGGCTCCATTGGGCCCTTGTGTGGCTTTGTCCCTAATTATAGTCAGAATCCAATGCAATAAAAGAGTGCTGCATTGACCACTTCTCCAGTTAGTGAAAAGCAATTTTTGCTTCTCATGGGGCCTGGCAGAAACTACAAGATTCAAAACCTTTAGACCATAAAACCACCACGTCTGATACTATTCAAAGAATTTTCCAAATCCTTAGGAGTATCCTTTCTATAATGTCTTTGTTTATGCCCGCAACTCTTTGACATTTCTTTATGGCCCATCTGAATAATTTTATCCCGGGTCATTTCGTCCTAACATTGTTGCTACTTAACGTGGTTTCAAGTTTCAATGAGACATCAATCTATGATTGATCACATCCCATAACTACTTAGCCAAATAAAGAAACTTACAACTAAATGTGAGGCCAAGGAATTTGGCAACCCCGCCCCATTTTATACTGAGCCCAAGGCCCACGCCGAGGAGGAAGGAATGTTTGAGGACGAACGAAGAAAGCCCAAATTGCCAAGGAACATCGCCGAGAACAATCCTGTTCTCGGTCAACCAAGATCATAGAAGGGAAGAGTGGCACGCCATCAAAGGCAGCCTCCCAGAGCATTCCAAAAAGAAGGACGAGTATAATGGGCCAGCCATGAGAGCATGGTGGAGGAGCAATTCAAGGAGAAATTGTCACCTTCACATTAAATGCTTACAACTAATGTCTTGGCCGCATTAATGAGGAAATGACCTCTGAACAGTGCTACCTCGGTTACTGCAACTCCTAGAACGCCAGAGAGGGTGTCTGATGGGACGAACACTTAAGTATAGGCTTGGATGATCAATAAGTGGAAGGCCAAGATCGTTTAAAAAAGACTATATAATAGGAGAAACCCACCATAGAAAGGGGGCTGGAAAAAAGGGAGAAAGAAAGCACTATAGTAATCTCAAGAACTCCTGTAACCATTGTCATTTAATATATACAAGAGCAGAACTCCTCAGATTGTGTCGAGGACAAACTTTCTTTGATAAACTCAGTTCATTTTTGTTTGATCATCATGAAAACCATTTTAACTGTTATTCATGCACTAAAGTCTAGCTCTTTGACCCACTCTCTACAAATTTATTGTACTGAGCTCACTGGGCCAAGATCCCATACATTTTTGGGCTTGGTCTGAAGTGGTTTAAAAAAAAAAAAAAATTATTTTTGGGTACATGGAAGACTGTTTTTGAGTAGGGTTCATGTCTGTCACACTCCTTATTTGTTTTGTTGAGCCTCTTAAGGAGAATTGAATGCATTGGAATGCCTTTTTGCCAAAGAATTCATAGTACCTAAAGCCTGCTAACTTTTACAGATTCATTGAAGGGCCTTTAATTGCTAGGCCCTCTATTATTGTCAAATGGATGTGCCTTCTTCTTATTATTATTTTTGAGGATTTTTTTTTAAAATATCAATAAGTGGAGCTCATAATTCTTTTTTTGTAATTATTTTGTCTCCTTTATGTCCTTGATCATGATTGTAGTCTTTTCTCAATAAAATTTCTTATATATATGTATATAATCAATAAGTGGAACTCTATGGCAAGCATTTGTATTGCTTTGCTGACATGACGGCCTTATTTAAGATCCTTGCCAGTTAATTGTGGAAACTTAATTAACTCGTATTTGTTAAAAAATTATTATATCTTTGTTTTTGATTATGAATAATCCGTTGCAACATGAGCTTTTCAATTTAAAGTTAATTTGTGGTTTTTTCCTGCCTTTGATCCCTTTTGTTTGTATCTGTAGATATTAATACACTTGAATATGTGTTCTAGTGAATGTTGTATATTGTTTGCATGCCTGAGGGTTCTTGAAACTAATTTAGATGAATATTTTAACCTGTTACACGTGGGGTATTTCTAACTGAAATTTCTGATTGTATTTGCAGTGTTGCATTATTGAAACTTGCAAAGATGAATTATTGTGGTACACAACAAGGTAGTGAATGTTGTAATTTGTTCACTTAAAAAGATTGTGGAAGTGTGAAAATTAATAGCTTGTGCCATGTGTTTGTGTGCATATATTTTTATTGAATGGCTTTTGGATACTCAAGTGCTTTAGTGTTTATGATTTGGCTTGAGGATTATGAGGAACTGTGGAAGTTGGGTGCATAATGCTTTGGGCTTATTTGGTTTCTTCTCATAGGGATGTGTAGATCATCTAGTATAATGGCTTGTGCTGCTGTGTGCATCATGTATTGGTTTTGATTTTATTTATTTCCTGGCCCAGATGGATGTCTAGATTGTCAACTTTGCTTTGTTATTTCTTCCTTTTTCTATGCTTTTTGTGTAAGGGCTTTGTAGTATAGGATGCAAGTAGTGATTTGTTGCTCAGCAAAGTGGGAAGCTCAAAAGCTCCACTTGTTTGGGGGGCTATAGCACTTTGTCTAAGCATTGAAGTGAAATTTGATATAATGCTTGTTATAATTTATGAAATTTAAGTTTTCTGGGAGGGCACAAACCTTAACGTTAAGGTGAGAAGTTAAACCTAAATGTGAACTTAAGGTTTGGGGTTGAACCTAATATGGATTAAACATCAATCTTTGTTCAGAACTAATTAATTTAAGTAATGTCGCGGTCTGATGCATTTTCTCTATCTGGGGCTTACAGGGTAATGCCTGTGGAGGTTATTGATTTATTCTTTGTTGGATTTAAGGGTCATCAAATAGCCCATGGCCCACAGCCTGACCTAGAAACCCGACGGCCCACTGGGCTAATGGGCGGCTCGGCCCGTTGTTATTGAGGCCCATGGGTAGCCCACTAGCCTAGTGGGTCAGGCCGTGGGCTAGTTTTTATGCCCATGGGTACCCGGTGGGCTAGCCCAGTAGCCCAACCCGTTGCCCAGCCCATTGGCCTAACCCATTAACCCAGCCTAATAACTCATAATTCATAACAAAAATATATAGGAAGTGTATGAAGGATTGATCTTAAGATATCATAGAGGAATTTCTTAAGAGAACTCCCTCAACTACTAAGATATCTAAAGTAATTATGCTAAATTTAGTTTACTAAATATATATTTTCCTAGTAGTCTATCAAATTTGAATTAACAATTTGATATTTTTTTATTAAAAAAAAAAAAAACTATTTAAAGCCTTAATAAATAAAAAATTAAATAGGTTTTCATCAACAAAACAAAAAATTAAATAGATTTGACTGTAAAAAAATTTGTAATTAAGTATTAAATTCTTTAATTCTTTCATTTAAAAAAATAGATTGATTATTTCCTTATAAAAAATTGATTCTTTCCTTATAAAAATAATAAAATAATATGTTAACACAAGCCCATGGGTGACCCATTAGGCCCAACCCGATAGACCAACTCGTTAGAGACAAAATGAGCATTGCCCATGGGCAGGGTCATGGGCTAAGGTTTCCTCTTTTGGCCTAGCCCGACCCGGCTCATTAACTAGTTAATAGCTCATTATACCCATCCCCATGGGCCAAGTAAAAATGGGCCGAGCTGGCCCGACCCGGCCCATTGATGACCCTTAGTTGGATTTCAGGTTTGTTTGGATGTCATAGTAATTTGGGGTTTATAGGGTGAGACCTTTGAAGGTCATTGATGTGTTTCTGTGGTGGAAAGTTTTGTTTGGATGTCATAGTAATGATTCTTCATGGAATTTTACTCCTTTTTGTATGATGTGGACTTTATGAAGGGAGAGGAAAATAAGACCTTTATTTTTGTAGTGTTGGGAATTGTTGAGTGTTGGCAATTTGTTTTGTTAGTTCCAATTGGTTGCATCTGTTGAGGGGTGGTAGGAATTACAGGTCTTGTTTTGGGCAGAAATGTGTTTGGGAAGGGAAAAAAAAATTATTACCTATAGCAGCGTTTTTCAAATGCGGCTATAACCCTTTTTTTTTTTGGTAGTATAATTTATATATGAGTATTAGAATTGATTGGGTGCAATTATGTTTATTTTTAAATATGTGATAAGATGATATGACATATTAGGATTAGAGATGTAAAATATGAGTTTTACACAACGTTCTTATATAATTTAATCTCTTTTTATTTTTATTTTTAGGGGTTATAGATTCGGCTAACGCATCCATCACCACGTGGGCTACTTAATTTTGGTTGTTTATTTATAGAAAAAAAACAGGATTTGTACTGTAAATAATACATATTCTAGATATCAGCAAACATATAAATATAAATATATATTTATATATTCTAGAAATCTAGTGGAAACAAAGGATAATGTTGACTATTGGGGCAACAAAAATGAAAAACTAATCTTCCAGATGGCATCTCTTTTCCAAAGCACACATTTGTTAATTTGTCTCCTTGTGACTGTTTTCAATTGAATTCTTCTTAAGCAGTTTCGTTGTTCGTTCAGTTGTCAACAACCCTATTTATGATTTTGATTGTGAATTTCTATCTTGATTAGCTTGATCGAATATTCATCTATTGCTTTCCACATTTTCCCTCTTGTTTAATCAGGGGTGGCTTGAACCCCTGAATTGAACCAAAAAATAAAAACTATTATAATATTTTTTATTTTATTTTTTTTTTCTGTTTTGACACTTAAAATAAAAATGTGAACACCCTAATCTTAAGCTCAACTGAAATAAACTTAAATATAATTATCTTAACAATATCTTGACCTTTTTAAACATAGAAAAATCTCAATAACAAATTAATTTGATCTAAAATCTAGGAAAAATTTTTAATTAGCCTAACAACAAAAGTAGAATTTGCTAATCTTAAACCTTAGAAAAAGCTAATTTAGATCTTAAGAAATTTTAATAAATTAATTAAATGAGAAATTAGTGCATGAATGATTGCTTGACTATGTACATTGAAACAAATGTACCTGGTAGGATTGATAATGAAGATATCATACAATAATTTTAAAATACGAAATATCGTAAAAGGCAATTGTAAAACTTTATGTATTAAAGATTTTATTTTTTGGTGATGTCAATATATTTATTTTATCTTTTGTTTAAAATTTTATATAATTTATGTTTCTTATTGAATCTCCTAGAAAATAATCCTAAAGCCGCCACTGTTGTTTAATAAGTTGGAATTGAAGCTGAACTTCCTAGTTCCTACCCACTACTTGTTTATGGCTCAATAAGTCACCATTTGGTTTAGGCTAATTGGAAGAAATTTTTTATAGGATGTGAAATTTTGAATTCCAGAATATTTGTAATAGAGTTCAGCTTGTCCTTAGTTTTTAATTTTATTTTTGGCTTCAACATCAAGCATAGAATAAGTTGGTAATGTTTGCTTTCTAAAGTAATGACTATACCGACTTGCCAAATTGTTTTGTGCTGTTATCCACAAGGCTTGAAAGAAAAATTTACTTATTATTAATTTACTCATTATCAAGGTTAATATAATCGCTTGAGAATCACATCTTTAATAATATAGTACTATTAATTTTTATTAAGAATTTAATCAAACATCATTGACTTTGACATTTTAAAATTCTTCTAGAACAGAAAAACCAGAAAGATTGGTTTGCTCAAAATATGAACAAACATCGCACCCAAACTTTCAGGTTTGGCAAACAACTCAATGTTCAATTGACAAAGTTTAGCAGACAATTTGATCGCATCCAAAAAGTTAGTTGGATCAGTACACGTTCTCAGCTATATAAATCTATTAAACCATGCAAGCTTGCATGCATATCCTGGCATTAAGTAAAACTTAATACAAAATGATATCTATGTAGTCACATTTGATCTATCTCATCTGCTCAATTCGACCCTTAACGTTTACTCAGTCCAGTGACTTATCTCACTTATCCATCTCGGACAACCCAGCTTGAGCAACCAAACAAAAGGCGAGGATGACTTCATGTTAGCCTATCCAAAGACCACTCAACTCATTAATTAATCATATAGTTAATATAGAAAAATCATATCAATAATTACAAGTTACAACCATTACTTCCCATTAACCACGATAACATAAATCGGGATTCAATTCTAAAGTACTTTCGAAGTACAGAAAAGTACTTCCTCCTCTCATATTTATGGTGAGCTCCACCATGAATTTAATGAGTGAATCCTATCATAAATGTGAAAGGAGAGAGTATCATTTTCTGTACTCTGGGAGTACCTAAGAATTACTTCTAAGAGGAAATTTTACACACATATATACTTAAATTAAACTATAGTAGAATTTCATCTCAAATTAAAAAAAAAAAAAAAAAGTGGTCAAGATCTTTCATAAAAGAGATCTCATCAAAGAAAGAAAAACCCCTATAGGAATGACATTTAAATTGCCAAAAAATTTCTTTAAAAAAAGAATAAGAATATTTACTGATTTAATCATTCGATGATCAATATGACCAGCACTACATTGGTGTCCATAGTCTATGTAAGCTGTGCAACCAATTAATTTAATATATCATAAAAGATAGCAAATTAACTCTGAAAGGTTTATGTACAAGGTTATTGGCTTTAATCCAAAAAGTTTTATATATGCTTCCTACTATGTCAATAAAGTTCCTATTAATATAAGATCTATCAGGGGAGAAATACTTCCCGACTGAATATCGATCATGGAGATTCATTTTAACTACAATGATAATTTTCAGGCATCAAGTAATTTCTCTACTCATGAATTACATTATCTCTTTTCACAGAAGTTACATCCAAACAGTTCAAACGTACATTTCAAGTTGACAATCTAATACATTAATTTCCAACACCGTGCCATTTCCGTTAGCTTTTGCTGCATTCAATTTTCTTTTGAGCTGGCCCAGATAATTAAGTGTACAACTAAGACTGAAATGTCATGGAAAAAAGGAAATATTGGGTCCTCGCATGCATGCAACATATGTACTATATATACTATGTATGGTAATGAACTATAGTACTTTAAATATGTATCATGGCCATGGGGCACAAGGAGAGAGAAAAGGAAATTGTAGGTCCTTGCATGCATGCAATGTACTATATACTATATAGTATACACTATGCATGGTAGTGAATTAACTATATATTGTATTTAATAATGTATCACGGGGCACGAAGAGAGAGAGAAGCAAAAAAGAAAAAATAGGAAGAAATGCAATATTTGACAAGTCTTATGAGAGAATAGTCTTTTTTTTTTGGGGGGGGAGAAACGAGAGAATAGTCTAGATTCTGTGAAACTTTCACATCATAAGAAAAAGAAAGGGCTTAGAGGCCATTATATCCCTTGTACAAGTAGCAAAGAAATTAACCTCGATGGAGGATGCAACAAATTCGACGAAACTAGTGTGTGTTTATTTCAACATTTGGTAGGAATAATTGGTTCAAACGGCCCCTACCAATCAAATTGTTTATTTAATGCAGAAGATATTAGTGTATGTTTATTTCCAAGAATAAAGCATCCATGTTTGACTATGTTTCCCATCGTATCTTGAGGGAAGAACTAAATGGAGTCGATCAAAGAAATGAAGCTTCTAAGTCACTGACCCTACAGTAAGAACATATGTAACAATAACAACAATCAAGTCCTCAAAATTTTAGAGCCGGTCATCTGTTTTGAAAACATGCCACATCCGTTTACTACTCTCCGTATGTGTCTTTCTCGATTAATAAGTATCAGCTGCTTCCACCATACATTTATACTTGATAACGAAAAAGAAAGAAAGATATTATTATGTCTGAGTAGCTAGACTCGAGCTCTATACAAAAATATTGATAGTTGAAATAAATATATATATAACCGTATTAACCAATTGACGTACGTTGTTCCCTTGAATAATCCATTTGCTTTGTCTAACACAAAGAAAGAAAAATATAAATAGTGTTAAGACAAGTCAAAGACTCTCTCTCTCTCTCTCTCTCTCAAATCTCAACATCAACTAAAGATTTAACATTATTAAAATAAATTTTACCTTCCTGTAATGAACTATTTACTCTGAGAAAAAAGACCACTACCACTATTATTTAAGGATGCAATGTGTGTGTTAGCAAGGCAGTGGAGAAAAGAGAGAAACAAAGAGAGAGATGAATACTAATTTGAGTTCCTTCTTGATCTCTATAGTAGTCTTTGGATCACTTCTAGGAGTTTGTCATGGAGGGAAGTTGAGAAAACATTTTTACAAGGATAGTTGTCCCCTGGCTGAGGACATTGTGAAGGAAATCATTTGGAAACGTGTGGCAAGCAATTCAACTTTGCCTGCCAAGTTTCTGAGGATGCATTTTCATGATTGTTTTGTCAGGGTAATTCACATCTTTTATCTTTCTATCTCTCTCCATGCATTACATTCCTGCTTGTCATTCATGTCCTAAAATTACAATATTTAGGAATGTAATATTTTTTACAACCGTTGACATAGCTTGTTGTGATTGACGCATAATAAAATATTATTAGTGGTAGACTCAAATGAAAGTGATATTATCCTAATCATAACATAGGTCATATCAACAACGTTCATAGCTAACATTCATTTCTCAAACCATGAAACACATGCATGCACTGTTATATGTTTACTAGACACCTAAGGTCTTAAATGGTTATAATGTATCAGGGTTGCGATGCCTCTATATTGCTAGACTCTACAGCAAATAACCAGGCTGAGAAGGCGGCAATTCCAAACCTATCTCTGGGAGGATTCGATGTAATAGATGAGGTGAAGACAGAGTTAGAGAAGACCTGTCCTGGAGTAGTTTCTTGTGCAGATATCGTTGCTTTGGCTGCTAGAGATTCGGTTTCCTACCAAGTAAGTATTGGAAATATTTTAGTGTGACTTGGAAACAAAATAGTAGCATTAGTGGGATGTGTCTGGTCTGAAAAACCATGGAAGGCAGTGAAGTTGATATCTTTGACCAAATTCCTTTCCATTTCAAATGAATCAGAAACGAAAAGAATCACTTTCATGATTAAGATTTTATTGATTAAGATTTTATTTCTAACATCTAATAGTGTAAAGAATGTTATGTTATATTATTTATCATTTTAAATAATGTGACATGAAATATACATTTAGATTTGAAAAAAATTAATCCGCACAATGAAACTAATCTCCTTTACTAGTTCTACACCTTCACCTCGTTTATGTTACTCTTTCAAGTATAAATACACACACCATTATCAAAATAACACTACCTTTACTGTTCCTATAAATCAATTCTGCCAGCAAAATGCAATACCTCCAGATCTTTCTCTTTCCTTTCTTTTTTCATCAACATCTTGACCTTAGCATTATGTAATCAAATGCTTGTCGAAATGATTGCAGTTTCAGAGGCCAATCTGGGAAGTACTTACCGGAAGAAGGGATGGAAGCATATCACATAAGTCAGACTCAGAGGTCCGCGGCAACAATATCCCATCACCACTCTTCGATTTCAGTAGCCTAAAACAATCTTTTGCCAAAAAAGGTCTCACAGTTCATGATCTTGTTGTTTTATCAGGTAAAGATTCTATATGGGGGAAAAAGCTTTATATAAGCTTGTAATATGATAACACTGTTTCACTAAAGCAAGGTCTTTTCCATAAACATATCGCGTATGTCGATGTAAAAATCTGTGCCCTATTGCTAGTCTTAAGCAGTAACAAGCTATTTCTTTCAAAGTGATATCTTAAGTTGTGCCCAAGTGATTAACAAATTAGTTTTGGTTAGGTGGACATACAATTGGTGTTGGGCATTGCAATTTCTTCAGCAACAGGCTATACAATTTCACAGGAAAAAATGATGCAGATCCTTCTCTAAACTCGACCTATGCTGCTTTCTTGAAAGCCCAATGCAAAAGCCTCTCAAACAAAATAACTATCGTACCAATGGATCCTGGAAGCACCCTATCCTTTGACAACAACTACTTCAAAAACTTGAAGCTGAATCAAGGTCTTTTCCAATCTGATGCTGCACTTTTAACCAACAATGAAGCTACCAATACTGTCGATGAGCTGCTTGACTCTCAAGATTTTTTCACGGAGTTTGGTCAATCGATAAAGAGGATGGGAGCCATTGAGGTGCTTACAGGAAGTTCGGGAGAGATTAGGAAGAAGTGTAATGTGGTTAATTCTTAAGAGTTAGTTGGTTTATAAGTGTGACAAATAAGTTGTATTTTTTTACTTTTTGTGTCATTATGAATAATTTATAAAAATAAATTCTCTTAAAAATTTATTCTTTTTTTTTGGGGATAAAGAGAGGATATGCATAAATTAGAAATTAATAAGTTTGTTACATAACATACTGGCATTATCAAAAGCTTTCCACCACATGCAGTTTTTCCAAAAATATTACAAAAGAGGAAATAATTCCCGGTCCAAGTCTTGCCAATGTATCAACACATTGGTTAGTTTCGCGATAAACATGATCAATCTACTTATTGAGGATAGCTTTCAATAGGTTCCAAATAGAGGTTTCATTAATAAATTATGACTTAATCTAATATATATATATATATATATATTTATATATTTATTCATGCACATGTAAATGTATATAATTATGTGGTTTGAATTTTTCTTAACTAAGAAAGTGTTCTAACTTCTCTTAGACAGTAGAATAGTTGTACCTTCTACGAAGGCTTGTTTGTCTTCCACGTTTTAACAGTGCTATTACGTTGGCTAGTTGGGTTTTCTTCAAGGGAATAGGGAAATGAATTGCTTTTTCTTACTATTCTTACTCTTGTTTTAAAAATTTTCTTGTGTTTACAATGGAAGAATTGTCACAAATCTGGACAAAACTATCGCTCTCTGAGAGAGAGGGCCCAGGTTGCTGCTTAGAGAGTGAGTTCAGCTCCCAAGAACATATTATAGCAACAAAGTTTCTTACGAAACGAGCTCTTAATATTGAGGCAATTGCAAAAACTTTCACTCCTTTGTGGCGATCGAAAAGCGGATTCAAGGTTAGAAGTCTTGGTGATCATGTAATTCTGTTCATATTTGAAAATGCAAGTGAAGTAGACAAAGTCCTTAGTGCAGAGCCATGGAGTTTTGATAAACACTTAGTGATTATGCAAAAGTACGATAAGAGCATGGCTGTGGAAGAACTGAAATTTGAGAAGACTCTCTTCTGGGTGCAAGTTCATGGGATTCCTTACAAATATCTAAATGTCAAGGCGGCCGAGAAAATCTATGAAGTTGTAGGACAAGTTATACATTCGGATAATCCGGCAGAAACTGAGGGTGGAAATTTCATGAGGATTCGTGTGAGGTTGGATGTATCTTTGCCGCTTTGTCGTGGTAGAGTCGTATCTTTGGAGAATGGGAAAAAAACTTGAATCACATTCAAATATGAGCGTCTTCCAAATATATGTTATTGGTGTGGCAGACTAGACCATAGTTATCGGGATTGTGAAATTTGGTTGGAAAGTGAAGGGAGTTTAGCAGAAAACCAGAAGCAATTTGGTCCATCTCTATGTGCTCCACCATTTTTTCCAGCAAGGCGAAGTGTTGTGGTTGTCCCAGGCTTCTACATCCCTAAGAGCAAGACAACAACTCCACCTGCTAGTACGACCAGGCCTGAAGAGAAGGGTTTAAACCACCACCAAGGGAGGAGCAGATGGTGGTGCACAACCTGGAAAAATCTGTCAACACATTAAATGTTCAATCAGTGCAGGAAACTGTTACCATTAAAGAGCCGATTCAGTCCAGAAACGGCTATAGTGGCTTTAAAGACCATATCCCTAATAATAATCCACACAATCTGGAGCCAATTAATGCAGCAGTTGATGACACATTTATGCTCGAAAATTCTGGAGCTAAATGTGATTCTCCTTCAACAGATACAGGTGACTTTATTCTAATTAATGCCTCGAATCAATCATTAAGGCCCAATCAATTCCAAGTAGCGGCTACAATGAAACCTACCCATCCAACCAACTCACATGAATCCTTGTCACGTGAGATGCATGAGATTACTAGGGCTCAAAAAAAACCTAGCACGTGGACAAGGTTTGACAGAGCAAGCGCAACCCAGAAAGTATGTTCATCTGTTTCTATAGGTGCATGTAAATGGAATTTTTCGGATGTGGATGACCATTCAGAATTACCTAGTAGCAAAAGACAGGTTTTGAAGGATGGTGCTGAATTTTCTTTTCAAGTGGTGGAGGCTGATGATCAGCCCCGGCAACAGTCATGAATCTCTTAGTATGGAACTGTCGTGGGCTTGGGAACCTGCGTACAGAAAAGGAGCTTGGAAATATCATCCAGGCAAAAGATCCCTCTGTCGTGTTTTTAGCCGAAACATGGGCAGATGAAGTTAGGCTAGACCGAGTTCTTCACAACATAAATTTTGATCACAAGTAGGAGGTCCCCAGTGGGAGGAGAGGGGGCGGACTGGTACTTTTCTAGAAGCGAGATGTCAATGTAACTATTGAGGATTCTCATAGGTATTTTATTGATGTAACTTTTGATAAAAATATGGAAGCGGAATGGAGATTCACTGGATTTTATGGAGAGCCTGAGACTCGTCGGAGAATGGAAGCTTGGAATAAATTGAGGGGTTTAAACAATAGGCCATCGATCCCTTGGCTTTGTGCGGGGGATTTCAATGAAATCAGTAGACAAGATGAAAAAATGGGGGGTGTTTTAAGGGGCCACAACCAAATGCAAATTTTCAGAGATGTTATTGATGAATGCGGTTTCATTGACTTCGGTTTTAAGGGACCCAAATTTACGTGGAGCAAACACTTCTCTGATGGTCATTCCATATAGGAACGATTGGATAGAGGTTTGGCAAATAGTGAATTTCTTCTAAAATATCCAGGCGCAAAGGTGTCTCACCTTAGATGCATGTCATCAGACCATGTACCAATTTTTATAAACTTATCGGGTTTGGAGACTTCACCTAAGAAAAAGGTGTTTCGATTTGAGGAGATGTGACTATTTGATTCAGGCTGTGGTGAAACAGTGGAGGCGGCATGGAGGAATGGTGAGGAGGGTGACATTTTGAAAAAAGTAGAAAAATGTAGTAAAGATTTGGAGCGGTGGGAAAAGAATTGTGTTGGGAATGTTAGAAGAGAGTTGGAAGAGAAAAAAAAAATGCTAGCGAAAGCTGAGGTTGATGCATTGAGGAGAGGAGATAATACTCGGCTTAGAGAATTAAAAGCTGAAATTCATGTCCTTATGGATAGAGAAACCCGATTATGGAGCCAAAGATCAAGAGTTTTATGGTTGAAAAACGGTGATAGCAATTCCAAGTTCTTCCACAACAAAGCAACTCAGTGGCTTAGGAAAAATTCAATTCTTGGAATTAAAGATAGAAGTAGAAATTGGCAAGAGCAACCAGATTTGATTGGAGATATCATTGTTGATTTTTTTGGGGAATTGTTTACCACATGCAATCCGGCCATGGAAGATGATTCACTCTCCTTTGTTCCACAGCTAGTTACAAATGAGATTAATGAGCAGCTAGCAGGTGAATTCATGGGTTGGGAAGTCCAGGAAGCACTGAAACAAATGGCACCTCTAAAAGCACCAGGTCCGGATGGGATGCCACCACTTTTCTACCAACATTTTTGGGGGTTGATAGACCAAGAGGTAACATCCACAATTCTTACTTGGCTGAATTTAGGTAAATTGCCTCACCCAATAAATCACACATTTATCACCTTAATCCCAAAAGTGAAAAATCCTGTATTAGTTTCTGAATATCGCCCTATAAGTCTATGTAATGTGTTGTACAAGATATTTTCCAAAGTTCTTGCAAACAGATTAAAAAATTCATGCCAGAACTTATAACTGAGCATCAATCTACTTTTGCAAAAAATAGGCTTATTTAAGATAATGTAGTAGCTGCTTTCGAGACTTTACATTGTATGAAAAATCATAACTCAGGAAAAACAGGTTTTATGGCTGTCAAACTTGATATGAGCAAAGCATATGACAGGGTGGAGTGGAATTATTTACAGAAACTGATGGAGAAAATGGGATTTTGCACAAGGTGGATTGAATTAATTATGGAGTGCGTTAGTACTGTCTCATATTCCATCCTAGTGAATGGTGAATTGAAGGGATTAATTAATCCAACAAGAGGCATACAGCAAGGGGACCCTCTCTCTCCTTTCCTCTTCCTTTTATGCACGAAAGGATTACATGGCCTAATCACAAGAGCTGCAAAAGCAAAGGAAATCAACGGCTTCTCTCTTTGTAAGAGAGGCCCCAAACTAACCCATTTATTTTTTGCAGATGACAGCTTGCTTTTTTGCAAGGCCAACCCCCAAGAATGTGGAAATGTACTCAAAATATTGTCGAAATATGAAGCGGTATCGGGCCAAAAAATCAATAGAGAAAAGACATCCCTTTTCTTTAGCAAGTCCACGGAAGAGGCGACTAGACAAGAGATAAAAAGAGTGTTGGGGGTGCAAGAGATAAAATTTTATGAGAAATATTTGGGGCTGCCTTCATTGGTGGGAAGGGGAAAAAAAGCAAGCTTTAGCTATATAAAGGAGAGGGTTTGGAGAAAATTACAAGGGTGGGAAGGAAAGCTTTTGTCTCAAGCGGGTAGAGAAGTCCTAATCAAAGCAATTGTCCAAGCCATTCCGACATATACCATGGGATGTTTCAAAATACCCTTAGGTCTATGTCATGAAATTGAAGCAATGGTTAAAAAATTCTTTTGGGGGCAGAGGGGTGATAAAAGGAAAATACATTGGATTAAATGGTCGGAGTTGACGAAATCGAAGCTAGATGGAAGAATGGGTTTTAGGGACCTTGCATTGTTCAATGACTCACTTCTAGCCAAGCAAGCATGGCGCCTCATACATAATAAAGATACTATTTTCTATAGGATATTCAAGGCAAGATTTTTTCCTCATTGTTCATTCATGGAAGCCAAGGAATCGACAACTGGGTCATATGCTTGGAAAAGCATTTTGAAGGGAAGGGAGGTTATCAAAATGGGTGCAAGATTTCGGTTTGGCAATGGAAAAAACATTAAAATATGGCAGCACCATTGGCTTCCCATTAAACATCCACCTTTAGTCACTTCTCCAATCATCGAGTCTATGGAGGATGCTATGGTTGATTGTTTAATAGATGAGTCTACAGGGAATTGGGATGACGAAGCGTTGGAGGGAATTCTTATACCAGCTGAAGCTAAACTTGCAAAAAAGATCCCACTTGCCTGATGCCAAACTGAAGACTTTCTGTTCTAGCCTTTCACGGCAGATGGGCAATACAATTGCAAATCTGGATATCGTTTTCTAAAGGAGTTGGAGACCGAGGTTGAAGAAGGTACACAAACGGACTTGGACAAAAATTCTGGAAAAGTATTTGGTCATTGGATGTTCCAAACAAGTACAAAATTTTTTTTGTGGCGTGCGTGCAGAGAATCCCTCCCAACAAAGTCTAACCTAAACAGAAAAACAATTATTCCAAACCCAACCTGTGACAGATGTGCTTCAATGGCAGAGGACACGCTACATGCTTTCTGGGGTTGTTCAGGTTTGAACGTGGTTTGGAATGATGACAGGTGGAGCTTTCGGTCAAGGGAGGTCTTCACTGATTTCAAGCACCTATATGGATGGTTACTGGAGAATGGGAAGCCCATTGAGCTATTTGCTATCCAAGTTTGGTGTATTTGGCACCAGAGAAATCAATCCCGACTACATCAACCTTGCTACCTCACTAAGGACCTGAAACAAACTGCACAGGAGTTCTAGGTTGAGATCATATCAGTCAATCCTTTGCCAAACTTGATCAGACCAGAGCCCAAGCCAAAATGGACTGCCCCACCACGGAACAAATATAAGATCAATTATGATGGAGCAATCTCAAATGCAGAAAATAAAGCAGGGATTGGAGTGGTTGTTCATGACTGCAATGGTGAGGTAATGGCATCCTTAATTCAGCAATTGGAGCAAGCATACCAGCCAGTGGAAGTGGAAGCAATTGCCGCATGTAGAGCAGTGGAGTTTGGTAGCGAGATTGGAGTGGACTGTGCTATTTTGGAGGGTGATTCAGAAGTGATAGTGAAGGCTTTGAGGAACAATGACAATGGATTGACTCCTTTTGCACCATTGATAAATGATGTCTCTTTATTTTCAGGTTTGTTTTCAGAATTGTCATACTCTCACATTAGGAGAGATTACAACAAAGTTGCTTATAGTTTAGCTAGGCTAGCTTTGATGACACCAGGTTGTACCGTGTGGATGGAAGATGTCCTATCTCGCATCTTACCCTTTGTTCAGACTGATTTGGCCGTGCTTTGATTTTAATTAATAAACGTCTTCTTTCTCCACAAAAAAAAAAAAAAGAATTTTTCTTAACTCTTTATATCAATATCATAATTCAACTTCCTAATTAAATAAAAATATGACCGACTCTTCCCCTGTTTAATATAATCACCTATGTCCACGTTGCATTCAATAGCAGGTTTTTTTTAGGGGATTCGGCTAAGTTCATTCCCTTCACCAAGTGAGCTAGTTATGGGAGGGCGGTTGTTTTATTAAAGGAAAATTCGATTAGTACATTAAATAATACATATTCTAGATAGCACCAAAAAAAAAAGAAAAAAGAAAAAAAAAAGTTAACTAATGTCCTAAGGGCATTAGGTTAGAAAATATTTTTTTCAAACTTTTTATGGGGGAAAAGAAAAAAATAACTAAAATTTTGACAACTTTTTATATTTCTCATAAAAGTAGTATTAAAACTTTTCTAAAATGATCCATTAACAAATATTTTAAAAGCACCTGTTAACCAAACCCATATACACGTATTCTAAAAATCTAATGGATCGAAGCAAAGAACAATATATCTATTGACTGCTGGGGCAAGAAAATGAAAACTAATGTTCCTGCTGGCATGATTGGCATCCCTTTTTCAAAGCACACATTTGTTAGTCTCCTTGTAATTACTGTGTTAGGTTGAATTCTGCTTAAAGGCAGTTAGAAATTAGAAATCCAGAATGGTACTGTATTATTCACTAGTACGGTTTAAGTGTTTGTTGCTCAATAATGACGTCTCCTTTTTGATCTCTAGGCTAATTGAACTTGACAATAATTAGTTTTTGTTTTTAATTTTTTGCTTCTTGCACAATATAACAGTAATAATATTCACGGTACATGTGTATCATTTAAACAAGTTATATAACTTATTAAAAATATTTTGCAACTAAAACTACACATGACTGTGGTTTTTTTAATAGTCATGTAGTGGATTGGAGGAAAATTCTTTTAAACTAGTTTAGAGGAAAACTTTTTTCATAAAGGTAATATTTGTTTCTTGTTTATTTTTTATTTTTTATGATTCGATATATAAGAGGGGATTTGAACTTTAGATGTAGACGCTAGCATGTGTCAAACACTTAATCTACAAGGCTTTCTTGTTAATATTTGCTTTATGAAGTACTGATTATGCTGACTTGCAAATTGTTTGGTGCTTCTCCACCTCCACAAGGTTTGAAAGCAAATTTACTTATTAGCTGATCATTATTGAGGTTAATACAATGTATTGAGAATCACATCTTATATATTTGTGTGTACTTTAATAATATAGCATTATTAATTTTATCAATAGTTTAATAAAACATCATTGACTTTGACATTATTGTAAAATTCTTCTATAACAGAAAAATCAACACACTCAAAAAATTTGGGATTTGGCAAACAACTACTCCATGTTCCTTTGACTAGATATAATCAAAGTTCCTAGTGATCAAGACATTTTTTTTATAGGAAAAAAAAAATTATAAGTAATGCTATTGTCACAAACTATTTTACAATATTTTTACAAACTGTTGATATGGTCAACTTCTTATTGGTTTTCATTTAATCCCATCATTAACATTACTTTTTTATTTACTAATAACTTTTCATCATATCAGCTGTTTGTAAAATTTTTTGTAAAAATATTTGTATTTTTAGCATTACTCAAAAATTATATATATATATATATAATTTTTTTTTTTTTTTTTTGGGAGAAAGTTGTAGTACACGTTCTTAGCTATTTAAATCTATTAAACATGGAGGCAAAACCGTGGTAAGCACGAATATATCTTGGGCATTATGTAAAAAGTCAGTACAAAATAATATCATTTGATCTTTTTCATCAGCTGAATTCAACCTTAACATAGTTCCTCGGTCCAGCCACCAATCCATCTCGGATAGCCCAGCTTGAGCAACCAAGCAAAGGCGGTGATGATTTCATCTTAACCTACCCGAACGCCAATCAACTCATTAATTAATCATATATATTAAAAAAAACCATGTCAATAATTACAACTGTCCATGATGACAAAGATTTAGAAAAACAGCCATAAAGATCTTACATAAATGAAAGAAAAACAACATAGATGTGATATTTGAATCGCGTAAAATATTTCTTTATTTTAAAATAATATTTACTGACTTAATCATCTGATGTTCATTGATGAGCGCTACATCAATGGCCATATATAAATTTTTTGTTTTGTTTGTGAGTGTCTATGGTCCACATTGGCTGTACAACTAATTAATTGAATAATGTATCATAAAAGATAGCAAATTAAGTCTGAAAATTAAGCTTATCAACAAGGTTAGGTATTGGCTTTAATCTGAAAAGTTGTATGCTTCCTACTATGTCAAAAAAGTTCCTATTAGTATAAGACCCATCATGGAAGAAATAGTCAGATTTTAATATCATAAAGTTTCATATTAAGCATATGATCACTCATATTAGTTAATGTATAATATTATAAAGAGTAAATTATGCTCAGCAAACTCCAAAAACCATCTACATCAATCTATGTAAACTTGTGTAAATTGGAACTGTTACTACATAATCGTGTAAATATACACTATTATTATTAATATACAAATCTGATTTTAATACTTTTTTTACTCATATGTAGAGAGAAAAAGAGAGAGAGAGAGAGAGAGAGAAAAAAAATGATTTGAAGGAGTAATAAATAAATTAATAAAAAAATGATATTTTAATAAATGTCGTATGAAATAGATAACATGATACAAGTATTTTTATAAATATGATTATATAAAATGAGTTTTCCTAACGTGTGCTTTTAGGATATATAATAGTAAACAATTTTATGAATTTTTTTATGAAAAAAATGAAAAGGTTACAAATTTTTTATTAGAATTTTTTTAGTTCTCTATAAAATGTTTTTAAAATAGAAAATGAATGAATATCCTAAAAACATATATTAATAAAATAAATAAAAATTATCATCAAGCGTAATGATCCTCCGCTCGTGAATTCTATTATCTCTTGGTCTGTAGTTATATTCATCAAACATCTTGTCAAGTTGACATTCTGATGTGCACGTCTAACCATTGTTATTGATTCCGTTCCGTTCCGGCCGGAACGGCCGGAATTTTTCGTACCGGTATGTAAACCGGTACCGGAATACTCACGTTCCACCTCGGGTCAAATTCCGGGTCATTCCGGTCCATTCCGGTCAATTCCGGCCAATTCCGGCCGAGATGCAAATTCCGGCCGGTACCGGATTTGGCCTATTATTAAAAAAAAAAAAAAAAAAAAAAAAGAAAAAAAAAGAAAAGAAAAGAAAGAGAAAAAATAGTAAAGGTCCAATGGTGTTGGTAGTTCTTGAGAGTTCTTTTGATGATGAATTTGATCATTCTCTCATGGATGATGATGAGGAGGATGAGTAAATCTTGTATTTTTTTATATTTAGTTATTGTCTTATAAATCTTCTTATTGTATGATGTTATATTGATGTTTAAGACTTAAGAGTTAAGACTAAATGATTTGTATTATTTGATATTTAGTTATTTATTTATTAGAATTGACAATTTTATGTTCAACAAGGATATATATAAATTATTTTTTAAGAACCCCGAAACACCCTGAAACGGTACGCCGAAATCGGCCGGTACCGAAATATTCCATTCCACTGGACAAACCGAAACAGGGTCCGAAACGGTATTAATAACAATGCGTCTAACATCGTGCCATTCCGGTTATCTTCTGCTGCAGTGACATTAATTTCCATTTGAGCTTGCCCAGATAATTAAGTGTACAACTATGACTAAAATGTCATCAAAAGAGGAAATATTGTGTCCTTGCATATATATAACTTTGGAAGCAACATATGTACACTATATACCATGCAGAGTAGCGAACTAAAGATAGTACTGAAAAATGTATTATGTGAGGCTGTAGGAGAGATAAAAGAAAAAAAAAAAAGGGTCTGATTAATATATTTTAGAAAAGGTTTTATGAAAATTAAGAAATTTGTTAAAAAAGTTAGTCTTTTTTTTTTTTTTTTTTTTTTCATTTTTCTATAAAAGTTCCATAAAATAGTTTGCTAATATATGTCCTAAAGATATACATTAATATAACCAGTGGCGACTCTACATGAAAGCTAGAGTGGTCATAGGACCACCCTAACTTGCAAAAAAATGTATATATACATTTGTCAAAAACATATTATAAGCTAAACTAACCTATTATGACCATTCTAATAAAAATTATGAACACCCTGATTTGAGAATTACAAAAATTTGGGTTTAACAAAAAATAAGAGTAGTGCTACTACATTCACAACATTTTCACAATAATTCTTAACAAATCTAATGTAGTAAGTTTTTACTAATTCTAATTTGGGTCAAATATTAATATTATTTTTTTTACCCACTAATAACAGCTTTTTGCATGAGATTAATTGTAAAAATGTCGTGGACGTAACATTACTCTAAAATTAATTCTGTCTTCAAACATAATTCTTAATCCTTGTTTTTTAAAGCTTAAATAATAACAATAAATATTAACTCAAATAACAACAAACATAAACTAAACAAAAAAAGACAAGACCAAATAACAAGAAGTGCAAAAATTATTCAACAAAAAGCCTATTATAAAACAAAAAAGATAAAATTTATAACTCGTTCAACCTATTCAATAAAAATAATTTATAATTTCATTTTTTTTAAATAATACCAAAAAAAAAAAAAATATTGTGATAAGTTAATTTTTTAGGGACCGACCATCCTAAAAAAATTTTCTAAACCCACCACCGAATAAAACCCAAATAAAAGATAAAAAAGAAATGCAATATATCTTATTTGAGACAGTAGTCTTTGACTAGTCACTAGTCTAAGATTCCGTAAACTTTCACATCATAGAAAAAAGAAAAGGCATGTAGGCTATATCCCTTGCACAACTAGCAAAGAAACCTCGATGGAGGATGCAACAAATTCGACTAAATTTGCGTTAAATTCAATTTGTTTTCAATTTGTGTCGGCATTTTGTAGGAATAATTAGTTCAAACGGCTCCCACCAGCCAGATTGTTAATTTAATGCAGAAGAACTTAGTGTGTGTTTATTTCCAAGAATAAAGTATGCATGTTCGACTATGATTCCTATTGTATATTTTAGTCAACAACAAACGACTGTTTAGAACTAGTATATTTAGTTGTTTGCTGTACTGTTAATAAAATATAATAATAATAAAAAAGAAATAAACTAGCTTATAATTAAAATCCAAATGCATACAAAGTCAGCAAAGAAATGAAGCAGAGTCACTGACCCTACACTACAGTACGTAAGAACATATGTAATAATAACAGCAACCGATTAAGTCCTCAAAATTTTAGAATCGGTCACGTCTGTCATGAAAAACATGTCACAGTATCCATATATACTACTCTCTGCATGTCTTTCTCGTTTAAAAATTATCAGCATCTTCCATCATACTTGATAACGAAAAGGAGAAGATATTGTAATGTCTAAGTAGACTCGATCGAGATCTATACACAACATTGATAATTGAAATTAATATATATAAAACTGCTCTAACCAATTGATGTTGTTCCCCTAAATAATTTACTTGCTATGTTAGGTAATTTTAACTAATACAAAGAAAGAAATATATAAAAAGTGGTAAGCCAAGTCAAACAATCTCTCCCTATTACAAATCTCAAAATCAACTACAGATTGAACATTATTTAAATTAATCTTACCTTCCTGTAATGAAACCATTTGCTCGAAGAAAGAAGACCATTACCTCTATTTAAGGATGCAAAGCTTGTGTTGGAAAATATGTACTAGAGCAAAGAAACAGAGAGAGAGAGATGAATACTAATTTGAGTTCCTTCTTTATCTTTATAGCAGTGTTTGGGCTTCTAGAAGTTTGTCATGGACAGTTGAGAATGCATTTTTATGAGGAGAGTTGTCCCCATGCTGAGGAAATTGTGAAGGAAATCATATGGAACCGTGTGGCAAGCAATTCAACTTTGCCTGCCAAGTTTCTGAGGATGCATTTTCATGACTGTTTTGTCAGGGTAATTCATATCTCTCCCTTCTTTCTCTTTTCATGAATTTTGCCCCTCCTTATGATACACGTCCTAAAATTACAATAAATCTAAGAATACAACATTTTTTACAACTATGAACATGACTTCTTATAATTGACACATAATAAAGTATTGTCACTAGTAAACTTAGGTGAAAGTGACATTTTTTAAATCATAACGGGTCATGTTAGTTACATTCATAGCTAGCATTCATTTCTCATACTAGGAAACACATGCATTGTTATATGTTTACCAGACAACTAAGGTCTTGAATGGTTATAATGTGTCAGGGTTGCGATGGCTCTGTACTGATAGACTCTACCCCAAATAACTTGGCTGAGAAGGCAGCAATTCCAAACCTATCTCTGGCAGGATTTGATGTAATAGATGAGGTGAAGACTAAGCTAGAGAACACTTGTCCTGGAGTAGTTTCTTGTGCAGATATCGTTGCTTTGGCTGCTAGAGACTCGGTTTCCTACCAAGTAAGTACTGAAAATATTCTAATGTGACTTGGAAACAAAAGAGTAGCACAAGTGGGATGTGTTTGGTTTGAAAAACCAAGCTGGTGAAGTTGATGTTTTTGACCAAATTCACAATTAAGATTTTATTTCTAATATATCTAAGAGTGTATAGAATGTCATGTCATTTAAAATTTTATATAATATGACGCTACATATATATACACACACACATATATATATATTTATTTATGATATTTATTTAAAGAGTCCGATTTGGGTAAGGATGAGATCTGAGCATATTACTTAAAATTTAATACATCCTACCACACCAAATAACATTTCAATAAATTCTCAATTTGATTGGATTTATATATGGGTATTAGAATTGATTGAGTGTTGTTGTATTTATTTTTAAATATGCGATAAGATGATGTGACATATTAGGATTAAAACATAAGTTTTATACCACATCTTACATAATTTAATCTCTAATTTAAAATTACAAAATCGATCCGTTTCAAATGAAGAGGATGCTTTTTGAGTTTTGCACCCACCTAGTTTATGTTTTCTTTTAAGGGAAAATCTACATTTTTTGTTTCTATAAATTAATTATGCTAGCAAATTGCTATCCCACAAGCTCTTTCTGTCTTCTTCTTTTTTAAATAACATATTGAATTCAGCATTAGGTAATCAAGTACTTGTGGAAATGATTGCAGTTTCAGAGGCCAATTTGGGATGTACTTACCGGTAGAAGGGATGGAATCATATCGCGCCAGTCAGAGGCCCTTGCCAACATCCCAACACCATTCTTCAATTTCACCACCCTGAAACAATCTTTTGCTAACAAAAGCCTCACAGTTCATGATCTTGTTGTTTTATCAGGTAAAGATTCTAAGTGGGGGAAGGTTTATATAATAAGCTTGTAATATGATAACATGGTTTCAATAATTCCGTGTTCACAAAGTATTATTATATTACAAATGTAGATGTAAAATTCAAGCCCTATTGCTAGTAGTCTTTAGTAACAATCTATTTCTTTCAAAATGATATCTTGAGCTGTGCCCAAAAGATTTATAAATTAATTTTGGTTAGGTGGACATACAATTGGTGTTGGGCATTGCAATTTCTTCAGCAACAGGCTATACAATTTCACAGGAAAAAATGACGAAGATCCTTCTCTAAACTCAACCTATGCTGCTTTCTTGAAAACTCAATGCAAAAGCCTCTCAAACAATGTAACTATTGTGCCAATGGATCCTGGAAGCCCCCTATCCTTTGACAACAATTATTTCAACATCTTGAAGCAAAACGAAGGTCTTTTCCAATCTGATGCTGCACTTTTAACCGACAGTGAAGCTACCTACAATGTCAATGAGCTGCTGAACTCTCAGAATTTTTTCATGGAGTTTGCTCAATCGATTATGAGGATGGGAGCCATTCAAGTGCTTACAGGAAGTTCGGGAGAGATTAGGAAGAAGTGTAGTGTGGTGAATCCCTAAGAGCTAGTTCGTTTGTAAGTGTGAATTTTATTTTAAAAAAATAAGTTGGTTTATAAGTGTGACAAATAAGTTATTATTCACTTTTTGTGGTATTATGAATAATTTTGTTGATGTACTCTTGTTATGGACTCATTGTAAGGCCAAGCAAGATTATCTATCAATAAAAATCTTATCTCACTTTATGTATTTTACTTTATACCATACCAATTTCTATCACATCTCTATAATAAAAAATAAAAAAATGCCTATCACATCTCTATCATAAAAAATAAAAATTATCTATCACATCTCTAACTCTCTCTATAAAGTAACCAAAGTTTAACATTAAAAAAAAAATAAATAAATAAAAAATTCAAACGCATAACATACTACAATTTGTAGAGCATAATTTGAAACACTATTGAGTATTGACAAATAACTTTTACTCGGTTATCTATATGCGTTTTCTGTCTGGATGTATTATTTAGAAAGTACTGTGCATGTTATGTTACTTGAAGAAAGGATCTAATGGAAGGACTTGGTGAAATTAATTTAGTAATACAATCAGGAATTAACCTCATGACAGCAGCCCATGAATAAACTATCAATCATACGGTTTAAATTATCTGAATTATGATGATGATTCTCAAGTTAACCAACTATTCATCTATGCGTATTGATGAGCAAATAAGTAGATTTTTCCCCTTCTCAAAGCTCATATCAAGAAAAAAAGAACTGAATAGGTAAACTGCAAAAAGATAAATAACCAAAAAAAGAAATCAAAAGATAAATAACTATCAAGGTACAGTAGCAGATGGCGAAGAGAGTTGAACCCAAGCATATTCCTCTTTGTAAGCAATACCCCCCTCACAAGAGGCTTCACACGTGTACACAACAATAGTTGCCCAATCGAGAGAGTCGACTTCATTATTCACACTAAAGTAATAAAGCAGCTGAGGCAAGATCTGAAATCACCAACAAAATAGACACCAGCCAAAGGTTTCATTTAGTTTAATTGGAGAAATTGACCGAGTGAAAAGACAGAATGTAAAATGTAAAAGAAACATTTTACAGAAATTTTATAAAGGCGCAATGTGCATACCTGGAACTCAAAACAAAGAGGACCACCGCAGTAATTGCATTTAGGAATATCAGCTTTCGATGGCTGGCCACTTGACATGGGCCAAAGGGGTTTAGCCCCACCATTCCTACAATACCTGATATTTTGAAACAAACAAAATTACCCATCATTGTATAATAACGAGGGAGAAGGCTATAAGTGGATTCAAACAAAAAGCAGCAAGGACTAATGACCAATGATGACTTTGAAATGTTCTTATTTCTTAGGCTAGCTCTCAATGGACAAGGATCAGGTACCAAAGTCAGTAATATGTAGCATATAATGAACGCAGAATATACCATGTAACTAACAAAAATAAATTACTAGTTTAAGTAACTTGGGGCCAACTTATAAAGTTAAGGGCAAATTACGATACAAATACCTGAAGTAAGATATTTGATAGATGTTGAAGAAGCAACATGCATGTAGAATTAATGATTTTTTCATATATTTATTGGTAAGTAACATACAAAGCAACGATGATTTATATGACATGGATCTCATTGAATTTTAGGTTACCATCTTCAAACGAGTACCGACATATATATATATATATATCAGTGTTGTTAGCTTCCAAAGCAAGATTAAAAAAACTTATACATGTTGCAGAAAATTTAGAAGATTTTTAGCATTTTTCTGAAAATAAGAAGGCCCCAAAAATAGTTAGAACTGAGACCTCCTTACTTTCATTTTGCCATTCTCCATATGAGGGCCACAAACACCATGGGGTGATTAAACCATACTATATAGTTGCAGGGCACCAATGCTTGTACACTTCAAGTGACTTGACATGTGAAAGTTTGTATCCTCAATTAGAAATATCATTCACCTTAACACCTGTTCAGGGGCCTTGCCTGTGCGTTCTTGGAAAGAGGCCCAACTTTTTCTGTCATTATCACCCTATTCATCAACAAAGAAATAAGCAAGTAAGAGTCTAGAACAAGGAAACAAAAAAATCTGAATACAGCAACACAAAAAATAAATACCTCAAAACTGTCCATCAGTGAGTTCATTGTGTCATCAACTTTTTCCTTAGAGACCAATGAACTAGTACAGGCTTTATCCTCAGACATTTCTGTGCTGGGTTCAATTTCATTCTCAATTATCATCTCATATTATGGCCACAGAGTTTTGCTAGCAACTGTGTGCAAATGCAAAATATTTCAGGTGTAAATTTCTAAAAATACTAATTTAAGCATTGACAATTACTCTATTAATAAACCGCATGTTAATAAATATTTTCCCAGGAGTAAATATACAAAGCATATACAATACACATTTAGTATCTACGTCATGTTCTATAAACATTAACCACTTTTATTTCTATTCAGCAAAAAAATAAATATATAAAAAAATAAATAAATCAAACCCTACTCCTGTATCTTTAATATTCAAGGTCAAGTTTTTAGATAAAGAGGGATAAGACATAAGTAAGTTACCATTGTCATAAGATGTCATTGATGCCATCTAAGATGTAGCTGACAAATTTTTATTTTCCAACAGCAAATATACATGTAAATATGCACTATTTTTTACATATTTAACACTGTAATAGAAACCATCTACTTTACTGACCTTTTTGTAAATTTGCTGAAATAGTTCCGTTTTTATTGGGGCAATCAGATGATTGAGAAGAAACGCTCATCCGTTGACAATCAATCTTATGACCAGAGCGCCAATGCATTGCCTGCAAACAGAAAAGGATAGTAGGAACCTTTTTATGTCGGTGTTGAGGAAATAACCCTTTTTTTAGTAAGTTACAAATACACGCAACTTGTGGGTCTTGAACCCGCAGACCTCACCCTCCACTTGTTCTTACAGGGAGAGAAAGCACTGTTGCGAGCAATAACGAGCTGTCCTGCAAAAGAACCTAAAAGGCTCAATTACCTGGTGTTTCTCTGAGCAATAACGAGCTGTCCTGCAACTACTACAGAGTTTATCTCCTTTCCAGGTACCAAGCCAAGTACCAAGTGCAGCTAACACAAGCAAACATCAATAGCATCAGAGATTTTATTAAAGGACGTCAATTTATATGTAATAGAAAGTGCATGAATATATCCAAACATATTTTCGGGCCCCTGCTAGCTATGCAAACGCACAGTAATTAAGTGTTAGAGCTTTTGAAAGTGCTCATTTTATATGTAACTGGAAGTGCATGAATACATCCAAACACATTTTCAGGCCCCCCCGCGCCCCCCCCCCCCCCCCCTCTTTTTTTTTTGATAAATACATTTTCAGGCCCTTGCTAGCTATGCAAACCCACGGAACTTATGTATTGATTCTGATCTTTCAATTGATCACTTGTGTAAAGATTCTAAGATCAAGGTTAGAACAGCAGTGAAGCAAGAATTAGAAGCTGGACCAGTGGAATGAAATGGATGTGGTGCTTATAGAGTAAAATGGCACAAAACGACACTTGAATTTTGTATAGCTGTGCTACTTGTAGTTTTGTTCTTTTACATTAGTTAGGCTCACACGTGAGAATCACGTGTTAAGTTTATAACTGCTTAATGGTAACTGATGTAACTGATTAGCGAGTAATTAGGAGAATTAGTTTTCATTCAGTTAGCTTACAGGTAGTATATAAGAAGGATTAATGTACAGTAAAATTCAATTGATTCATTTCTCTTTCAATCATAATAGAAAGCATTTCCAGAAGCTCTCTCTCTCTCCGTGTTCTCCATTTCTCTGAGTTTTGTGTAGCTTTCTATTCAGCTCTCTATTTCTCCTTGGTTTTCATCTTTTACATGGTATCAGAGCCAGACTCGTTTTCAATGGCGTCTAATCCTCAACAAACTTCATCTTCAACCTCACAGCACGAAATTTCACCAATGGAGGATCCTCGTAGTCCATTTTTTCTGCATCATGGTGAATCACCTGGTGCGATCTTGGTTTCACAACCCTTAACAGAGGAAAATTATCCTACTTGGGCTCGTGCGATGAAGATGGCTTTGGATGCCAAAAGCAAATTAGGTTTTGTTGATGGTTCAATCACTGCTTCAATGGCAGTTACCCCTCTGGAGAAGAAGGCATGGTCTAAGTGCAATTCCATGATTTCTTCCTGGATTCTGAATTGCGTTTCACCTCACATCACTGCTAGTGTGATCTATCGGAACACTGCTCTTGAGGTTTGGAATGTGCTCAAGAATCGCTTCTCTCAAGCAAACGGACCACGAATCTCACAGCTACAAAAGGAAATTTCCACTGTGATGCAAGGAGATTTAACAGTCACCTCCTATTTCACAGGGCTTCAAGCTTCGTGGGACCAATTGCTAAATTTCAGGCCTTTGCCTTGCTGTTCCTGCGGTAAATGCACCTGTGGTGTAGATGATAAGATCAATTCTTTCCAGCATCAAGATTCATTGATGCAATTCCTCAATGGATTGAATGATGCTTACTCCCAAGTGCGAACTCAGATTCTCATGATGGAGCCTAGTCCCTCTATAGACAAGGCATTTTCTTTGGTGATTCAAGAAGAAAGGCAAAGATCTTCTTCAGGCTTCAATCTGGGTCCATCAGCTGAAACAATTGCCCTTGCTGTTAAAAATCAAAGTTTTCATCATAACTCTGGTTTTACAAGCAATTCTGGTAAGAATCTCAAAGGCAACACTGGAAAAGGAAGGCCAATGTGCAGCTATTGTGGCAAGCTTGGACACATCAAGGAGAAGTGTTACAAATTGGTGGGTTTTCCACCAGGTTATAAGCAGAAGGGAAAGGTTCCAATGGCAAATCAGATCAGTTTTGAGGGTGATCAATCTCAAACCGGAGAGACACAGCTAGGCAATGGGAATTTTCCATTTACTGCTGATCAATGTCAACAATTGATTTCTCTACTCAATACTCATGCCTTCTCATCTGATTCCTGTGAAGGTGTTCATTCAGCCAATTCTGCAATTGCTTCCACTTCTGCCTCAGGTAATACTTGCCCTGTGTTTCAAGATTGTATGACTTTAAACATGCAACATTCTGTATTTGCTGTTAATCCTGTACATAAAAATGCTTTCAATAGTGAGACTTGGGTTCTTGACACTGGTGCTACAGATCACATAATTCATTCTGTCACCTTATTCACCAAAATCACTAATTCTATATCCACCTTTGTTCAATTGCCTAATGGTGAGAAAGTTACTGTCACTCACATAGGAACCATTCAAATTTCGTCCACCTTAATCCTTGAAAATGTTCTCTGTGTTCCTTCTTTTTCATTCAACCTAATCTCAGTTAGCAAATTAACCAAATGCCTATCTTGTTGTTTTGTCTTCCTTTCAAATTTTTGCTTCATACAGGACCTGTCATGTTGGAAAACGATTGGAGTGGGTAAATTGAACAACAATCTTTACTTGCTGCAAGTTTCACCAGATTGCACATCCATATCAGGAGTCTCTTCCATTTTGAATTCTGTTTTTGATTCCCTTGTAAACTCTGTTTCCAATGTTCCTGTTGTTTCTAAGCCATTTCTTTGGCATCTTAGACTTGGGCATGTCTCTGATAATAAGCTCAATACTTTGCACAGTCACCTTCCTGATGTAATCCAATTTCAAAGTAATAAAGATTGTGTTCTATGTCCTATTGCTAAACAGAAAAAGTTACCTTTTCCATCTTTTAATCACATTTCTTCTAATGCTTTTGATATAGTCCATTGTGATGTTTGGGTCCTTTTGCCAAACCTACTCAAGAAGGCTTCAAATATTTTCTTACTCTTGTTGATGATGCCACTCGATCCACTTGGGTTTATCTAATGAAATATAAATCAGATACTAGGCCACTGCTTGTTTCTTTTTATAACATGATATGTACTCAGTTTCATACCAAAATTAAAGTGTTTAGAACTGATAATGCCCCTGAGTTTTTCTTGAAAGATTTTTTTTCTGCAAATGGTATTATACACCAACATTCTTGTGTTGCCACTCCACAACAAAATTCAGTTGTGGAGAGGAAACACCAACATATCTTAAGCATAGCTAGGGCTTTGAGATTTCAGTCTAATATTCCTCTTTATCTTTGGGTGAATGTATCTTGACTGCTGTCCATATCATCAACAGGCTGCCTTCCCCCATTTTAAACAATAAATCTCCTTTTGAAAAACTATATGGTAAAATTCCTTCTTATGAGCATCTCAAAGTTTTTGGTTGTCTTTGTTTTGCCTCCACTTTACTTCAACATAGAACCAAGTTTGATCCTAGGTCAGTACCTTGTGTTTTTCTTGGATACCCCTTTGGTGTTAAGGGCTACAAACTTCTTAATTTGTTTACCAAGAGAATTCTCATTTCAAGGGATGTCATTTTTCATGAAACCATTTTTCCCTTTGTGTCTGATCCTTATTCATCTTCTCAGCATTCCAACATTCCTTTACCTCATCTGTTTCCTTCAGTAGCTTCACCTCATGATCCTTTGCTTTCTTTTCAAAATTCTGACCTTGTCACAGATGCTATTTCTGTACCAAATCAGGTCAATCCACCTATCTCTGAATCCATTTCTCCTGCATCAATTTCTGACCCTACCCATCCCCTTTCATCCAATCTTCCTGTTATAAATCAGTTACCCATTTCTCCAGTATCTAATCTTCCTCATACGTCTGGTAGTTCCCATAGTCAAACTGATATTGCAGAGATTGTTCCTGTCCTAGACACTGTCTATTCTTCATTACCTTTAAGAAGGTCACAAAGGGTCCATAAGCCTCCTACTTATCTGAAGTCATACAAGTGCAGTTCAGTTGTTTGTGATCAATTTCCTCCCTCCAATTCATTCCTCCAGTCAGGTTCTTTATCTCCCAAATCAGGTACCAAATATCCTTTATCCTCTTATCTCTCCACTTCCAAATTATCCACTTCTTATGCTAATTTTTGTTCCACCATTACTAATATTCCTGAACCCAAGTCCTACTTTGAGGCTGTCAAAAGTACAAACTGGCAGGAAGCAATGAATACAGAAATTGCTGCACTTGAAGCCAACAATACTTGGACACTAACTTCACTACCCCTCATAAGAAAGCAGTGGGTTGCAAATGGGTTTACCGAGTTAAATATAGGGCAGATGGCAGTCTTGAAAGATACAAAGCACGTTTGGTAGCAAAGGGGTTTACACAGCAGGAAGGTCTTGACTTTACTGAAACTTTCTCCCCTGTTGCCAAAATGACTACTGTCAAAGCTTTATTGGCTGTTTCTGCTGTTCGAGGTTGGCATTTGACCCAACTTGATGTAAATAACGCATTCTTACATGGTGATCTCCATGAGGATGTATACATGCAGCTTCCACCAGGGTTTCACTGCAAGGGGGCCAGGTTTGTAAGCTTAACAAGTCATTATATGGACTCAAACAAGCTTCCAGACAATGGTACTCCAAGTTCTCATCCACAATCTTGCAGTATGGTTTCACACAGTCAAAATCAGACTACTCTCTGTTTACTAAGAAGTCTCACAAGTCTTTTTTGGCTCTATTAGTGTATGTTGATGACATACTTATTGCCAGCAATGATGTCAAGGCAGTGGAAGCTCTTAAGGTATTTCTGGATCAGAAGTTCAAGCTTAAAGATCTTGGAAGTTTGAAATTTTTTCTTGGTCTTGAAGTAGCCAGATCAGATAAGGGAATCACCTTGTGCCAAAGGAAATACGCCCTTGAAATACTCAAGGATGCAGGGATGACAGCTTGTAAGCCTTGTAGGATTCCAATGGAACAAAACTTAAAGCTGAGTAAGCATCATGGACAGTTGTTGGCTGATCCGGGAGTCTATAGGAGATTGGTTGGTAGATTACTATATCTCACCATTACCAGGCCAGATTTGGCATATCCAGTCAACAAGCTTAGCCAGTTCATGTCCAAGCCTAGAAGACCTCACTTGGATGCAGCTTATAAGGTATTACAGTATATCAAAAGCTGTCCTGGTCAAGGGATTTTGTTGTCTTCAAGATCTGATTTTCATTTGAAAGGGTATACTGATGCAGATTGGGCAGCCTGTGTGGATACAAGAAGATCAACAACCGGATATTGCATTTTTCTAGGAAATTCTTTGGTATCATGGAAATCTAAGAAGCAATCCATTGTGTCCAGATCCTCTGCAGAGGCAGAATACAGGGCAATGGCTGTGACAGTTTGTGAGATAACCTGGCTGCTAGCTCTATTGAAGGATCTTGAAGTGTATCATCCTCAACCAGCCCTACTTTTCTGTGATAACCAAGCTGCCATGTATATAGGAGAGAATCCTGTATTTCACGAACGTACAAAACACATAGAGATAGACTGTCACTTGGTTAGAGACAAAGTTCAAGATCGAGTGATTAAGTTATTTTATACTCCAACTCACACACAGCTAGCAGATTTGTTGACAAAGGCACTTCATGCTCAACAATTGTTTTCTCTACTTGACAAAATGAACATTATCAACATCCATGGACCTGAAGCTAACCTTGAGGGGGGCTGTAAAGATTCTAAGATCAAGGTTAGAACAGCAGTGAAGCAAGAATTAGAAGCTGGACCAGTGGAATGAAATGGATGTGGTGCTTATAGAGTAAAATGGCACAAAACGACACTTGAATTTTGTATAGCTGTGCTACTTGTAGTTTTGTTCTTTTACATTAGTTAGGCTCACACGTGAGAATCACGTGTTAAGTTTATAACTGCTTAATGGTAACTGATGTAACTGATTAGCGAGTAATTAGGAGAATTAGTTTTCATTCAGTTAGCTTACAGGTAGTATATAAGAAGGATTAATGTACAGTAAAATTCAATTGATTCATTTCTCTTTCAATCATAATAGAAAGCATTTCCAGAAGCTCTCTCTCTCTCCGTGTTCTCCATTTCTCTGAGTTTTGTGTAGCTTTCTATTCAGCTCTCTATTTCTCCTTGGTTTTCATCTTTTACAACTTGGGCTGATCAAATTGCATAAACAAAAAGTTCAAAAGAAATAGTAACTAAAAAATTTAAAAACAAAAAACAAAATTTGGAGATGTGGACGCCCTTCTAAGAGGAATATTTATGGTACGTACTTGAAAAAATGTGTTCTCATAAATGCAGTCCTCTTAGTCTTTCACAAATCCGCTAAACATAAATCAGAGGATGCAATATTGATATTGGTAACAAACATAACCAGTTTAATATTGAGCATTCATGCTAGCTTCCATTTATCAACCACAAATCATACTTTAACACATTAAATGATCTTATGAACTCGAAAACTATAATATAAATTGAAAAATTAAAATAGATTCACACAGGTCTGCCTGGGTGGGAGTGAGAAATTTATGAAGCAATAGCATGCAATGTCAAAGAAATCAGGAAAAAAAAATACTTTTTGTTTTTTTTTTTTATAAGTAAAAAAATCTTCTTTTTTGTTTTTTTTTTTTGTTTTTGTTTTTGTTTTTGTTTTTGTTTTCAGGCTAGATTTTATTTTATTTTTTTAAATAAAGAATTTTTATGGGAAAAGTGGAGATGCCCAGATATACAGCATGGTATGCCAAAGCTTCACCTAAAGAATGCATGAAAAATTCATCTTGTCTATAAAATTAAAAAAAGAAGAAAACTGGATGCGGTAAAAAATAAGCATCTTGTCCTTTTCTTTTGAGTAGAAATAAATGCAATATGAAAATTCGCATGCTGTGCTAAAATCTATTAATTCTAAAAAACCAGAAAAAAGGAGGAGATTTGCCTAGACAAAGAGCCAATGTGAAGCCTATGATGTTGCATATGGATGTGAGGATGGAGATATGGGACTTGAATTTCTAAATTGTAGGCATATAAATATTATAACTCCTCTGAGGTGTTTTATACCACCAATAATTTTGTACTGACGCCCATATGAGGGAAAAAAAAAAAATGTAGCCAACCCAAGAAGTTGAGATGAAGAGTCTGCAGAGTTGCGCATAATATGAAGAACAATAATCTATATAGGCAATGAAAGAAACCATGAACTACCTCCAGTTCCAGAAGGTTTGTCAGTCCCATCACATCTTGGGGGCTCGCTTGGGTAAAAAGGATTAAAGCGAGGCAATTGGCAACGGAAAATCTTCACACTGTAAGTTTGAGGAATGAGAAAATGTCGTTAGTTTTATTTTTTAATTTAAAATTTTAATTATAACTAGAAAATTCCATTGTTTATAGAACACACAACTCAAAGCAATAGATGACTATACCTTCTAGATCGTTTCTCTGGATGGCGTTTCCATTGCTCATGTTGATCCCGAAGAAGACAGTTCATTGATGAACACATGAAAACAAACAACATCCGATGAAACGTATATTCTTTCTCAATTGATGCATAAACCTAGAAAATCAAAGGTGAGAGATTATTATCATCAACTAGTGATCAACCTATAAACTCAAGGCACATAAAAAATTTGTCCATATTTATTTTTGATAAGTAAAAGGAGAGGAGGAAAAAAAAAACAGATAAAGAGATGAAAAAATGTGATACAGATACACAGATATCTCCTTACAGATTTCAGAAAATTCAGATTAATATCAGGCCTGGCAGCAAATTCAAGCAGGAGTGAAGTTTATTTTGCTAGAGTTACAGACTCAGTTAAAAGCCCAGATCCTACTAGAGTAACATTTTCAAAAAGAAACGTTACTAATGAAGTATCTGGGACTGCATTTAATTTCTACTAAGCTATTTTTACTAATTATAAGCCTCTCTCGTTAATAAAACCGCAGCTAGGATCAGTTTGAGGGCATGTATAGCATTGGTCTTTTGCCGAAAGATTGCAATTGGTTCCGATGTTGCAAAAGTTTGAAGTTTCTTGAACAAATGTGAGTGGAAATAGCCTCCTGCAAGGTCTGATGAGCTAGTTGTGAATCAAAGCAAGTTACCTACAGTCAAAAACCTCAAAGGAAATATGTGAGTTGTGTAACGCCACAAAATCATAAGCAATAAAAGTCTATTTAATCTGAATGATCTATAAAAATATTAAATAAAATAAACCACTCAAACCAGTAACTTTAAATCTCATCACAAATGTCAGAATTCTAATTCACCAAAGACAAAACATCCTTAAAATAATTCTCCAATACAATGTTTAATACCATAAAAAATAATAATAAAATTCTCAATTCCCCAAAATAGTTCGTGACTGCTGTCTCCCAAGAATCTCTACTCTAATAATCCCTCTAACGTATTTGTAATGGGAAATAAAGGGAGATGAGATAACTCAATAAGTTGAATTCACTAATATTCAGGTGTGGAAACAAACCTTTCAAATAAATAATTCTTACAACAAATTCATAACTTGTAACTCATCAATATTTTATTATCAAATATTTCACATAAAAAGAATATCTTTACATTGTAAGCCATCATAATATATATATATATATATATATCAATACCATCATATAAATAAATTCCTAAGCTTTTCTCCCTTTTTGAGACTGAAACCTCCTTTATATCTCTTTTCTTAAGGATGACTCATTTGAAACCTAAATGTGCACTTCCTTGCTAAGGAGCTTCCTTTTTGAATCCTCAATAGTATACTCCCTTGCTAAGGAGCTATCAAATGTGCACTGTCCCTTTTTTTGGGACCGTCCCTTACTAAAGACTAGCTGCAGTATGATTGTCCCTTACTAAGGACTATAAACAATACTGAGTTTTTAATCACGACTTGCCATAGGTTTTCAAAACATATTTAATATGCTCACAAAAATAATTCATTCATAGTTCTCAAAAATATAAAGATATATACACACATATAAGTTTAACTAGTTTTAGGTTGTCCCACAAGTTTTACATAAAATGAATAGTAAATGTGCACATCAACCATTTATAAAATATCAATTTATATATATAGAATATCAACATATTTCTTTGATATAAAATAGTTTAATAATCGACATTGTTTTGGGGAAACCCCCAATATTAGTAAACACCACTTACCTCTTAGTTGCAAAATAAAGAAATCAACCACCCTTGAGTCACAACAAATCTGTAGAATTAGAACCTAGCAACACCAAAGATAGGTCCATCAATACACAATTTCCCACTTAAAAATTTATTTTCACACTTAAACGGTTTTATCCTAGACAATATTGATATATCCAAAATTCTCCATTTATTCACCTAACTATCTAATTTACTTTCAGCTTTGATCAGATTTCTGGACTTAAAAATATTGCTGCCTAATCAGATTTTTCCATTAACGTAATCATAGATATTCATGAAACTTCAATATGGCCGAACCTAATGGCAGGGTCACATGTGTGGAATAGCTTCAAGTAAAATAAGACTCAATATAGGCTGAATGATGAATGTCTGATCCATCTAATAAAAGAAGCCATATATTTTATGTAGGGACTCAATTTGGAAAAGCTTTCAAAAATAAGAAGGAAAAGTGATCCAACAAGCCCAAACAATAAATTTTTAGAGGATGGGCGAAAGAACTAGTTCTATTTGATAGGAAAAGCCTTTCTTTTCTTGTACAGCCAAAAGTCCCCTATAATGTCATCCCCTTTCACGTTATATACCATGTTCCTTCCCTTGCTTTCACCGTACACGTGTAGGTTCTATTCTGGGAACTCCTTTCTGTCCCATCTACCCACCCATAGAATCTCTAACTAGCAACCATAAGGCTGCTTGATCACTGTTCAGGCATCACCTCCACATTAATGCGGCCAGAGAGTTAGCTGAGAAGCATTTAATGTGGAGGTAGCAGCGTCAAAAGATATTTGTTGCCTCCACTATCACATATTCGTTTCTCAATTACAATACAACCTTGTGGACTATCCAGGGTAACAAGATAGTCGCATCTGCCTCAAACTATCGTTCCGAGATGAACCTTCTCCTCAGACACATTTTGAATTCTCATTTGCAATCCTCAGCTCCTCTTCTTATATTATTCGTACCATGCCCTTCCTAAATCATCCTCGGACGGATTGCTATCCTCGGATTGGGCCACTGGGCCGCAGGCCCAATTCCTACAAGTTTACCAATACCTCCTTGTATAGTTGGCCCTACAATAGCCCTTCAAAATCTCACTTTTTGTTACCTCAGCAAAAGGGAGATTTTGATATCCTGCTGTCATCCCCTTTTCCTAATCTCTAGAACGCCTTTCTACCTGCCCAAGGTGCACTTCTGACGTTTTGGCTTCAGGAGCACGCCATTATTAAATTATGGCGGCCTCTCTGTCCCCCACGTTCAACGGCAAGATGCTAATCTAACGGTGGAGGGTTTTCAGTATTTATGAGCATGATTTTTCCCATTTACAATTTCTGCGCCATTATAAATAGCTTTTCAAATCAACCTTCTTTCCAGTTACAACAATCATATTATCACAACGCACATCCATTGAACCTGTCACTTTCTTTTGCCTCATCGTGCATTCATAAATACCACAACCCTGTCTGAGGATCTCCTTTTTAAACCTGTAAGTCTCCTTGAACCTTCTTAGTTCTCATTCCCTTTTTATTAGCTTTCCTTCATAACTTTTAGAGAATGAGTAGGTTTAAAAATCTAGTTGAGTCCGAGGAGAATATAGAGGCATTTAGATCGAAGTATGGGATTCCCCCAACAGTGGGTATGAGATATGCTTCTCCAGAAACCTAGGTGAACGATAGGAAGACAGGAGAAGTGGTCATCCCTATGATTGCCTTTGTAGAGGGAGGGATGACCATTCCTATGGGTAGTTTTACTAGAAGCTATCTTAGATTCTTTAGGATATCTCTCATACAGTGTGCCCCCAATATGTTTAGGGTGTTAAGGAGTATAGAAGTCCTAAACGAAAAGAAGAACCTAGGCCTGACCCATCACGATGTGAACTGGTTGTATAATCTTAATCATCTAAAGGGTCAGGGTTACTATCTCAAGTCTAGGCACCCTGAAGTCAGGTTAATCCAATGTCTCCCTACATCGAATAAGGGCTTAAAAGATGACTTTTTAATCTTTTCTAGGGAGTGGCATGTCGGTCTACCCTGTCCGACTAGAGAAGGAAAACCAGGTGGGGTTTTTGGCAATAAGCCTATATAGTTTGGTTTGTACTCTTTAGTTCAAATTTTTTTTTTTTCTAATAAATTTTTCTTCCTATTTTAATGACCTTGCAGATAAACACGCAACCAGACCTCAATTCGGACTAGTTAATAGGGAGAGTTTGGATAGACTCCTGCGATCCGAGGTGTATGTGAACCCATCTGATGGCCAACTTAGAGCAGCACATATCATCCTCGGGTATAAGCCTATCTCCACAGCATTTCAAGCTCCCAAGTGTGTGATAAAGGCTAAGGATCCTCGGCTTCACCATATCAATGTAGCTTTTAAAGGATTTATTGTCCCTGAAGGCGTTTCGATCCCTGAAGGGACTCCTTTTATCGAATCGCTACACGTGGCCACACCTTCTGTGGGGGCTTCTTCATCGCGCCCTGTTCCTCAGGAAGGAAGAGAGGAAGAAGAAAGAGAAGAAGAAGAAGAAGAAGAAGAAGAAACTTTAGAGGGGTTCGTAGAACTGTTGGATTCGGCGGATGAATTCGAAGTATTCAATCAACTCCCATCTCCCGAGGTAGTTTTTGACGAAATGGGCATCCAGAGGAAGAGTCAGAGGAGTTTTTTGGATGTGATCGAAGGCCAGCTTGGGAAGGGTGCGCCGGGGAAGTCAACTCAACCCAAGCTTCCCCCTCCTCCCAAATCTCCTCTTCCCCCTCATTAACCATCCTAACCACCTGTGATCGAACCTACTGATTCGAAGAGGAGGAGGGATTCGAAAGATAAGGAAGTGGTGGAAGCCGGGAGGTCCCGTCTGACTCTTGAAGATGAGGCTCAACGAGCTGCGAAGCAGCAGAAGGTTAGCCATGGATCTCAACGAGTCGTGGGAAGGACCGCCGCCTCGTCCTCGGAGCCCGAGGCTTGGCTCTCCGCACCCTTGGCAGTGAGCCCCTAAGGGAGGATGCATCCCTTAGGAATTTCAACAGTGGAATTGAGTGCCACGTCGCCTTAGCCCTAAAGGAAACCCTCCTGCTTTCTAAGGATATGACAGAGCTGAGAGGCATAAGGAAGAACAAGGTTTTCCTGAATGCTAAGAGATACCTAGGCATGGTATGACATCTTTCTTGCTCTGTTTCTTTAATTATAAATTTCCTAGACACAACTTTATTTATTGCATCTCTAACTCTCTTTCCTCTAAGCCATCCAACCCACTTTTAGGATGGAGGAGATCACTAATTCTTATGGCCAGCAACTAGATAATGAGAGGAAGATGCGGGCCATAGCTGTGTAAACACTCACCATTGCTGAATAAAGCAATGTGCAGCTGAAGAAGAAGTTAGCCAAGGAAGAACACGCTCAGAAGAGTGCTGAGTCAGCTCTAGAAAACACTCAGAGGCAGGCCGAGGATCAGAGGAAGCGTCTGCGCGATGCTACTGACCAGCTGGCAACTTCTCAGGAACAGATATCAAATTTGAAGAAACAACTGGAGGAAGCCCAGAGGCTCAGAGGCCAGGCTAAAAAGGCAAAAGCTGAGGCGAAAACAGCAAAGGCCGAGGCTGAAAAAGAAAAAGACAAAGCTGAGCAAGAAGGGTATGACATCGGCGTAGCTGAAACGGAGGACAAATTCAGAACTAAGGTGCCAGCTCTATGTCGAGTATACTGTGCCCAGACTTGGACAGAAGCTCTCAACCGAGCTGGTGTTGACCCTTCTTCCGAGTTGAGGAGACTAGAGAACGTCTACTTCCCTCCAGCTATACGAGTCTTAAGCCCCTCTTCCCAGCCACAGGATGCATCCTCCATAGCTGCTGATTCGGCCAAAGAAACTCAAATTCAGAATCCTCCCCCTCTTAATCAGCAGGAGCAACTCAAAGTACCTAAAGTTGCCAAAGACATCTCTTCGGACAAGGCAGTAGAGAGGCCCAAAGATGGAGCAGCTTCTCAGAGCTTTGAATAGGCTTTAGCTTCAACCACTTTGCCTGCTGGAGGAGTTCAAATGGAGAAGGAAAAAGATGTTCCTCCACAAGCAACTGGCAAAGCTCCCCAACCCAAGCTCCAAATAAAATTAAAACCATAATTAACCTAGTTAATTTCTCTTTATTTTTCATTTTATTTATCTTTTGAAGACATTTGGAATGTGATGTATATTTTTTCTTTTATTACATTTATATAACATGTTATTGCTTTATCTGTCACTTGTGCAATTTTCTGTGCGAATATTCTTTGTTTTTATATGATTGTGTGAGAAGGAAATCTGATACTACCAAGGAAGACTTAACTTTAGGTGTACTAGTTAGAAACCAGAGTAAACCTTAATCATAAACCTCACTACCTTACCGAGGCTTGCTTTTAATTCATTACAAAGTGTCCAAATTTGAGAAGATGTTTTAAAAACGTTCCAACCAGCGAGGTATTGACTTCTACTAAGTTCATTGTCTGGACAATCTGTTGTGCTTTATTTTCTGTTTAACACCTCGATGGATATGAAAAGGTATTAATTTTCACTAAGTTTGTGGTCTGAGGACTTAACATAACTTAGCTTATATTTAATACTTCAATATGTGTCATAGTGTATTAATTTTCACTAAGTTTGTGGTCTGAGGACCTGACATAACTTAAGCTTCTGTTTAATACTTCAATATGTGTCATAGTGTATTAATTTTTACTAAGTTTGTGGTCCGAGGACCTGACATAACTTAACTTCTGTTTAATACTTCAATGTGTCATAGTGTATTAATTTTCACTAAGTTTGTGGTTCGAGAACCTGACATAACTTAGTTTCTGTTTAATACTTTAATATGTATCATAGTGTATTAATTTTCACTAAGTTTGTGGTCTGAGGACCTGACATAACTTAGCTTCTGTTTAATACTTCAATATGTGTCATAGTGTATTAATTTTTACTAAGTTTGTGGTCCGAGGACCTGACATAACTTAGCTTCTGTTTAATACTTCAATGTGTCATAGTGTATTAATTTTTACTAAGTTTGTGGTTCGAGGACCTATACTTCAATATGTGTCATAGTGTATTAATTTTCACTATGTTTGTGGTCCGAGGACCTGACATAACTTAGCTTCTGTTTAATACTTCAATGTGTCATAGTGTATTAATTTTCACTAAGTTTGTGGTCCGAGGACCTAACATAACTTAGTTTCTGTTTAATACTTCAATATGTGTCATAGTGTATTAATTTTCACTAAGTTTGTGGTCCAAGGACCTGACATAACTTCCGAGGACCTGACATAACTTAGCTTCTGTTTAATACTTCAATATATGTCATAGTGTATTAATTTTCACTAAGTTTGTGGTCCGAGGACCTGACATAACTTAACTTTTGTTTAATACTTCAATATGTGTCATAATGTATTAATTTTCACTAAGTTTGTGCTCCGAAGACCTGACATAACTTAGCTTTTATTTAATACTTCAATGGACTTAGAAGTACAAGTTGCAGAATTAGGACAAATTGTAAGGGGAAGTAAAACAGAATTGCTCTTATTAATAATAGTACCTCCTTAGGTTGCTTACATTCCAGGGATGGAGTACAGTTTTTTCGTCCAAATCTTCTAAGTAATAAGCACCTATTCCCGCTACAGATGTGATACGATACGGTCCTTCCCAATTAGGCCCCAACTTTCCCCAGGCTGGGTTTTTGGTAGTTCCCAAGACTTTTCTCAATACCAGATCTCCTGGGGCTAACGGCCTCAACCTAACATTTGCATCATAACCTTGTTTTAGCTTTTGTTGGTAGTAGACCAATTGAACCATCGCATTCTCTCATTGTTCGTCTATCAAGTCTAGATTCTTCTTCAACAGTTCATCATTTCCATCCGAGGTAAAAGTACTGGTCCTCAGGGTAGGAAAACCTATTTCGAGAGGAATCACAGCCTCAACCCCATAAGTCATTCCCCTGTTGACCGTCGAGGTGTCGTTCGATATGTCCAGAGGATATTTGGCAGCTCCTTCACCCATCTTCCCTTTGCATCATCTAATTTTTTTTTAAGCCGACAAACTATGACCTTGTTGACAGTCTCGGCCTGCCCATTTCCCTGTGGATAGGCTGTAGTGGAATATCTGTTCTTTATCCCTAGAACGGAACAATACTTTCTGAAAGCCTTGCTGTTAAATTGAAGACCATTATCCAAGATGAGAGATTGAGGAATTCCGAATCGAGTAATGATATTTTTCTAGACAAATCTCTTGACATTCACATCTCTGATATTGGCCAGAGGCTCAGCTTCGACCCACTTCGTAAAATAGTCTGTGCCAACCAACATATATTTTTTATTTCCTACCGCTTTAGGGAAAGGGCCAACGATATCTAAGCCCCACTGAGCAAAAGGCCAAGGACTAGAAAGCAGATTAAGAACTCCCCTTGGCTGATGGATGTTCGGTGCGAATCTTTGACACTGATCACACTTCCTAACAAACTCTTGCACTTCTTTTTGCATACCTGGCCACCAATACCCTTGAGTAATTGCCTGGTGAGATAAAGACCTCCATCTAGTGTGACTTCTACAAATCCCTTTATGTAGCTCTTCCAATAATGCCTCTGATGCTTCGGGATATACACAAAGTAGATATGGCCCAGAGAAAGAGCGTTTATATAACTTTTTGTCCTCGGACAGCCAAAACCGAAGAGCCTTCCTTCATACCTTTTCAGCTTCTGATTTGTCCTCAGGCAGTATATCCTTCTCAAGGAATAGCATTAGAGGATCCATCCAATTGCACGCCGAATTGACTTGATTGACCTGGAGCGAGTCTCCCGTTATTGGGGTGGATGTGTTTAAGTCCTCGACCATTATCATTCGGGGTAAGTCTTGCGCCGAGGAGGTGGCAAGGGTAGCCAAAGAGTCCACATGGGCATTTTCGCTCCTAGGGACGTGGGTTACTTCAAAACATTCAAAATTTACTTGCATACGTCTAACCTGGCCCAAGTACTCCTGCATTCTGGTGTCCCAAGCCTCCAACTCACCTTTAACCTGACCCACGACCAGTCTCGAATCTGAGAAAATATGCACTGCTTTTCCACCTAGTTTCCTAACCATTGCCATCCCATTCAATAAAGCTTCATACTCTGCTTCGTTATTAGTAGCTGAAAATCCCAACCTTAAAGACTTCTCGATAATGACCTTTTTAGGAGATATCAGAACCAGCCCCACTCTTGACCCCCGCTGGTTTGTTGCTCCGTCCACATATACTTTCCAGAGTGAGATATGTTGCACGGAGATAAGGCCAATTGATTTTTCATCAATGTTCGGTGGACTTGTTTCTATTTCTTCAGGGCCTTCAGCAAACTCGGCCACCAGATTGGCGAGAATCTGTCCCTTCACAGAGGTACGAGGCATGTATTTAATATCAAAAGCCCCTAAAATTGTGCCTCACTTGGCAACCCTACCAGTGTAGTCTGCACTCCAAAGTACTGCCTTGAGCGGATACTGAGTGAGTACGACCACGATGTGTGCCTGAAAATAATGGGGAAGTTTCCTTGTAGCATGTATCACTGCCAAAATGGAATTTTCCAACGACAGATAATGTACCTCAGCCTCATAAAGTGACTTGCTCACGTAATAGACTGGCCGTTGTACGCCATTATCTTCTCGTATCAGAACAAAACTAATCGCATAAGTGGCTATTGCCAAGTAAGAAAAAAGGACCTCATCCACTTCGGGGCTAGACATAATGGGTGGCGGAGATAGATATTCCTTAAGCTGCTGAAATGCCAAGGCGCACTCTTCTGTCCACTCGAACCCCTTCCATTTGTGGAGTAAAAGAAAAAAAGGTCTGCACCTATCCACCGACCTGGAGATGAATCTGTTTAAAGCAGCGGTCATCCCAGTCAATCTCTGGACCTCCTTGAGATTTCGAGGTGCTTGCAAGCTACTTATGGCTCTGATTTGATCGGGGTTCACCTCAATTCCTTGGTGATTCACCATGTAGCCCAAAAACTTCCCCGAGCTCACTCTAAATACACACTTGGACGCATTCAGTCTCAATTTGTGTTTCCTTAAAATCTCAAAAGTGTTAGTAAGGTCTGCCACATGCTCAGTCACTACTCTGCTCTTCACAACCATATCATCAATATAGACTTCGATGCTCCTGCCCAACTGTGGCTCAAACATCTTCGTCATCATCCGTTGGTAAGTAGACCCTGCATTCTTCAGGCCAAAGGGCATTACCTTGTAGTGATAATTTTCAGTGGGAGTGAGAAAAGCAGTCTTCTCCTGATCATCCAATGCCAGTGGGATTTGATGATAGCCCTGGATGGCATCCAGGAAGCTCATCCGAAGGTGACCTACTGTTGCATCCACCAGTTGATCTATATGGGGCATAGGGAAAGGGTCTTTTGGACAGGCCTTATTAAGGTCCATAAAATCAACACATACGCGCCACTTTCCATTTTTCCTTTTTCACCACTACCGTATTAGCCAACCATTGAGGGTAAAACACCTCCTTGATAGCCCCTGTCTGTTTGAGTTTAGTCACCTCGTTCTTGATTTACTCGGTATGTGCTCTGGACGGAGGCTGAGGTGGTTTTTTCTTTGGAATAACAGAGGGGTTAACATTCAAATGATGGCAAATGAAGTCTGGATCCACCCCTTGATAAGCATTCCATGCAAACACATCAATTTTTTTCCTAAGGACTTTAACTAATTGTTCCTTCTCTGCCACAGGCAACTACGCTCCAACCTGAAAGAATTTATCTAGGTCATCCCCAACACTCACCATTTCCAAATTTTCACACTCCACTCCTTCGGCAGATGTGCTGAAGAGGGTCGTCGGAGACTTTGATTGCTATAAATCATTCTCGGCCGTTGCCGAAATATCTGTCTCTGGCCGATGTTGAATAGCCGTTATCAAGCACTGCCTAGCCATGATTTGATTCCCCAATATCTCTAACACTTGGCCTCCCGATGGATATTTCACCTTCTGATGAAGTGTAGAAGAGACAGCCCCCAAAGTATGCAGCCAGGGCCTACCCAAAATAGCAGTGTACGGAGAAAAAACATCTATTACGATAAAATCCACCTCCACCACGTTTGAGCCAGTCTGCATAGGCAATCTAATCATGCCCATCGGAATGGCTGATCTTCCCTCAAAACTCACCAACAGGGAGCTATAGGTTGTCAGATCCTGGGGTCTTAAATTCAGCCCCCTATGCAGATCGGGATACATCACCTCGGTTGCGCTCCCCTCATCAATCATCACCCTTCTGACATCATGCCCCCCCGATTCTAAGTGTAACCACCAAAGCGTCATCATGTGGTTGTATGGTTCCTCTCTTATCCTCCTCTGAAAAGCCCAAAACCAGCGATGTGTCCAATCTAACTCTCTTCAGAATTGAACTGGATCCCTCATCCAAATAATGAGACACAGACATTACCCTGGAGGGGCAGGATCCGGTTCTACTCGGGGCAGCAAATATAACGTGTATCATACCTAAGAGGGGTCCTGAAGAAGCGTCCTCCCGAAATGTCAAACCGGCCTGACTTCCTCGACCACTGGAATGGTGCAGAAGCTGGGTCAACTTCCCTTCTTAGACCAGCTAATCCAAATGATCCCATAAATTTTTGCAATCTTCAGTAGTGTGTCCATGATCCTGGTGATACTGGCAGTAGAGATTTTGATTACGTTTTGTAGGATCCCCTGCCATTCTATTGGGCCATTTGAAGAATGGCTCATCCTTTATCTTCTCCAGATCCCGTTGCACTGGTTCTCGGAACACGACGTTAACCACTTGAGAATTAGCAGATCCTGGTTGCCCCCCAAAATCCTTCCAAGGCCAATTATTGTTATATCGGTCCGACCTGAAATCCCTCCTTTCCTGAGAGACTACCTTGGACTTTCCTCTACCTTGTATCTGATCCTCCTCTAGCCTTCTATACTTGTCAATCCGATTCATAAGCTGGCACACATTGGTAACAGGTTTACCAGTCAAGGATTTCCTCAGATCATGCTCGGTTGGCAGGCCAGCCTTAAAAGTATTAATGGTCACGTCATCATAGGCCCCTTCTACTTCGTTGAACATTTTCCAGTATTTATCAGAATAGGCCTTCAGGGTCTCTCCCTCACGTATAGACATGGACAATAACGATCCCAAGGGTTGAGAAACCCTCCTGTAGGTGATAAAGCGGGCACCAAAAGCCTGGGTGAGCTTCTCAAAGGAGCCAATGGAATGTGCTCTCAGACCATTGAACCATCTCATCGCCACTAGGCCTAGGCTAGATGGGAAAACCTTACACATCAAGGCCTCGTCCTTAGCATGAACAGCCATTCTTTGACTGAAATGGCTAACATGCTCCACTGGATCCGTCCGACCATTATAAATGGTGAACGTGGGTTGATGGAACCGCCGAGGAAGATCTGTGTCCTCGATACGTCGTGTGAAGGGTGATTTTGAAACCTGACTCAAAGCTTTGTTCAGGGTGTCATTCCCCAAACCCTGGCGAGGTGGATTCTTATCCTCTTGTCTATGGTGGTGCTCCTCATCGTAGGAAAAAAATTCACTAGGTGGAGTTCTTGACCTCCGCCTATAACTGGTGTCATCGGACTCTTCAGAAGATTGCCTGGAGTGGTGAGACCTACACTTTCGTCGTTCGTGTCGCAATTCTCTTTTCAATTTGCCAATCTCACGTTGCATGTCCTCGTCGTTCTTTGCATGGGAAATATGGCTTTTCCCCCGAGAATGACTTCTTTCAGTGTGGGTTGTCCGCACGCTTCCCTCGCGATCCACCCTTTGTTCATGGACTACCAACGGATTATCATGCTGAGATCCCCTGGATTCTGCCTGGTGTGGATTAACATCTGTCTATTATGGGTCCACCACGTGCTGTTGCGGTGCTTCTTCTTCCATCTCAACCGCTGCACTTGCCTTTCCCTAGAAATAGATCAAGTTCTTCCCACAGACGGCGCCAATTGTAAGGACTCAATTTGGAAAAGCCTTCAAAAATAAGAAGAAAAAGTGATCCAACAAGCCCAAACAATAAATTTTTAGAATGTGGACGAAATAACTAGTTCTATTTGATAGGAAAAGCCTTTCTTTTCTTGTACAGCCAGAAGTCCCCTATAATGTCATCCCCTTTCACGTTATATACCACATTCCTCCCCTTGCTTTCACTGTACACGTGTAGGTTCTATCCTGAGAACTCTTTTCTGTCCCATCTACCCACCCCTAGAATCTCCAACTAGCAACCATAAGGTTGCTTGATCACTGTTCAGGCATCACCTCCACATTAATGCGGCCAGAGGGTTAGCTGGTAAGCATTTAATGTGGAGGTAGCAGCGTCAGAAGATATTTGTTGCCTCCACTATCCCATATTCGTTTCTCAATTACAATACAACCTTGTGGACTATCCAGGGTAACAAGATAGTCGCATCTGCCTCAGATTATCGTTCCGAGGTGAACCTTCTCCTCGGACACATTTTGAATTCTCATTTGCAATCCTCAGCTCCTCTTCTTATATTATTCGTACCATGCCCTTCCTAAATCATCCTCAAACGGATTGCTATCCTCGAATTGGGCCACTGGGTCGCAGGCCCAATTCCTACAAGTTTACCAATACCTCCTTGTATAGCTGGCCCCACATTTTATATATCCATTCACTCTAATATTATATAATATATATATATATTCAATCTAGTATTGGAAGCCACGTGAGATATATACCTATCTGATCAACCTAATATATATACCTTAATTTATCCATCCAATTGCCTAGTATTCCCTTGATGCGTTGGATAGGATTTCGACAATGAAAAGGGCGTGGATGCAGGTCAGTTTAATGGTGAATTCAGTGGGACTATAAACAATTATATATAAAGAGGAAGAAGGCTACCCCTTTTTCTAATATAGTAATCCTAGCTTTAGATCCATAACAGCAGCCCTTATTTATTTATTTATTTTTCTATTAGGTACGCCAATAACAGATGCTATAAAATTGGCTACAAAAGCTAGCCATTGAGTATTTCAACTTTCCTAAGTTTAGAGTAGAAGAGAACCGTACCTGAAGTCTCCACTCATAGCCACAGTGAAGAAAATCAACGTTCTATAGTCGGCTAAAGCAAATGGAATCCCATCAGTAGATACATGTGTAACTAAAGAGGAAGAAGGCTAGGGTTTTCAAGGCCCATATATTTCATTATGCAACCTCACTTGGACTTATATTCTATAGTATTTATCTTATTTTTAATATCTTAGGCTTAAATCAATTTAATCCATTTAATTGTAGGACTCCTTTATAATTTATATATAATAATTTAATTGGTAACAAAATTATGGGGCGTTACAAGTTGGCTTCCATTATACAAGTTTAGAAACTACATAAGCCATTAGGACTAAATTGTTTCAAGTTAATTTGGTTTTGTCAAGCAATTTCAAAGCATGCTTTTATGTAGTATCTTGGCATTAAATTACAACTAACGGATAAAAAAAAAGCTCTCAACTAGAAGCAAAGACCATCCTTTTATTTTTCTCGTGCTCTTTTGCAAAAAGAATATGGCAAGAGGTGTAGCAAAAGTGCCAGATAAATAGAGCTGCTAACGACGTGAATAACGAATTAAAATGGGCACTTGGCAGTCACTAGATTGAAAAGCAAAGGCCTAAAATTAATACTTTTCTAGCTCGATCACTTTGGTACATATTGTTGGCTTTAGCCTTGACTTAAAATTCAACAAAGTATTCACAAGAAAGAGAGGAATGAAAAATTTTGTTAGAGTACTTCAAACTCACAAACAAAGAGATTAGGCTACTGCCTTAAGAGCTCACTACAACTATTTCTCTCACACACTTTCACATCATACATCTATCCCCTTTTATAGGGTGAAGTTACAAGAGCTATCATTATTGTCATGACTCCTTGTTTCATAACAGAAAATTCTAGAATGTGGAAGACTCAAAGACACAGACATTATGGAATGACAATAGACAAAACAGTTATGGAAAAACAAAAAACACAAACAGTTATAGAAAAACAAAAGACACAAATTGTTATGAAATATCATTATTGTCATGACTCTTTGTTTCATAACAAAAAATTCTAGAATGTGGAAGACTCAAAGACACAGACGTTATGGAATGACAATAGACAAAACAGTTATGGAAAAACAAAAGACACAAATTGTTATGAAATATCAAGAGGAACCTTTTGGTTTACTAGTTCCAACACTCCCCTTTAAACCAAAAACATCTTCACACCAAGCATTGTACTCAATCTTCTGAATCTATCAATTGGTAAGACTTTGGTAAAAATGTCTGCTACTTGCTCTTCTATATTGCAATACTGGAGCTTCACAACTTTCTGTTTCACATAATCTCTTAAGAAATGATACTTCATGTCAATATTTTGCTCCTTTCATGTTGAACTGGATTTTTAGGAAGTTCTATGACAGACTTGTTATCCACATAAATAATCATGGATTCTTCTTATGGATGACCAAATTCTTTTAATAAATTCTTCAACCATATTGCTTCACAAACAGAAGAGGATGTTGCCACATATTCAGCTTCACATGTTGACAAAGCTACAATACTCTACTTTTTGGACATCGACGTGAAAGCTGTTGATCCAAGATAGAAAACATATCTAGTAGTGTTTTTCCTTTCATCTTGACCACCTCCCCAATCACTATCTGAATATCCATATAATGTGGCATCATTATTATATGAATATAAAAGACCAAAATCCATGGTACATTTTATAATCTTAGGATCCTCTTTGCTGCAAGCCAGTGAGATTCCTTTGGATTCTTCATATCTTTGCTCAAAAGACCAACACTATAAACAATGTCTGGCCTTGTGATTGAGAGGTACCTTAAACTTCCAATCAAACTCCTAAATAGAGTTGGATCTATAATTTTCCCTTCTCCTTCTCTTGTCAATTTTAGATTCACTGCAATAGGTGTATTGACAGCATTGCAATTTTTCATATTAAATTTGTCAAGCAATTCCTTTGCATATTTTTTCTTACATATGAAAATGCCATCTGGTTGTTGTCATACCTCAATCCCAAGGAAAAATGACATAAGTCTAGAGTTGGACATCTTGAACTAACATAGCTTGTTTAAACTCATGGAACATTTGCTGATTGTTTCCTGTGAATAACAAATCATCAACATAAAGGCAAGCTAAAAGAATTTCACCATGGACATTCTTCTTGACGTAGACTACATGCTCATAAGGACACTTAAGAAAACCACTTCCATGAAAATAGCTGCTAATACGAGAATTCCAAGCTCGAAGAGCTTGCTTTAGCCCATATAAAGCTTTCTTCAAATGATACACCTTGTCTTCTTCTCATTCAACCACAAAACCTTCAGGCTGCTTTACATACACCTCTTCTTCAAGTATGCCATTTAAGAATGCTAATTTGACATCTAGTTGATATATTTTCCAACTATGATGTGTTGCGAGAGAAATCAGCATCTTCACCGTGTCAAGTCTTGCTACTAGAGCAAAGACTTCTTCATAGTCTACCCCATACTTTTGCTTGTAACCTTTAGCTACAATTCTTGCAACCTTTAGCTACAATTCTTGCCTTATAGCGCTCAATTCTCCCATCAACTATGTGCTTAATATTATACACCCATTTTGCACCAATAGTTCTTTGATCTAGAGGAAGTGCAGTAAATTCCCATGTGTTGTTTTTCTCAAAGGCATAAATTTCTTCTTGCATGGCATTCCTCTAACAATTCTCTTTCATAACTTCTTTGAAAGTAAAAGGCTCATGGTCCACATACAAACAAAAGTGATTTGTCTCTTCAGTTTATGCGTAGATATCTTCTAGGCCTCTCATTTTGATTGGTGTTGGAGATGGAGAAATGCTACCTGGGCTTCGGATTGATGAAGTGCATGTTGATGATGCATAGTGCTGGGGTGTTGAGAAAGGTCTCTCTGAACCTTCATAATTCACATCTTCTTCTTCCCTTCTAACTCAAGTGGCTTCTCTTTACTTGTGATGTCATCATTCCATCCCTATGACTATTCTTTACTGAAAATGACATCTCTACTCACCACTACTTTGTTGGTATGTGGTTTGTAGAGTTTGTATGCTTTTGACTCCTCATTATACCCAATGAAGATGCACTTCTCCAAATCCATTAAGAGAGTCTCCAAATCTTTGGACTCTTCAATAGCCACCACGACATGCTCAAATTTATTTGCAAGAGATCTTAATATTTTCTCCACCACACTAACATCTTCAATACCCTTTCCATTACTTTTCAAATGATTAACAATTACAAGTAATCGTGAAAAATAATCAGAAATAGATTCACCATCTTTCATATGAGCAACTTCAAACTCAGCACGAAGAGTTTGCAAACGAACTCTTTTCACATGATCGACACCCTTGAAAAAAATGCCAAGAATCTCCCATGCTTCTTTACTTGACTCTACTTTGGCAATTTTCTCAAAAGTTGACTCATCCACCCCTTGATAGATTAGAAATAGTACCTTCTTGTCTTTCTTCCTTTGATCCTTGAGCAAATTTTTTTTTGTTCTGCATTGTAGGTGGCTTCTTGCTCACTTGTGGGTTCTACATACCCATTAGTGACGAGCTCCCATAGGTCTTGTGATCCAAACAGCGCTTTCATTTGAATCTGTCAACTCTCATAATTTTCTTTCGTCAATTTAGGAATTTGTGGTTGCACCATATTAGAAGACATCTTCAATAATGGTGTAGACAAAGACTCTAGGCTCTAAGAACTTGGCTCTGATACCACTTTGTTGGCTTTATAAAGCCTTGACTTAAAATTCAACAAAGTACTCACAAGAAAGAGAGGAATGAAAAATTTTATTAGAGTACTTCAAACTCACAAACAAAGAGATTAGGCTACTGCCTTGAGAGCTTACTACAACTTTTTCTCTCACACACTTTCACATTATACATCTATCCCCTTTTATAGGGTGAAGTTATAAGAGCTATCATTATTGTCATGACTCTTTGTTGCATAACAGAAAATTCTAGAATGTGGAAGACTCAAAGACACAGACATTATGGAATGACAATAGACAAAATAGTTATGGAAAAACAAAAGACACAAACAGTTATGAAAAAACAAAAGACACAAACTATTATGAAATATCAAGAGGCACCTTTTAGTTTACCACTTCCAACACATATCATATACAGCATGATCAAAACGCCATAAATTGTATGCTGCATGTTTAGTTTAGTACGATCAACATGATCATAGTCTAATTCCGTTAACTATTGTCACATAGTTTAGTTGTTATGTTTTATTGGCACCTAATTCAGCTCCTTGTTTTACTATCTACTTTGAATCAAATTAAATTCTTACTCATCACAAAACAAACAACTTGAAGCAGCCAAGATTTCAATCAAAAATCTATATATATCTAAAAGCTAAGATGTAGCATTTATTGTTACTATGCTCCTGTTGAGCCACTTTATCAGTCACATCATACTCTTTTTCTTTTTCTTTTAAAATCATTTTTCTCTTTATGATTTTTTAATTTTCTTATATAAAATAATTAAATACAAATCATGGACAAACATTATTATTCATTAGATATAAATATTTGACTATTTAGCTACTTAAATTGATTTCAACTTTTCGTTTTCTTCTCTCTAATTTCAAGTAATTTTTTTTTTTAAATTGAATAATTCATTATCATTTTAGTGGATAAAATTAACATTTGAAGTGTCCCTTCATTTATCTACCGTTATAGTGTCTCCTCTTCCAAAATTTCAGTTTTTCACAACCTTATCTCTCTCTCACTCATACATTGATTATTTATTTAAGTTTTATAATGTTATATATATATATATATATACCAATACACATTTTAGATACAATCACCCATCATCTACAACAAAAAATTTAGCACAATACTAATTGTTTTCCATATTTTTCAATCAAGTTTTAGTTTTCACCATTTTGAGAAGACATCAAGCATTAAGTGTCTCTTCATTTATCTACCGTTATAGTGTTTTCTTTTCCAAAATTTCGGTTTTTCACAACCTTATCTCTCTCTCTCACTCATACATTGATTATTTATTTAAGTTTTACAATGTTATATATACCAATGCACAATCTAGATACAATCACCCATCATCTACAACAACAAAATTAGCAAAGTACTAATTTTTCTCCAAATTTTTCAATCAAGCTTTAGTTTTCACTATTGAGATGACATCAATTATATTTGTTTGAAACTTTCAAAGTTAAGGCAATAATAGAAAGACCATTGAGGTAAACAAAGCACACAATAAAAAATGATCTTCTTTTTTTCCCTTTCTTTTTAGCATTCTTGCATTTTCTGAAGTGATTCTGTTGTTTTCCTTTCTAAAATTTTCAATGATATTGACTTTTGTTATTTTTAATTGACTTAGAATTGTTAATGCAGTTTTATTTGGCTTATCATTGTTGTGGAAATTCCTAATATTGATATGAAACATACTTATAATGAACATTTTTTATGCTTATTTGTAGAGTGTCAAAAAATCAAAAAGTATTCAGTATAGTAATTTTGTTATTGTTGCATCTCATGTGTTTGGTAAAATTTCTTTTAGAAATCTTATGCGACTTTCTCAAATTTGTTTGTGATTTTTATTTTGTTCATTCTACTACAAATAATAGGCATCTCCACAATTAAATTTTTAGTTAATTTGAGCTTTCTTGGCAAGTTTTTACTTTATTTAGTTGATCATCTTTAAGGAAAAGCCAAAAAGAGAATAAGACAAAATATAATTTACTCTAAATCATCATTATGCTATTAATGTTTTTATGTATAGATAATTATTAAGGAACTTGATTAATTCTTTCTTAGAATTCCTATTACCCTTATGTCTAGCTTCTTAGATTAATTTTTGGGGGTTCAAGAGAGAGCCTAGCAACATTCTTTATGGTGTTCCCTATTTATGGTTCAAACCCCACCATCTCCCCTCCACCACCATCTACGTATCTCTCTCTCTCTCTCTCTCTCTCTCTCGCGCGCGCGCGCTATATATATATATATATAATTGGCTATTCAAATTAAGAATTCTCATGTATTACTCTTAAAAGATTTTATTAGATGTATAGATGACACTTTTGGTTTATGAAACATGATCAATAAACCGTGATTTTTATATAATTATATCTAGACTATACTACAATGTCATGGTGGATGGATTGATCTTATTTTACTATAAAATCTAAGTAATCATGTGGTTTATGAATTTGAAGAGTTATATATTGTGGAATTTGTTCATATGATGAAATAAAGTTTGCTCTTTGCATTTTATTTTATTTTATACTAGTATGTGACCCCGTGCTACCGCACGGGACTGGTTAATTATAATGATGCTATTGGCCAATTTTTTTGTTATCACACGGATGATAGAATTAAATCAAATAATGAAAAATATATATTGCATTTTATTATTTAAGTAATGCTATTGGTCTTCTTCTTTTTTTCTTTTTTTTTTGGTTTATCATACATAGGATAGCATTAGATAAACCAATGAATAAAAAAAAAAGAATATTGCATTTTATTATTTAAGTGATGCTACAGTGAAGAAAAAAAGAGAATATTACATTTTATTATTTAAAATATATAAAGGGACATTAAAAAATAAAAACTTATCATTGAGCTTGGAATCTTCTTGGAGACACCAATCAAGCGCTAATGTATGAGAGTGTGAAGTAAGGAAGAGTGGGATTGAACATTGTGTTTGAACCCGACCTTGCTCTGAGAAATCTGTAAGGAGGAGGAGAGGGTAGTGTGTGGATCTAGTTGGTAGAGGTTGAGAGAGGAGGAGACATTGGATGGCGATATAGATTTAGGAGGAGATGATGTTTTACTTTTATAGTCTTTCTCGTTGGACTCCTTGGTTCTAGTTATGGAATTAGAAGAGCTCTAGACTCTATTGAGATCACCCATAAAAGTGTGCAGGTGAGATGTTCTAGCTTAGGCCAATGAGTATTATCATTGTGGTTTTCTTGGCTTCTGTATTAAATGTTAATGCATCATTTATTTGGGCACAAAAATTAGAAAATTTAGATAAGATACATAACACAAAATTGGAGTCCAATTTATAATCTCCATAAAAGTGTGCAGGTAAGATGTTCTTACTTAGGTTAATGAGCATTATTATTGTGGTTTTCTTGACTTCCGTGTTAAATGTTAATGCATCATTTATTTGGGCACAAAAATTAGAAAATTTAGATAAGATACATGACATAAAATTTGAGTCAAATTTATAATCTAATTAGATTTTTTTTTTTGAGTTTTGGTTAGGACAAGTGGCGCAAAATTGAGAATCCAATTGAAATTTAATTGGATTTTCTCTCTGCTTCACCTATTATTATATATATAGATATAGATTTCCACTTTATGATATATGATTTATTGCATAGTTATTTTTATATACTTTTTCACTTAGTTTCAATTGTATAGAAGAAAGAAACGTGAATCTATGTTTTGGAGAAAACTATACCTATAAGTGTTGAATTGCATACATCTGTATAGTAATAAACAAAATATACATGGTTACAGCTTGCTCTAATAGTTCTCACACTGTAATTTTTTTTTTTTTTTATCAAAAATTATTGTATTGTATTTTCATACATATCTCCCTATATATAATACGTACCCAACTACAAAATATATTTAATTTGTTAGTTGTTACACCCCAAAAAACTTCTAATATAAAACATAATTTCAAATAACACATATTAACTTTTAAAAATATAAAATCTAATATATTAATTATATAATTATCTAATAAAACATATTCATATCAAATTTTTCAACATATCGTGCGGGTCTGTGACTAGTTTTTTTTTTTAAATTGAATTCAAAATATGCAATACCTGAAGCACAAATTGCAAAGGCTCCCCACATGTATCACAAATACAAGCTATTCCAGACGGAAAATTCACTGGATCTAGCCAAGCCTACAAGGCTACAACCACAAAAAAATAGCACTTATCAATAACTAAATTGTAAGCCTTTCTAGAGCAATAAAGAAATCAAAAAGTACCGGTACGCTTCTGGCTTTGTTGGGAAATAATTGACTGAGAAGAGACCAAGGATTCTTAGGCTTCTCAACGAAACATAAGGTAACGAATTCTTCTTCTTCTTCTTCTTCAGCTTTGTCGTCGTCGTCGTCGTCTTTTTCGTCCATAGCAAACTCTTCTACTTCTTCTTCTTCTTCTTCGTCGTCGTCATCATCAAGGGAAGTGATCTGAAGGCCTTTTAGCTTTTCCATAGAGTCTCCCTCCTGAGACATTTCGGATTCAATTTTCTTATGAATTTTGGAGGATATGGAGATTTGCGTGGGTTGCGCAGTTTTGTATTGTATTGTAACGTAGTTGTTCTTCTTCCTTCAGTGAGCTAAGGGGTTTAGGGTTTTACCTTCCTGTAATGAACTATTTACTCAGAGAAAAAAGACCACTACCACTATTTTTTAAGGATGCAATGTGTGTGTTAGCAAGGTAGTGGAGAAAAGAGAGAAACAAAGAGAGAGATGAATACTAATTTGAGTTCCTTCTTGATCTCTATAGTAGTCTTTGGATCACTTCTAGGAGTTTGTCATGGAGGGGAGTTGAGAAAACATTTTTACAAGGATAGTTGTCCCCTGGCTGAGGACATTATGAAGGAAATCATTTGGAAACGTGTGGCAAGCAATTCAACTTTGCTAGGGTAATTCACATCTTTTATCTTTCATTTTCATGATTGTTTTGTTAGGGTAATTCACATCTTTTATCTTTCTATCTCTCTCCATGCATTACATTCCTCCTTATCATTCATGTCCTAAAATTGCAATATTTAGGAATATAATAATTTTTTACAATTGTTGACATAGCTTGTTATGATTGGCACATAATAAAATATTGTCAGTGGTAGACTCAAATAAAACTGTTTTGTCAGGGTAATTCACATCTTTTATCTTTCTATCTCTCTCCATGCATTACATTCCTCCTTATCATTCATGTCCTAAAATTGCAATATTTAGGAATATAGTAATTTTTTACAATTGTTGACATAGTTTGTTGTGATTGGCACATAATAAAATATTGTCAGTGGTAGACTCAAATAAAAGTGATTATCCTAATCATAACATAGGTCATATCAACAACATTCATAACTAGGATTCATTTTTCAAACCATGAAACACATGCACTGTTATATGTTTTCTAGACATCTAAGGTATTGAATAGTTATAATTGACAAGATTGATAAGTATTGACGAAATTGGCAAGTCTATCCTATGTGGATGAGTCCTTCGATATGGACGAGTATACCCTCAGGACAGACGATGTGGAAGACAACACTACGGACGAGGGCATCCAGGCCATTTAATACAATCAACTAAACGGTTATACCTCCAACTGTATGAACAGTTTGAAAACGTTGATGCCTCATTACACAGCCCCAAAACGTTACCAAAAGGAGCATTAAGACCTCCATAACTCCTCCAACGGCTAGAGACCATGAGAGCATATATAAAGCCCACACACACTCCCACGAGGGCGAGAGAGAGATATACAAGTAAGAAAGGAGATTTTTTCTTTGATTTCTATTCATCTTATATTGCTTTATTTTGAAGAGAGTTTCATATTCTAACTTTGGCATCGGAGACATTGTGGCAGGCACCACACCGGTGACCATTGGTGAAAGTTGGAAGATCACCTCCATCCGACGAACATTACTGACGAGCTTACACTCATCAGTTTGGCGCCGTCTGTGGGAACGACATTTTCGTGTTCAAACTCGAAATAGTGGTTTCCTATCTTTATTCTTTTGGATGGAGTCCAATCAAGATTCTGCAGCCCTAGCTCAGCAAGTTCAGGCCCTTGCAGCCACAGTTGAAGAGCTGACTAGGCAAAACTAGGAAATGAGGCTACGGTTGCAGCAGGAGGAAAATCGTTCGAGGGGGAATCAAGAAGACGAAGGGGATAGCCACAGGAGAAGTGACTATCGAGGGCCAAACACTCCCGCCGGGCAAAATTCAAACCTTCTTTGGGAGATGAGGACGGAGATGGACGAACTTAGAAATGCCATCAAGGAAAAAACAGAGCGGAGTGTGGATTGGATGGTTTGGGTGACGGATTCGCCATTCACAACAGCAGTCCTCGACTGTCCAGTGCCGTCAAAATTCTGGCTACCTCAGCTCGAGCCCTTTGATGGGCTGAAGGACCCCCAAGATCACCTAAATACCTTCAAAACGACCCTGGGACTTCAGCAGCCCCCAGATGAAATATTGTGTCGTTCCTTCCCAACAACACTCAAGGGAGCTGCCCGGGAGTGGTTCACAAAGTTGCCAACGTCGTCCATCGACACATTCGAGCAGTTGAGCAACGCCTTCCTGCGTCACTTTATTGGAGGACAACGACCAAAAAGAACCGTGGATCACTTGCTCACCATCAGGCAGAGAGTGAAGGAGACCTTAAGGTCATATGTGAAACGCTTTACCAGGGAGACACTAGAGGTAGATGAGGCTGACGATATGGTGCAGTTGACTACCTTCAAGGTAGGGTTGAAGTCTAGGGAGCTCGTTACCTCACTCGCGAAGAACCCCCCAAAGATGATGGCTGAAATGCTCCTTAAATCGCAGAAGTTCATGAACGCTGAGGACGCGTTGGCTGCTATCAGGGACGGAGATAGACCGGGGGACAAAGGGAGAAGGGAAGACGACCGTAGAGGACAAAAGCGAGACCGTCCGGATCGTCGAAATAATGACGGAGTCAGAAGGAAAGATGATAAAAGTCCACGAACTGTAAAATTCACCCCTCTTGTTATGCCTGTTGGCAAAATTTTGACGCAGATTAAAGATGAACACTACCTTAAATGGCCATGGCCATTGCACTCGTCCCCTAGCGTCCGTGACAGGAGTAAGTATTGTCGATTTCACAAAGATCATGGCCACTACACCGAAGATTGTAGGGATCTCAAAGAGCAAATAGAGGAATTGATACGAAAAGGGAAGTTGCAGAAGTTTATAAAGAAGGGAGAGTACAACAAATTTTGAGACGAAAACAACAGCCAACATGAGTCCTCGTCCAAGAGCGGAAGCCGTTAGTCCCAGCCTCCTCAAAATGTGATCGGGGAAATACAGACGATAGCAGGGGGGCCTGTCACAGGAGGCTCATTCAAATCACCTAAGAAAGCACATCAATGACAGGTGAATAGCGTCCACATGGTGCCCCCGCCTAAGTACAGACGAACTGATCAGGATATGACCTTCAATGAGAATGACGCTAGAGGAGTGAAACAGCCTCATAACGACCCTTTGGTCGTGATGCTTACCATAGAAGGGTTCAACACCAAAAGGATCCTCGTGGACAACGGTAGTTCTGCTGACATCATTTACTTTCCTGCATTCCAGCAACTGAAACTGGATCCAAGAAGACTACCTCCGTTTGATTCTCCCCTCGTTAGCTTCAACGGTGACAGAGTATATCCCAAAGGCATAGTGACGCTGGCTGTAATAGTGGGAACATACCCGAAGCAGTTGACTCGTCAGATAGACTTCTTGGTAGTAGATTGTCCATCGTCATATAATGTCATTATTGGGAGGCCAGCACTCAACAAGTGGAAGGCGTCCACATCCACTTACTGCCTGAAGGTAAAATTCCCAACAGAAAATGGTATTGGTGAAGTTAAAGGAAACCAAGTTCTAGCTCGGGAATGCTACTAGGCTGTTTTAGCAGCTAAGGAAAACCACACGTGGACAATAGAAGGAAATGAGGAAGAAAAAGTAGAGGCACTGGAAGCAGTGGAGCTGGTCGAAGGGGAAGCAACGAGAACAACAAGAATAAGGATGACCCTAAGTCCTGAGATGAGAACGAAGCTCATTCAGTTTCTTAAGGAGAACTTAGACGTCTTTGCCTGGAGCCATGACGACATGCCAGGCATATCTCCAGAAGTCATCCAACACAGGTTGAATGTGGACCCAGAGAGGAAGCCCATCAAGTAGAGACGAAGAACCTTTGCGCCCAAGAGAGACCAAGCCATCACTGACGAAGTGAGCAAACTCTTGAGTGCAGGCTTCATCAGGGAGGTATATTATCCAGATTGGCTTGCAAACGTCGTTCTAGTAAAGAAAGCAAATGGGAAATGGAGGATGTGTGTAGACTTCACAGACCTAAACAAGGCCTGCCCGAAGGATAGCTTTCCTCTTCCGAGAATAGACCAGCTCGTAGACTCTACGGCTGGGCACAAGCTGTTGACGTTCATGGACGCGTTCTCAGGGTACAACCAGATAAAAATGGCTGACGAGGACCAAGAGAAAACCGCCTTCATTACCAGTCAAGGGCTCTACTGTTATAAGGTAATGCCGTTTGGACTGAAGAACGCAGGAGCGACTTATCAGAGGTTGGTAAATAAAATGTTCATCAAGCAGATAGGCAGGAACATGGAGGTGTACGTCGACGATATGCTCATTAAGAGCAAGGAAGAGCTTGCACATTTGGACGACCTTAAGGAGACATTCGATACCCTCAAATAATACCAAATGAAGCTGAATCCTGGTAAATGTGTTTTTGGTGTTGCCTTCAGAAAATTTCTGGGATTCATGGTGTCTTAAAGAGGAATAGAAGCAAATCCTGAGAAGGTACAGGCCATAATCAATATGGCATCACCTAAGACTGTCAAGGAGGTCTAGAAGCTCACAGGCCGGATTGCAGTACTTAACAGGTTCGTCTCTAGAGCAACGGACAAATGCTTGCCATTCTTTAAGACTCTGAAGCAAGCCTTTGAATGGACCGACGAATGTGAAGTGGCATTCCAAGAGCTCAAACGTTACCTTAGCAACCCGCCACTTCTAAGCCTGTCCAAAGAAGGTGAAAACTTGTATTTGTACTTAGCAGTATCATCTACAGCCGTCAGTGCAGCCTTAATCCGAGAAGAAGATAGGAAACAGCTCCCAGTTTACTACGTCAGCCAAGCTTTCCAAGGAGCTGAATCCAGGTACCCAAAAATCGAGAAAATCACGTTCGCATTAATAGTAGCTTCACGCAAGCTCAGACAATACTTCCAGGCAAATCCAATCTTAGTGATGACAGACCAACCCATCAAGAAGTCTATGAGCAAGCCTAAAGCAGCTGGGAGGATGGTCCAATGGGCGATTGAACTCAGCCAATTCGACGTGGAATACCATCCCAGGATGGCCATTAAAGCACAAGCGTTGGCAGACTTCATCGCCGAGTTTACCTATCCAGATGAGCCCAACCATACCAGCAAGGACAAAACATGGGTAATGCAAACTGATGGCTCGTCAGCCCAAAAAAGAGGGGGAGTAGGGGTCGTCATAACCACTCCTGACTGAGAAGTATTGAGATATGGAGTTCAGCTAAAATTCCCAGCCACCAATAATGAGGCAGAGTACGAAGGAATTCTGACAGGCTTAAGGCTCAGAAAAGAGCTTGGGGCCAGGAACCTGCTAGTCCAGAACGACTCAAAGTTAGTAATTGGGCAGATCAGAGGAGAATACGAAGCAAAAGAAGAAAGAATGCAGAAATACCTCAAATTGACGAAGCACTTGACTCAAGAATTCAAAAAAATAGGATTCATCCAAATCCCGAGAAGCCAGAATAGGGCCGCAGACGAAGTTTCAAAGATAGCCTTATCGGAAGAAATAAAATCGAAGACAGATCTGATGATTGAGATACAGAAAAACCCCAGCATAGAAAAAATTTTAACATTCGCAGTCCAGAGCACAAGTAGCTGGATGACGCCCATCATGTCCTTCCTCCAGGATGGCCACCTACCTCAGGACGCAGATGAAGCCAAGAAGATCAAGAAGAGAGCTGCCAGATTCACGATTCTCAATGACACCTTATAAAAAAGAGGTTTCTCCATGCCTTACTTGAGGTGCGTTGACGAAGGAGAAGCCGAATACGTCCTGAGAGAGGTCCATGAAAGAATTTGCGGAGACCATGCAGGACCAAGATCCTTGGTGAGAAAGATTATGCGAGCAGGGTACTTCTGGCCAACTATGCAAGATGACGCATCAAGGTTCGTCAAGAAATGTGACAAGTGTCAGAGGTTTGGGAATATTCAACGACTGCCATCAAAAAAGCTGAAGATGATAACATCTCCATGGCCATTTGCACAATGGGGAATCGACATCGTTGGCCCCCTGCCTCAAGGAAAAGGTCAGGTAAAATTCTTGCTAGTTGCTATTGATTATTTTACTAAATGGGTTGAAGCGGCGACTATCACCGAGACCAGAATCCAGAGTTTCGTGTGGAAGAATATAATCTGCAGATTCGGGATTCCACGGACGATCATATCAGACAACGGACGACAGTTCGATTGCCAGGATTTCAAAGACTTCTGCTCGGGCCTGGGCATCAAGAACCAGTTTTCATCACTAGGCCACCCTCAGGCGAATGGACAGATGGAAGTGACGAATCGCACGTTGCTCAAGATCATAAAAACCAAACTGGACGATGCGAAGGGTGCCTGGCCAGAAGAGCTGCCCAACGTCTTGTGGGCCTACAGAACCACGGCTAGAACCCCAACGGGAGAGACCCCCTTCAGACTTACCTACGGTACAGAAGCAGTGATCCCTGTCGAAGTGGGAATAACCAACATCAGACGAAAAGCGTTCAATGAAGAAGAGAATGATGACTTACTATGAGTTGACCTAGATTGCCTTGACGAAGTACGAGACAAAGCCTTCAGCAGGAGGACGGAATACCAGAAAAAAATGACAGACTACTACAACAGAAGGGTGAAGCTCAGGCGACTCAACATAGGAGACCTCGTCCTGTGCAAAGTGACCCAAGCAACCAAAGACCCAACTCAAGGAAAGCTCGGCCCCACGTGGGAAGGACCATACAAAGTCATTCACTACTCCAGACAAGGCAGCTACCACCTGGAAACCCTAGACGGACAAAGGCTCCCAAGACCATGAAACATTGATCATTTGAAGAAATACCATCAGTAGATGTAATGGAAACACGTATTCGTCATTAACAATCAATAAATGAACTATTCAGGCAATATTTGTGTACGAACAGGCCTGGTCTAGAAGAAACTAACAAAAGCCAAAAATGGCTAAGTAACAAGATTCTGCCTTGACGAATGTACGTTACTGACGAATGTACGTTACTGACGAATATAATGTCACTAAGAGTGATTAAAAAGCCAAAAATGGCTAAGTAACAAGATTCCGCTTAGACGGATGTAAGTTATTGACGAATAAATAAAAGCCAAAAATGGCTAAGTAACAAGATTCCGCCTTGACGGATGTACGTTACTGACGAAGATAATATCACTGAGAGTGATTAAAAAGCCAAACATGGCTAAGTAACGAGATTCCGCCTAGACGGATGTAAGTTACTAACACATATATATGCGTCAAATTGGCCAAATAATAAAATGCCAGAAGAAAAGGCTAAATGGCAAGACTCCATCTTGATGGAAGTACGCTACTGACGATTAAAAAAAATCAAATATAAGGTGCCACCAAGATGACAGACACGGCAGGCATGCATCAGATAAAAAAAAAAAAAAAACGCGCAATCACGAATACAAGTAAGTGCCAAAGAAATAAAATTAAAAGCTTGAAACTAGCAGGCCAATTACCATTGTCTTTACAACTAAGAGCCCATAAACGCTGAGCTGAAAACGCTGTCCTCAAAATAAATAAAATTGTTCAGCAAATAGATTTACAAAAAGAAACAGATGCCCAGAACATGATGGGCAACACAAAAAGAAAGAAATTTTTGCAAAGTGTCAAAGTCGTCCAGAAGCGTCGTCAGCAGGGGCATCCTCGGTACGAGCAGCTTCATCAGGAGCGTCAGCTGGAGCTTTAGTCTCAATGGCAGACAATTGAACAGCCTTGTCAGCCGCCATTTCTTGATCCACCTCTTCCAGATCCAGCGCCTCCATGTTCACTCCGGAAGGGTGCTTGACGAGGTATCTCCTCAGAAGCTCAAAACCCTTGAAATACCAACTGAGGAGCATGGTGTTGTACTCGTCAGTGGTCTGAAAGGCTGCTACTGATCTGGCTACGATGGTCTTGAGGCTCTCCTTGGCTGCAATAATCTGCTCGTCCTTCTCAATGGTTAGTTGGTGCTCCACCCTAAGATCGTCTGTTAGCTTCTTTGCCTGCTCTCTCAAGGTATTCGCCGTACCCATGGATTCGATAAGATCTTTCTTCAAGGCAGAATTCTCCATCTCCAATACCTCCACCCTAGAAGTTAGAGACGCCACCTTTGTCTCCTGAGTAAGATACTCAGAAGAAAGATGAAGACTCTCCCCCAGCACCTAAAAGAGAGTTAGAGGCATTAAAAAAAAAAAAAAAAAAAAACCTGAGGTAGAGGTACCTGAATGATCTTATGGAAAAAAAAAAAAAAAAAAAAAAACCTGAGGTAGAGGTACCTGAATGATCTTATGGACGTGGCCAGCGGCTACCCCACTAAGGGGGGCACCGGACAAGGCCTTTAAGTCGGCAGCTGTTATTACTTCGTGGGCCATGTCCACTGCCATTTTCTCGTCATTCCAAATGGTAAGTGGACGAGAGTCAGCCTTCTCCTTCTCCTTCCCTTTTTCAGATAGACGTGGCCTTTTTGAGACGGGAGTGCCACCTATCTCTTCCAGTGACACAGTTGGAGAAGCTGTCCTTATCGTCTCTCCCACGGAAACGATCGGGTGGACGGAAGCAGCTAGAGCAACAGGAGTGCCTCTCTCGGTAACACGTACTGTCTTCTTGCCGAGGTTGGACAGTGGCTCATCTTTCTTCGACCTCATTTTAGCGTAGAGGTCCTTGTTAAACTTCGTCGTCATCTCTGCCAGAAAAGAGCAACATAAAAATAAACAAACAGAGGAGGAAGGAAAGAAAAATGCTGACAGGTTCAACACTTACTCTTTTTTCCTTCAATTTCAATGTTTCGTAAAACGAAAGAGGAAGGATCCGGGCCGAGATTGTAAAAAGCAAGCGTCCTCGGGTCTACCAAGTCATCCCAGCTCTCAATTGTCTGGGCGTATTCAATTGCTTGCTCAACTCGTTCCTTGTACCTGTTCTTGAGTTTAGGTCGTCTCTTCACTGCAAAAAGGAGGATAACAAAAAAAAAAAATTGTTGTGACGACCACAAGCAAATGAATACAACCAAACTAAAACGACAAGGAGGGAAACTGACGCACCTAAGGTCGGGGTTCCCCACCGACGGAGCAACCTTGGAATGTCACCCCACTCCTGACTGGAGGGAGTCTCAAAGTCATCCCCGGACACAAAGAAAAATCTTGACTTTCAATATCTGAAGGACGAAGGCAGCCCTCCAATAATCCTGGTTCTCCTCTCCCAAGGAACCAACTCATAATACCCATACTCCTTTGACTCTTTCAAACGATAAAGGTCGACGAGTTCACCCACCTTAATCATATCCCCGTTAGCAGCCAACCATATCTCCATACAGTTGACTACTATTTTCCATGAATTAGGCATTAACTGCCCAGGGGCAATCCCAAAATGGCTCAGAAGCTCCATGAAGAAAGGGTGGACGGGGAATCTAAGTCCACAGGTAAAGGCAGCCTCATAAAAGCACACCTCACCTAGGAAGAAATGACAAGCCCTATCCTTGTCACTAGGCCGACGAACGCGAACCCTTTCTGGAAACTGGAACCTATCCTTAAATCTACTCACCTTCTCGGCATCCAGACCACAAACCTCTTCAAGGGCATAAAAAGCCCTAACGACGCGGGGAGAAGAGACAGCCGTATCCCCCTCCACTGGATTACCGCTAGACGACAACCCAGTCTCGAGATCCCTGGATCTGACTTCAGACATTATCTTCTCCTTCCTCACCTGACCCTCGAACCAGTCAATTGATTGCCTAATTAAAGGCAACAATTCAGTCAATACCACACTAAGGCCACTACCCTAAAAAAAAAAATTTCAAAATCTGAGAAAGTGCCTAAAGCCCCCCCTAAGCGCGCAAAAAGAAAAGAAACCGAGGGACAAACGACTCTAACCTCAGAATTACCAACCATGAAAACCCAACAAAAACGCAGAAAAGGAAAGCAACACAACTGAATCATAGGCAAATTAAAAAGAAGCAGGAAAAAAGAAAATTAGGAACAGTACCACAGCATATCCAAGAAAGGAAAAGCGAGAGGGAAGGAGAAACATACCTTAATCAATGGCGGATTGAGGAAGCTCTGCTTAACCAGCGTACCAACTCAAAGAAAAATGGCAGGAAAAAGCTAAAGAAGAGTAATGATTGAAATGTGAAGAAGAAAAATGAGGAGAAAAGGAAGTTAAAAGTAAAAGCTCGAAAAATGGAAAGACCGGCGGGAAACCCAATAGTCTCATCACTTGGGACATTAATTGTACCAATCAGCGCGCGCCATGAAGGCCACGATTTGTGAAGCGCCGCCGCTTCGCACTTAATACGGAGCAGAACCCCAAGAGTCATTTATAACTTGTAACCCTTCATATTCCATGATCGTCACTAAAACGACGAACACAGAATCAGGGGGCAGCTGACGAGATTGATAAGTACTGATGAAATTGGCAAGTCTATCCTATGTGGACGAGTCCTTCGATATGGACGAGTATACCCTCAGGACAGACGACGTGGAAGACAACACTACTGACGAGGGCATCCAGGCCATTTAATACAATCAACTAAACGGTTATACCTCCAACTGTATGAACCGTTTGAAGACATTGATGCCTCATTACACAGCCCCAAAACGTTACCAAAAGGAGCATTAAGACCTCCATAACTCCTCCAACGGCTAGAGACCATGAGAGCATATATAAAGCCCACACACACTCCCACGAGGGCAAGAGAGAGATATACAAGTAAGAAAGGAGATTTTTTCTTTGATTTCTATTCATCTTATATTGCTTTATTTTGAAGAGAGTTTCATATTCTGACTTTGGCATTGGAGACATTGTGGCAGGCACCACACCGGTGACCATCGGTGAAAGTTGGAAGATCACCTCCATCCGACGAACATTACTGACGAGCTTACACTCATCAATAATGTATCAAGGTTGCGATGCCTCTGTATTGCTAGACTCTACAACACATAACCAAGCTGAGAATGCGGCAATTCCAAATTTGTCTTTGGGGGGATTTGATGTAATAGATGAGGTGAAGACAGAGTTAGAAAAGACCTGTCTTGGAGTAGTTTCTTGTGTAGATATTGTGGCTTTGGCTGCTAGAGACTCGGTTTCCTACCAAGTATTGGAAATATTTTAGTGTGACTTGGAAACAACATAGTAGCATTAGCAAGATGTGTCTGGTCTGAAAAACCATGCCAAGGTAGTGAAGTTGATGTTTTTGACCAAATTCCTTCTCATTTCAAATGGAATGGAAATGGAAAGAGTCCCTTTCATGATTAAGGTTTTATTTCCAAACATCTAATAGCGTATAGAATGTCATGTTATTTATTATTTTAAATAATGTGACACTAGATAACTTTTAGATTCGTAAAAATTTAATCCGAACAATGAAACTAATCTCCTTTCCTAGTTCTACACCTTCACTTAGTTTATGTTACTCTTTCAAGTATAAATACACACACCATTACCAAAATAGCACTACCTTTACTGTTCCTATAAATCAATTCTGAAAGCCAAATGCAATACCTCAAACTCTTTCTCTTTTCCCTTTTTTTTTTTTCATCATCTTGCATTTAGCATTATGTAATCAAATGCTTGTGGAAATGATTGTAGTTTCAAAGGCCAATCTGGGAAGTACTTACTGGTAGGAGGGGTGGAAGCATATCGCGTATTTCAGAAGCCCTCGCCAACATCCCATCACCATTCTTCAATTTCGGCAGCCTAAAACAATCTTTTGCCAACAAAGGCCTCACAGTTCATGATTTTGTTGTTTATCAGGTAAAGATTCTATATGGGGGGAAAAAGCTTTATATAAGCTTGTAACATGATAACACCGTTTCACTAAATCAAGGTCTTTTCCATAAGCATATTGCGTATGTAGATGTAAAAAGCTATGTCCTATTGCTAGTCTTAAGTAATAACAATTTAACTCTTTCAAAATGATATCTTAAGTTGTGTCCAAATGATTAACAAATTAGTTTTGGTTAGGTGGACATACAATTGGTGTTGGGCATTGCAATTTCTTTAGCAAGAGGCTATACAATTTCACAGGAAAAAATGATGCAGATCCTTCTCTAAACTCGACCTATGCTGCTTTCTTGAAAACCCAATGCAAAAGCCTCTCAAACAACATAACTATCGTGCCAATGGATCCTGGAAGCCCCCTATCCTTTGACAACAACTACTTCAAAAACTTGAAGCCCAATCAAGGTCTTTTCGAATCTGATGTGGCACTTTTAACAAACAATGAAGCTACCAATACTGTCGATGAGTTGCTTGACTCTCAAGATTTTTTCGCGGAGTTTGGTCAATCGATGAAGAGGATGGGAGCCATTGATGTGCTTACAGGATGTTCGGAAGAGATTAGGAAGAAGTGTAATGTAGTTAATTCTTGAGAGCTAGTTGGTTTATTAAGTGTGACAAATAAGTCATATGTATATATTTTTTTCACTTTTTGTGTCAATTATGAATAACTAGTCACTAACTTGTGTTATGCATGGAAAAGTTTGACAATTTTATTTTAATATATTATACATATTTGTTTTCTTTATTAAATACTAATAAATCAAAAAAATGTCAATTAACTTCATATTAACATGAAATAATATTATATATGTTATCTCTAGAGTATATATGAACAAATAAATCAAGGTTAATAGTAACTTGACGGTTATTTCATAGGTTCATATAACAATTTCCACATTAAAATTGCAATAATATAACAACAAAAACTCACATACAAATAAATACAAAAATAATTTGTTTATGCTTGTATGCTTCTACTTCTCATGGATAGAAATCTTCATTACTGTATATGGTCGTATCTCTATTTTGTTGTACATTCTGTAGAGGGTTTGTATTTTTGTATGATGTAGTCTCATTTTTCATCTCAAGGTAAAGTTAAACATGGCCCCAAAGAGCAACAAAAAGTTGTTTTCAGGCTCTTAGCAGTGTTCTTTCTTTTCCATGGTACCCTAGATACTTCCAAAAGTGCAGCTTATATGCCTTGAAAAAGGAAATAACTTATTAACTTCCTTGACTATAACAAACAATAACAAAGACCTCCTATGAAAATGTCCACTTAACAAAATAATAATCATATTCTTTAGTTTCACTAATCCGTAGATGAAGAAAAGTGAGGTTTTAATATTAGGAAGAGATAGAGTTGGGAATTATTTTCTTTTTATTAGGATTTTTAAATTTAGAAAAACCATTTTTAAATTGTAGGACAAATTCAGGAAAAAAATGGTAATGACAAGGCTGCTAATATGACTCAACCTGATCGTAGCAATATTAAATGCTATGCTTTAGTATTTAGTAATATATATATTTATAAAAATAAGTTCTCTTAACAAATTGTTCTTCTTTTTTTTTTTTGGTTAAATAGAGGATATGCATAAATTAGGAATTAATAAGTTAAAAAAAAAAACAGAAATTAATAAGTTTGTTACACAACATACTAGCTTTATCAAAAGTTACATGATTACAACCGCACACCCTTGATGCGGTGGTCACTCCACAAGTGTAAGTGCCTGTGGATATGGGGGGGTAAGAGCTGGGGTTCAAATCTCCAGAAAGAAGCTTCACACACATATACACTTAGATTTAGTTAGAGTAGAATTTTTATCTTGTATAAAAAAAGAAAAAAAAAAGTTACATGTTTTTTCACCACGGATGGTGGTTTTAAAAATATTACAAAAGAAGAGATAGTTCCTAATACAAGTCTTGCCAATGTATCAGCACATTGGTTAGGTTCGTGGTAAACATAATCAGTATGCTTGTTAGAGATAGTTTTAAATAGGTTTTTGTAGTCAGACAATAGAGATTTCATTAATAAGTTGTGACTTAATCTAATATTCTTTTCATATTAATGCATACACATATAAATCTATATATTTTATGTGTTTTGAATTTTTCTTATCTCAGTAGTCAGTATATCAATATCATAATTCAACCGCCCAAATAAAAATATTACCGACTCTTCCCTGTTTAATATAATCATCTATGTCCATGCATTCAATAGTATGTTTTTTTTTAGGTAGGTTTTTTTTAGGGGATTCGGCTAAGTTCATTTCCTTCACCAAGTGGGCTCGTTATGGGAGGGCGGTTGTTTTATTAAAGGAAAATTGGATTAGTATAGTAAATAAAACATATTCTAGATTACAGCAAAAAACAAAATGGAAAAAGTTATTAGATGCTTTAAGTGAATTAATTTAGGAAATATTTTTAAAAACTCTTTATGGGAAAAGAAAAAAAGTAACTAATATTTTGACAATTTTTTATATTTCCCATAAAAGTAATATTAAAATTTTCTTAAAATAGTCCATCAACAAATACTTTAAGAGGTGGGTTCCAGTTAGCTCAACTGGTAATTAAAATCTCTGATGGTTAAATAAGAGATCTGGAGTTCAATCTCTGCCTACACTAAAAATCATTTAGTGTCTTGGTCTAATGATAAAAATCTATCATCATGAGCAGATGCGATAAGTTCAAAAAAAAAAAAAAAAAAAAAAAAACTTTAAGAGTTGGGGCAACAAAATGAAAACTAATCTTCCTGATGGCATCCAATTTTCAAAGCACACGTTTGTTAGGCTCCTTGTAATTACTGTGTTCAATTGAATTCTGCTTAAAGGCAGTTAGAAATTAGAACTCCAGAATGGTACTGTATTATTCACTAGTACGGTTTAACTGTTGGTTGCTCAATAACAATAAGTGTCCTTTTTGGTCTAGGCCAATTGAAAGACATTCTTAATTTCTTATAGGATGTGAAATTTTGGATGCCAGAGTATTTGTAATAGTGTTGAACTTGACAATAATTATTTTTTGTTTTTAATTTTTGGTCCCTGCACAATATAAAGGTAAGATTATCCATGGACTATGTGTATTATTTGAACAAATTATATAATTTATTAAAAATGTTATGTGATTAAAACTACACATAAATATGGTCTTTTTAACAGTTGTGTAGTGGTGGAGGAAAATTCTTTTATACTGCTTTAGAGGAAAACTTTTTTCATAAAGGTAATATTTGTTTTTTTAATTTTTAATTATTTATGATTCGATAAATAAGAGAGGGGATTTTGAACTCTAGATGTAGACGCTAGCATGTGTCAAACACATAAATCTACAAGGCTTTCTTGTTGATATTTGCTTTCTAAAGTACTGATTATGCTGACTTGCCAAATTGTTTGGTGCTGTTCTCCACCTCCGCAAGGTTTGAAAGAAAAATTTACTCATTAGCTGATCATTATTGAGGTTAATACAATGGATTGGGAATCACATCTTATTTGTGTGTACTTTAATAATATAGCACTATTAATTTTATAAATAGTTTAATAAAACATCATTGACTTTGATATTATTGTAAAATTCTTCTATAACAGAAAATTCATCACACCCAAAAAATATTTGGGATTTGGCAAACAACTCCATGTTCCTTTGACTAGATATAATCAAAGTTTCTAGTGACATTTTTTTTTAGGAAAAAAAAATATTTATTTAAGCAAACAAATTGATTGCACCAAAAAGTTACTTGCAGTACACGTTCTCAGCTATTTAAATCTAGGCGAAAAGCCACTTTTAGTCCCTATATTTTCAGGAGATTCCCATTTTAGTCCATACATTTTATTTTTACCGCTTTTAGTCCCTATCCTGAAAAATACTTCTCGTTTTGGTCCCTGTCGTTACATCAGAAACAGAGAAAGCTGACATGACAAACAGCAGGAATAAATAATAGTAAATTAATGTCCACGTGACTTAAATTAATAATAAAAAATATTTTTTGGCATTAAAAAATGCCATGTCAGCATCTAAATTAAAAAAAAAATTAATTTATTAATTTTAACTAAATAAAAAAATTAAAAACTAAAAATTACATGAATTGAGATCTAAGTGTATCTTGAACAAAAACACCCCAAATCCAAGAACACAAACCCAAAAATTAAAAATCTCAAAATAACCATTTTCTCAAACCCAGCAATATTATCAAATCCTAAAGCCTCATAGTATCAAATCAATCCAAAAATACAACACAACCAATCTAAACAAAAAAAATCTCAAACTCAGAACAACCCATCAACCACCACGTCTGAAGCAAGCCACGAACCCAGGGACAATCACAGTGACCAAACCCACCAATAAATCACAAACCAAACCACAAATGAAGAACCAAACCACAAAGCAAGCCACGCACCAAACCCAGATCGGAACCACTAACCACCGCCACCCTGACCCGAATTGGAACCACAACCCAACAAAAATTTACCCATGAAAGCCACGAATTTAGAACAAACACCGTGGCCCACTCCCAACAAACGCAATCAACAAAAACCCCCCCTAAAAATCCAAGTCCAGCGACAAAAGCCAAATGCGAAAGAGGGAGAGAAAGAGAACTCAACGCTGCCATGCTGCCGCCTTGGACCTGATCTGGTTGGGCATATGGGTTCACGATAGGCCGATGGTTTTCAGGTGGATGGGCTATGCAATTTTTAGGTAGATGTGCTCTCTCACGTTTGACCGACGAGAGTTATAGTGGAATGAGCTTTCTGTCGGAGAAGAGCTTGTCGGCGGGGAGCACGACCACTGGATCTGGGTTTGCTTGAGGTGGGTTTGCTGGGTTTCTTTTTAAATGAGATGGGTTGTTCTCAATTTGATAATTTTTTGTTTGGATTGGTTGTGTTGTATTTTTGGATTAATTTGATACTATGAGGCTTTAGGATTTGATGATATTGCTGGGTTTGAGAAAATGGTGATTTTGAGATTTTGAATTTTTGGATTTTAATTTTTGAGTTTGTGTTCTTAGATTTGGGTTTGTGTTCTTGTTCAAGACACACTTAGATCTCAATTCATGTAATTTTTAGTTTTTAATTTTTTTAATTTAGTTAAAATTAATAAATTAATTTTTTTAATTTAGATGCTGACATGGCATTTTGTAATGCCAAAAAATATTTTTTTATTATTAATTTAGGCCATGTAGACATTAATTTACTATTATTTATTCTTGTCGTTTGCCACATCAGCTTTCTCCGTTTTTGATGTAACAGCAGGGATCAAAACGAGAAGCATTTTTCAAGATAGGGACTAAAAGCGGTAAAAATAAAATGTAGGGACTAAAAGTGACTTTTCACCTTAAATCTGTTAAACATGGAGGCGTAACCGTGTAAACACGAACATATCTTGAGCATTAAGTAAAAAAAATCAATACAAAATAATATGGATTTAGTCACATTTGATGTATTTCATCAATTGAATTCAACCTTAACGCTTTCTTGGTTCGACTATCAATTCATCTCGGACAACCTAGCTTGAGCAACCAAGCAGAGGCGGTGATGATTTCATCTTAACCTACCCAAAGACCGATCAACTCATTAATTAATCATATTTATTAAAAAAAACCATGTCAATAATTACAACTATCCATGATGACAAAGATTTAGAAAAACAGCCATAAAAGATCTTACATAAATGAAAGAAAAAAAAAAACATAGATGTGACATTTGAATTGCCCAAAAAAATTACATTATTTCAAAATAATATTTACTGACTTAATTATCAGATGATCATTGACGAGCATTACATCAATGGCCACATATATATATTTTTTGTAGGTGTCTATTGTCCACATCTGTTGTACTACTAATCATTTGAATAATGTATCGTAAAAGAGAGGCATGTCTCATGCGCTTGGCGCATGAGAGATTTAATCCATAAAAGATAGCAAATTAAGTTTGAAAAGCTTATCAACAAGGTTAGCAAGCGCATGAGAGATTTAATCCATAAAAGATAGCAAATTAAGTTTGAAAAGCTTATCAACAAGGTTAGGTATTTGCTTTAATCAGATATGTTGTATGCTTCCTACTATGTCAAAAAAGTTCTTATTAATAGAAGATCCATCATGGGCGAAATTGTCAGATTGAATATTATAAAGTTTCATAATAAGTATAAGAGCACTCATATTAGTTAATGTATAATATTATAAATGGTAAATTTTGCTCGTGTAGTCACTACATAATCATGTAAATATACAATTACTATTCACATATAAATATATTTTTTAATATTGTCTTCAAAAAAAATATATTTTTTAATATTTTGTTACTAATATACAGAGAGATATTTTGAGAAAGTAATAAATAATTGATAAATAAATAATATTTTAATAAAATGTAAGATAAAATAAATAATATAATACAAGTATTTTTAAAAAGTTATTATATAAATAAATAAAACATCTTACGTTAATATTGACGATCATTTTAAATTTTTTATAATGCAAATGATCTTGATGGTTATCATCATTCATCAGTCGTCAAGGAATGACATTATCTCTTTGTCTGTGGTTATATTCATCAAACATCTTGTCAAGTTGACGTTCTGATGTGCATGTCTAACATCGTGCCATTTCGGTTATCTTCTGCTGCATTGACATTAATTTCCATATGAGCTGGCCTAGGTAATTAAGTGTACAACTATGACTACAATGTCGTGAAAAAGAGGAAATATTGTGTCCATGCAAGCAAAATATATACATATATATATATATATATGGAAATGTTAACAAGCATGATGTGTACTTATTAAGATTTTTTTATATGGGTCTCACTTAATAAAAATGACAAAAAATTATTAAAAATGTTGTCAGAAAGGATAAAAAAATTACTAAAAATTTGTCAAAAAAAATAAAAAGCTACAAAAAGTAGATAAAAAACTAAAAAAAATTGTTATTAATGGACACCTTAACATAACCTCTATATATATATATATATATACCATGCAGGGTAGCTAACTAAAGATAATACTGAAAAAAGATAGTACTGAAAAATGTATTATGTGGGGCTGTAGGAGAGATAAAAGGGAAAAAAAAAAAGTCCGGTTAATGCATTTTAGAAAATGTTTTATGAAAAAGTTATAAAAAAATCATTTTTTTCTTTAAAAGGTTTTATAAAATAATTTATTAATATATGCCTTAAGTTATATGCTAATAAAATTTAAATAAAAAATAAAAAAGAAATGCAATATATCTTATTTGAGACCGTAGTCTTTGACTACTTATTAACATAGAGGGTGTTTGGTTTGTTTTTTTAAATAACTATTTTCAGTTTTTAAATAATATTTCACGTATTTTTATACATTTTTTTACTTACACGTATTTTCACAAATATTTTTAAACACATATACCAAACAAGCTTCTAAAATTCTGTAAACTTTCACATCATAAAAAAAAGAAAAGGCATGTAGGCTATCCCTTGCAAAGAAACCTCGATGAAGGATGCTACAAATTCGACTAAATTTGCGTTAAATTCAATTTGTTTTCAATTTGTGTCAGCATTTGGAAGGAATAATTAGTTCAAACGGCTCCCACCAGCCAGACTGTTAATTTAATGCAGAAGAAATTAGTGTGTGTTTATTTCCAAGAATAAAGCATGCACGTTCGACTATGCTTCCTATTGTATTTTTTTTTAGTGAAAAACAAATGTTTTTGTTTGGGAATAGTTTATTTAGGGTGTGTTTGGTAATTATTTTTTCCTCTTATTTTCTGTTTTCAAAAACAGTTTTCTATTTTTAAGACTAAAAAATTTGTTTGGCAACTGAAAATGGACAGAAAACAAAAATCGTTTTCAAAATTCAATTTGTAAAGGAAAATGAAAATGTGCAAAATGCTATTTTCAGTTTCTAATTTTTAAAAGTCAGTGAAAAAATACATTTAATTTAATGAATCTGTCTCATTTAATGAGTTAGCATTAGAGTTCAAATCCTAGTAACATATTTTAGTATTTTCTATTTTTTTCTTCAAAAAATTGTCTTTTTAATTTCAACTAACCAAACATCTTTTTGATTTCAAAAATACAAGAAATTTGTTTTTTCTTTATGTAAGGACTCAATTTGGATTGACCCTGAATATGAATGGGTTTTCAGCCCAATCCAGCCCAAACAATTAATTTATAGAGAGTGGGTTAAAGGTTTAGGCGCTGGCTGTCGATCACCATGCATGAACTTTCTTTTATAAAAAATACTAAGAGTTTCTTTACAAATGGGGGGATGCTCCTCGGCCCGTGGCCGAGGAGACCCTTTTCTTCTTTCTTTTTTTTTCCCCCCTCCTTTTACTTTACTTGCTTTTCTTATATAGTTTTCATCTGCCTATCTCCTTATTCCATCTGTTGATCATCCATTTGCCTTTTTTCTGGCCGTCCGTCCCATCAGAGGCCTTATCAGTACTCAAGTGGTTCACTCTGATCAACGTTGCCCTGCCAAGGGGTTATATCCCCATTAATGCGGCCAGAGGGCTTAGGTGAATGCATTAAGTGCGAATGTGACAGCTGGCTCTAGGCTTGTCCCCTCCCAAAAGTTATCCTTAGAATGCCGAGGACGAACAGGTTCTCGGCGTGGGTTACAAAAGAGGCTTTGTCTGACTTAGCCTTGGCTGGTCAGTCCTCCTCGGCGTTAGCCTTGGGCCTACTATGTGATGGGCTGTGGTTATCAAGCCCACGGGCCCCACAATAGCCCCTCAAAACCTACTGCACGTTCCCTTGGACGGGGAGGAGGGTTTTGATACCTGCGGGCCCTCTAGACGAGCCGCCCCACTTCGGTTTGTGTTGATGCTGGCGGCTTTTTGACTGCCCGATGCGCGTTTTTAGCGTTTCAAGACTTAATGGGTGCCCGCATTAAATTTTGGCGGCACCACGTTTCCCACTTTCAACGGCATGATCTTTTGCTTTTATGAGCAAGCGGTTACATTTGGGGAACCTAAGGGGGAGTATAAGTACATGTTTGAACCGCCTGGTTTCATCATTTTCGCGCTTACAATTATTGACGCGTATGATTTGAATCTGGTTCGACTTGTACACTATCTGAAGAGTATCGTCATACTTCTATAAGTCTTCTTTTTCTAGCGGCCCCAAATTTCCTTGATTTTACTCATTCTTTTCTTCTTTTAGAACTTTTAGTTGTCATTGGGGAATGGGTAAGTTTAAGAAGTTGGTCGAGTCCGACGAGATGATGAACAAATTCATTGTCGACTATGGAATACCCAATAATGTGAGTTTGAAGTACTGTGAAGAAGGGGAGTGGTACCTTAAGAGGAGAGAGGGTGAAGTCGTGATCCCGATAGTTGCTTTCGTAGAGGGAGGGATGAGAATCCCTATGAGGCCAGTGACCCTCAATTACCTTAGGCATTTTCGCCTGGCTCCTACTCAGTGTGCCGTGAATGTATTTAGGATATTAGGGTGTGTAGATACCCTGAATGAGAAAATGGGGCTGAGACTGACTCACCACGATGTGAACTGGTG